>NC_045427.1:519262193-519571311 GCF_902635505.1 Sarcophilus harrisii | reverse complement strand
ATCTGGCTTTACATCAAAGGAACAGCCCGGGGGAGATACCCTTGTCCATGCAGAGGACACAGAAGAATAGACAATCAGTGATAAAAAAAAAAAAAAGTTGCATCTCCTGATTAGCTTGAATCTCAATTATCTTAGCAAACTCTCCCACTGAGTCAGAGTTAAATAAATAGGAAGGCAGGAGAAAGGTCCTATCTTGGCAAGCTAGGGATTGTGGCAGGCAAGGATCACTTAAATGACTGGGAATCATCAGTCTGGAGAAGAGAAGAGTTAAGGGAGACAGACAAACTATCTTCTAGTACCCAAAGGACTTTTCTGTAAAAGAGGGGTAAGGTTTATCCTGTTTAGCTTCAGAAGGCAGAGTTAGAAACAATAAACAGAGTTAGAAACAATAAAAAGAGGGGGAGCAGATTTCAGTTCTCTGAAAAGAAAATCTTCCTCAACAATGAGAGGAATCTACAACTCTACAAAACTAGAATGAATAGACAACTTCAGGATGAGTGTATCTCCTCATGCTGGAGGCCCTAAAAGGCTATACGATTACTCCTCTAGGAAGATGTAGAAGATATTCCTATATATAGAATAGACGAGACAACTTTTGCAAGATATTCTAACTTTGTGATTCTATGAGACCAGAAAATGAACCAGAAGGAGGACACACATAAAAAAATCAAGGCAATTGTGAATCAGAGGCTAAATTGATAAACAAGAGGATTGGTACCAAAAAGCAGAGCACAAAGGAAATTCCGAATCATAAGAAAAATAAGCAACCAGGAAATGGGAATTGCTCAGGAGGTGAAGGAGAAGAGCAAGACAGGTAGTCAAAGGAACCCTGGAACAATAGAATATCTTCAAAAACTTGAGGAATAGGACACTATAGGCAGGAGAAAAGTTACAAGTCAGCAATTACAAGGAAAAAGCCAAGAATACTGAGGTAATTTGCAGGACAAGGTACAGACAATCTGGAATAGGTGCCATTAACCAACTAGATGACCAAGTCACAACACCTCTCAGCCATAAAATAAATGGGTTAGACTGCATGAACTCTGAGATTTCTTCCAGATTTGAATCCACAGTTCTGTTCTGATTCACATTTAGATGCCTATATTTCCCTTTTACCCTGAGAAAGCCTTGAATACTTTGAACTACTTTGTTTTTTCTTTGTATTCATTTGTGTATACACTGAATTTTCTCAACAAGGCAGAGACTCTATTTTTTTCTTTATTTCCCACATAGTGGCCTGCACATAAAAGGCATAGAATAAGTTTTTGTTGAATTGAGTGGGCCTTAACAGATTACTTAAACTGATTAGCAAAAATTATTAACTGAGTATTGAATGTCAGGACAAAGAATACACAGTTCTCAGTCAAAGCAATACACTAACAATAGGCAAAAGCCACATAATTCTGGCACTGACCTTCAACCTCATTCTCAAAATGTGTTTGATCAGACTTTTCCTGTACCCAAATAAATGTTAACTTAAGACTGGCAGACTGTCTTATTCACATTTCAGAAAAAGACATTGAATGAGAACAGGTATGGAAGGAAGTATAACAAGGATTGAAGGACTTCTCCAGCCTGAAGGGGGAATGGTGAAGGAAGAAAAAAAGAGCATATTTTTCCCATCTAGAAACATCCTTAATATAATAGCAAGCCTGTATAACCTCATCAGTTGCTCAATCTCAAAGTTCCTCTCACCCAAAAGGAGTATATGAATGACCATAGAGTATGAAACTCTACATATAATTTCAAGCTTTTAAAAAATTGGTTAGTCTTTCTGACCTGTTGTTTTTACTTTTTTACTCTTTTTTATAGGAAATAGCTCTCTACAATTTGGAACTATGCTCAAAAAGTTATCAAACTGTGCATACCCTTTGACCCAGCAGTGTTTCTACTGGGTTTATATCCCAAAGAGATCTTAAAGGAAGGAAAGGGACCCACATGTGCAAGAATGTTTGTGGCAGCCCTGTTTGTAGTGGCTAGAAACTGGAAACTGAGTGGATGCCCATCAGTTGGAGAATGGCTGAATAAGTCATGGTATATGAATGTTATGGAATATTACTGTTCTGTAAGAGACGATCAACAATGATTTCAGAGAGGTCTGGAGAGACTTACATGAACTGATACTAAATGAAATGAATAGAACCAGCAGATCATTATACATGGTAACAACAAGACTACACAATGATCAATTCTGATGGACATGGCTCTCTTCAAAACGAGATGATTCAAATCAGTTCCAATTGTTCAGTGATGAAGAGAGCCATCTACACCCAGAAAGAGAACCGTGGGAACTGAGTGTGGACCACAATAGCATTTTCACTCTTTCTGTTGATGTTTGCTTGTATTTTGTTTTCTTTCTCAGGTTTTTTTTTCTTCTAGATCCGCTTTTTCTTGTGCAGCAAGGTAATTGTATAAATATGTATACATATATTGGATTTAACATATATTTTAACATATTTAACATGGATTGGACTACCTGCCTTTTAGGGGAGGGAGTGGGAGGAAGAAGGAAAAAATTTAGAACAGAAAATTTTGCAAAGGTCAATGTCGAAAAATTACCCATGCATATGTTTTGTAAATAAAAAGCTTTATTAATTTTTTTTAAAAAAGGAATAGCTCTCTGGACAGGAAGGGAAAGGGTATATTGGGAAATTTGTCATTGTTATTTATTTTATTGTTAATGATAATAAAACAAAAGAGCAATAATTTTTTTTAAATGGGAGTGTTGGAGAGGATACTGGGAAGACGGCGGAGTAGGTTGATAAATTTAAAGCTCTCCAGATTTTCCCACAAACAGAACAAATTTGCACCTCAGGGTGAACATAGACTGGTAAAAAAATCAAGAAAACTTGGAGCACAACAGGGGTTCTCCTAGTATAACCCAAGAAGATCTGAAGAAAGACCCCAGGCTGGGATTAACTCATGAAGTGCAAATACCTTGGGCTATTTCAGCAGAAAGAGTCCTGGGGCTAGCCGAGTTTGACTGGAGCCCCTGCAGGAACCACAGAAACTTTCACCTCCTGGACTGTTTGTGGAGTCAGGGTCTGAGTCCAGGAAGACTGAGGGAACCTCAGCTGATTAGAAACACCATGCCCAGCTGTACTGCAAAACAGCCACCTTGGAAGAGAAGGACCCTGGGCTTTTGTAGAAGCACAGGGGTAGAGATGCTGAGACTGTCAACTGTAAGTACTTGCCAGAGGGTGGAATTCCTGGTTTGGCACTCCTGTTCAGAAGACAGAACTGAAGTGAAGTTAGAGGCACCATCCCCCTACCTCACAATTAGAGGTCCTTACACTAATACCTCTAATTGTTTTTAAAAAATGAACCAGCTAAGAAAAGCCTCACCATAGAAACTTACTGTGGGAACAGGAATGACCAGAGTTCATATTCAGAGAAGGACACAAGTGAAAAAAGCTTCTACCCCAAAGAATAATATGAAATAGCTTCCTGCCCAGAGAGAATTTATAGAACTCAAAAAAAATGTAAAAATCAAATAAGAGACATTGAGGAAAAACTAAAATAAATAAATAAAGATCATCCAAAAAGATTATTGAAAAAAGTTAACCAACTAGAAAAGGAAATATAGGATCTCAAAGATGAAAAAAAATTCTTTGAAAATTAGAATTGGTCAAGGGGAAGCCAGTGAAGCTATAAGAGACCAAGAAATAACAAAACAGATTATAAGGAATGAAAAGAATAGAACAGAATGTGAAACATCTCATAAGAAAAATGATAGATCTGAAGAACAGATGAAGAAGAAAAAATATAAAAATAATTAGATTGCCCTGAAAGTTGACCAAAAAAAAGACCTTGACACAATAATGCAAGAAATAATCTAAGAAAATTATCCTGGAGTGATAGAACATAAGGGGAAAGTAGAAATAGAAAAACTCCACTGATCACCACCTCAATAAGATCCTTCTTGGAAAACACATAGGAATATTATTACTAAATTCTGAAATCCCCATATCAAAGAGAAAAACAATTCAAATATGCTAGAATTGCATGGACCCACACTTAACACCGTACACCAAGATAAGATCAAAATGGGTGCATGATTTAGGCATAAAGAATGAGATTATAAATAAATTAGGGTAACATAGGATAGTTTACCTCTCAGACTTGTGGAGGAGGAAGGAATTTGTGACCAAAGAACTAGAGAACATTATTGATCACAAAATAGAAAATTTGATTACATCAAGTTAAAAAGCTTTTATACAAACAAAACTAATATAGACAAGACTAGAAGGGAAGCAATAACTTGGGAAAACATTTTTATAGTTAAAGGTTCCAATAAAGGCCTCATTTCCAAAATATATAGAGAATTGACTCCAATTTATAAGAAATCAAGCATTCTCCAATTGATAAATGGTCAAAGGACATAAACAGACAATTTTCAGATGATGAAGTTGAAACTATTTCTACTCATATGAAAGGGTGTTTCAAATCACTATTGATCAGAGAAATTCAAATTAAGACAACTCTGATATACCACTACACACATGTCAGATTGGCTTAAGATGACAGGAAAAAATAATGATGAATGTTGGAGGGGATGTGGGAAAACTGGGA
This sequence comes from Sarcophilus harrisii, assembly GCF_902635505.1. NCBI lineage: Eukaryota > Metazoa > Chordata > Mammalia > Dasyuromorphia > Dasyuridae > Sarcophilus > Sarcophilus harrisii. Next base: position 519,566,739 of record NC_045427.1, on the reverse strand, counting down.
CATTGATGCATTGTTGGTGTTGTAAACGAATTCAACCATTCTGGAGAGCAATTTGGAATTATGCCCCAAAAGTTATCAAACTGTGCATATCCTTTGATCCAGTGGTGCTACTACTGGGCTTATACCCCAAAGAGATACTAAAGAAGGGAAAGGGACCCATATGTGCAAGAATGTTTGTGGCATCCCTGTTTGTAGTGGCCAGAAACTGGAAAATGAATGGATGCCCATCAATTGGATAATGGCTGGGTAAATTGTGGTATATCCAATGTTATGAAATATTATTGTTCTGTAAGAAATGACCAGCAGGATGAATACAGAGAGGATTGGCGAGACTTACATGAACTGATGCTGAGTGAAATGAGCAGAACCAGGAGATCATTACACACTTCAACAACAATACTGTATAAGGATGTATTCTGATGGAAGTGGATTTCTTCAACAAAGAGAAGATCTAATTCAGTTCCAATTGATCAATAATGGATAGAATCAGCTACACCCAGAGAAGGAACACTGGGAAATGAATGTAGATTACTTGCATTTTTGTTTTTCTTCCCAGGTTATTTTTACCTTCTGAATCCAATTCTTCTTATGCAACAAGAGAACTGTACAGTTTTGCTCACATATATTGTTATCTAGGACATATTATAATATATTTAACATGTATAAGACTGACTGCCACGTAAGGGAGGGGATGAAGGAAGGGAAAGAAAGAGTCAGAACAGAAGTGAGTGCAAGGGATAATGTTGTAAAAAATTGCCCATGCATATGTTCTGTCAATAAAAAGTTATAATTTTTAAAAATTAGAATAATTAGGAAAAAAACAAATATGCTAGAACTACAATTAGTAGAATTGTATAGGACTTAGCAGAAGCTACAATAAAAGAATTCAGGTCTTGGAATCATATTTACCAACAATCAAAAGAACTAGGCCCGTGGCCAAAAAAATCATATGCAGCAAAATTATCTATAATATTGAATGAAAAAATGGATATTCAACAAACTTGCAGATTTCCAGGACTTTCTATCAACCAAACCTGAACTTAATAGAAAATTTAACTTATAAAAGCTAATATCAAAATCATTTTCAAGAAACTCAACATGGACAAATTGTTTATTTTTTACATAGGAAATGTATGCCATATGTTTAAGATTGATATCAACATTAGAATAGCCCCAAAGAAAGACTGGGGAAGAGTTAAAGTGAAAATAGTAATTATATTATACAAATGAGGTGCAGAGAAAGAATAGATATAGAGGCAGTAGAGATAATTCTGAAGACCTACTTATATCAGGAATGAGTTAAATATATACCAAGAAAGGTATTGCATGCTCCAAAATCCGTAAAGAAATAAAAGGGAAGGATAGGCATATGGGAAGCAAAGGTGAGGAAAGAAGACAAGGGAGGAATCCCATTAAGCAGAGAGTCAACAGGGATAGGAAAAATGTATTGTGTATATGGATGTGGGGAGAGGAGGGTGTATGTGTGCGAGTATGTATATATCTATATATGTATACATAAATATATCTTAACTATTGCTTGCTTGGGAGTGGTGGGAGGGATGAAAGGGAAAAAAGAATAAAGTAAAAGGTGCACAGCAGAAAACAAAAGAACAGTTTACAAGGAAGTAATGAAAAGATGGACATTCATGAATATAATTTCTTATACTCATATATTTTTTTTTCTTGAAATGATAATTTGTTGTTATATATTTTGAATCCTCCTTGATGTTCTGCTGGGCACATGACAATGTTCTCTTTCATTTTGTTTTATTTTGTTTTGTATTCCTTTTTGTTTTTTCTTCTTATTGTTTTTGTAAAGGAAAAAAAATTAAATAAATAAATGAGAGTGTTGGATCACACAATTTCTAAATTCCCTTCTAGCTCAATATTCCATATAATCCCTCCTTTCTTCTCCCTCCTACCTACAAAAGTATAAAGTTTCCTCCAGAATTCCTTGGGAATAAGCGTTATATGTACTCTGGAATGTGTGTTACACTTGTTTTCCCTTGAGAAAAGAACTGAGTCCATTCTCTGTCTTCTAAGAGTAAGAAATTCAGATAAACATATCATCAAGTCTAAAGCATCATAGCCAGGGATAAAGGGGGTTGACCCACTTGCTGACTGAGTAAAGGAACCCTACCTTCACTAAATCTCTAAGCCTGTCCCTTAGGCAACTCTCTCTGTTGACTTTAATACACAGTCCCTTCTCTTTCTCCCAGAAGGAATCCAGATATCTTGTCTCACCAAGTCAGCATCAAAATCTCACCTAAATGACAAGTTTCCTGTTCTCCTCTTCACCAAAAGCCTTGGACGCTTTTTTTCCCCCTGACAAGGCAACCTGCTCTCTTCCTCCTACTGGGAGCCAGCCTCACAATAGGTTTTAAACAGTCACAGATAACCCACAGCATGAATAATCCACATTTAGACAATCCAGTTTGGCTGAATATATGACTTGGGGTTTTTGTCCTTTCCCAAGGGGGGAAGGGAGCTTAAGGAGCCATGGAGAGCTGCCTTTTAAATGGTTCCAAGTCAGCTGACTTTACCTCCTGCCTCTGCTTTACAATCTGTGATTATTCTGAGCCAGGTTGGCCAGCTGCCATTTGGAGTAAATTGCTTATCAAAAAAAAGGGGGGGAGGAGGAGTAAAAAGGAAGGAAAATAAGAGGGGGGAAGGTAAATTGCACAAATGGAAGTTAGAATTATTTGAAAAATGAATGCTTAAAAAACCCAATTACTTCCTTCTGGAGAGGATGAGGCTTAAATCCCGAAGCACGGTAGTAAGAAATCAAGAAAGGAGATGATCAAGATTATCAAAGACTAGAAAAAGACCATTAAAGGACATGGAAGTAGAAAACAAAGGAGTCAGGGAAATGAAAAGTACAAAGGGGCTGGAAGAAAGGCAAATTAATTAACAAACATTTATTAAGTGCCTACTGTGTGCTGAGCACTGTTCTGGGCACTGGGGATACAAATACAAAATGAATTTTGCCTCCTAAGTTTAAAGAAAATAGGATCCAGGCATAGTAGAAGACATCTGCTGTCCTTTTGGGGACCTGAAGTTGGTGAATCATTTGAATTTTGGAGTTAAGAGTTGAAGGAGGGAGGGAAAAAAGGAGAAAAGGAGGAATAGAGGAAGGAAGAAGAGAGGAAAGGGGAGAGAAAGGGAGGAAGGGAAAGAGGAAGGGAGAAAGAAAGAAAGGAAGGGAGGAAGAGAGGGAGGAAGGAAAGTATCAGGTGCCTACTATGTACCAGACATTTTGCTTTATGAATATTATAAAAGGATGTCAGGAATGCAAAAAGTCAGAAATAGCTGAGAGTTGTGAAGAATGTTAAGGCCAACAACAACAAAAAAAGCCTATAGTGTTTTCTAACTGGAGAAAGGGAGGATCAGAAAAACTGGTCCTGCTGGGCATGGGGATGATAACTGATGACAATGGAGGTAAGACAGAACTATTCAAATCTTTTTTTCTGCTGTCTCCATTAAGGAAAATAATCTTCAGATTGGGAAAACACACACACACACACACACACCCCAAAAATGTCAGGGAGGTGATGTCCAGGATAAGTAGGAAGGGATAGTAAAAGAGTACTTAGCTGCCCTTGGTGAGTTCATGGATTGAACCTAAATGAACTACACATTAAGGTACTGAAAACATTGCAAGAAATGTTTGCTAAGCCACTGTCTATGATTTTTGAAGAGTCTTGGAGAAAATTAGACATGAGAGGGGAGAAAGGAGAAAAGCCTCCATATTGGGGGGAATAAACAAATGTTGACCTGGTTTTAGGGGGGGGATTAAGAGAATACAAGTGGACCAGTGAACTTGAATTTGACTTCTGGAAAAATTCTAGATTATTTATTAAAGGAACATTAATGAATATCTAGAAAAAGAAGCCATGATTACAAAAGATCTGAATGGAAAACCAATTATATCCAAGTACATTTCTTTTTGTAATGGACAGTTTAGGGAAATACTATAAATATAGTTTATCTAGATTCTTAAAGTTTTCTTGCTAACCCACTCCTCCAAGTCTTCTTGGCAAAGAAAAAGAAAACAGTTAAGCCAAACAAACTAACCTAAAAAAGTCATCTAGCATCCAGTTTAAGTCAAATTCCATACAAATCAAAACCCCAAAAGAGAAATCTACCAAGAAGGAAGATTTTCCTCATTTTTCACTAGGGCCAAAATGTCATTATGATTACTTTTAATTCAACTTCATTTTTCTGGGGGTTTTTAAAATTTATATTATTATAGTCATAACTTAACATTAGCAAGATTTAACAAAATGTTTGTATTATTCTTTCTTCTTCTGGGTGGTTTCAAACACCTACAGATCAACTTCTAATTCCAGAGGTAAGCCATTGGAAACTTTTTTTTTGGCCTACATCTAGCTACCTACTTGGGGGAAAAAATGTCCTCCAATCCCTTATAAAACTTATTTTCATAAGTCAGAGCTGGAAGAAACAATTACATAGACCTGCCAGGGCTGCCCTGTTTGTGCCCAAGTAAATCCTGAAGGAACTGTTAAAACTCTCCCCCCTCTCCTGAATCCTGTCTAGGGGAGGACTGGCAGATAGATTTTACATATATGCCCCCTTGCAGGGCTTCAAATTACTTTTGTTTTTTGTTGACACCTTCACTAATTAGGTAGAGGCCTTCCCTTATAGAACTGAAAAAGCCCAGGAGGTATCCAAGTGTTTACTAAAAGAACTCATACCTTGTTCTGGCCTGCCCAGTTCTTTACAGAGTGACAATGGCCCAGTCTTCACTTCTCAAATAACACAAGCTGTGGCTGAGGCACTTAAAATTACTTATGATTTCTATTCTGCCAGACATCCTCAATCTTCTGGAAAGGTGGAGAAAAAGAATCACACCCTCCAGCGAATTCTTACTACACTGTGCCTGGAGACTCCAGAGGATTGGGTGAAGAATCTCCCTTTATGGTTACTTAGAGTCCCGTATCCAGAGAGAATATTAAACTGAACCCTGTGAATGTCTGTGTGGGAGGCCCTTCTTAATCACTGACATTCTTGTAGATCCACACAGCTTGGTGGGTCGCAAATAAACATATCCCTAAACCAACAGCTGCTCATACTCAGATTGTAACTCCAGTAAATCCAGGGGACATGGTATACTTGAAATTTTGGAAGGCCCAGGGTACTGGGACCCTGGATACAAAACGGAAAGGACCACATCGGTTCATTCTGACTACTCCAACTTCAGTTAAACTTGAAGGCCTTCCCGGATAGATTCACGTTTCTAGAATTTAAAATGCCACTCCTGTTATCTCTTCTCCCTCAGACCTCCCTAGATATGTCTGTGAACCAATAGAGGACCTGAAACTATTGTTCTGAGGGACTCGTGGAAACCCTAAAAATACACTGGACAGAGAAGGGTGAACTTGTCTGTTTTTGTTATCCTCCACTTTCTCCAAATTATTCATTTTCTCCATTTTGTATCTTCCGGACGCCAAGTCATGATTACCACCAACTAGATGATCTCCAAGATTCTTTCTAATTCTTATATTTTATGACTCTCCTCAATCAAGATTTTTTTTTGCCTTAAGATCTTTAGGAATAAGTGGGACTTTAATTATCCTATGTTAGGCAGGATTCATTCCTTACCTAAAGTCAAGGCAGTACATGAGGTATTCTTTCTTAGGAAAATATCATAAATTTAGAGATGGAAGGAACCTCAAAAAATCATTTTACAATTGGAAGAAATGAAGCTCAGAATATTTATGTGATTTGTTCAGGGTCATATATCTGACAACTGCCTGTGGTAGTATTTGAACTTAGGTCTTTCAAACCCTAATTCTCATTATCTATCCATTGTGGAGGACTATAATATACTGGAAAGAATAGTGGACTAAAAATTAGATTGATGGGGTACAGCTTCTAGGGGAAATATAGCAATAATTCTAAAGTTCCCTGATCTTAGAATGCTATTGTTGTAACGATCTATCTGTCAATGATTCTAAAGTCTTCTGGCCTTAGAAATATAATATTTCTTCCTCTAGATTTTAAAAGAAGATATAGCAGCAATCCTGAGGTCCTCTGACCTTAGAGTGCAATTATTCTAACAAGCTGTCTGTCAATGATTCTAAAATGTTTTGGTCTTAAGATAGTCCTACAAACATTACTTACTGTCAGATATATAATCTGTTGGTCAGTAAAAAATCAAGTTCCTGAGACAATAGTGAATAGACCACCTCTCAAACCTACCTATAAATTATAAATTTTGCAAATAAATAACATAAAGCTCTGGTCTCTCTAACTTTTCCTATAAATTTTTCTTCTTGCCCTTGGCTCTTTGCTAAATCCTTTTGGAACTTAGCCCACTCCAATTGGCATAACAATTACAATAAGCTTTGCCCCTTGACTTGGAGATGGGTTCAAGCCTGCAATTTCTTTTGAGATACCTTAAGTCAGGAGAACCTGAGTTCAATCTGGTCTCAGACACAACATTTCCTGGATGTGTGATCCTGGGCAAGTCACTTATTCCAATTGCCATAGCAAAAAAAAAAAAAAAGATATAAAGACAAGAATTCATTAATCCTAAATCTTCAAGAGATTACATTCTACTGAGGGATATAAAAATATACAGGGAAGTAAATACAAAGAATATACAAATTAACTTTAAAAGAGCTAGAAGTGGAGAGGGAAAGCCTTCCAGACATGGAGAACAAATGCAAAGCATCCTGTATAGGAAACAATGTCCTATAATAAAAACAAGGCGAGAGTATGAAGGGAAGTAATAAGAAACCAGACTGGAAAGATTGTTGACAAGAGTCTGAAGTAGAGGAGAGGTTTTGAATAGAGAAAAGGGAAAAATGAGAGGGTTGTTATGGAAGCAAGCTCAAGATTTATGGCTCAGAGGGGGAAAATGATTTGGTAACAGAACCAAGATAGGACATCTGGTACTTTGCCCACTAACTATTGCTGAAATGAGTTGTCCAGTATAACTAATCTATATGTAAATGTTAACCAGAGAATATAATATGTCCCCTTGCCCCAACATAACAATTACTTAAAATGCCCATGTTTCCAGAAGGTCCTTAGGAATGTTTTTGGTGGAGATCATAGACACTATGGCAGGGATACTGAAGATCAGGTGGACTTAAGACTTGGTCTTAAGATCTGGTAACTGACTGGATATGGAAACTGAGAGAAAATGAAAATGATTTCAAGGTTATACATCTGAATTATCAGCAAAATGGTTGAAGAAATGTTAGGTTGATGAGAAATATGAGTTCTGTTTTGGACACTTTGAGTTCACAGTGCCTATAGAATATGCAGGCAATATGTATGATGATACTAGATTTCAGAAAAAAGGTGAGATCTGGATCAATGGATTTTTGGAGACATCTGCTGATTGATGATCATTTAGACCTCATTCGGTTACCTAATCATTTCCCCCCTCTTAAGCCATAATCTCCTCATTTACTAAATGGAAATCTTGCCTGGTTTATTTATTTCAAAGGGATATTTTTAAAAATATGAAATAATATGCACTGGCCTAAGGAGATTTAGGATTGACCACAAAGACCCAAGTTTAAGTTCCGTCTCTAATAGTTACTAGCTAGGTGATCTTGAGGAATGTAAGCATTGACATACACAAGGAATCTGTAGCAGGATCCAAATTTCAGCAATACTTACTGGGACAAAGCACTAGCTTTCCTGTCCTCATTCGGTTACCTAATCATTTCCCCCCTCTTAAGCCATAATCTCCTCATTTACTAAATGGAAATCTTGCCTGGTTTATTTATTTCAAAGAGATATTTTTAAAAATATGAAATAATATGCACTGGCCTAAGGAGATTTAGGATTGACCACAAAGACCCAAGTTTAAGTTCTGTCTCTAATAGTTACTAGCTAGGTGATCTTGAGTAATTCACTTAACTAGAGAGTGTCTCAGGCAACTTTCCAAGTTTATTCCAAGCTGCAAAGTAAGTGTTGATCTACACTGGTCAGAGAATACTTCTCACTAATAATCCCCTTTACCAATAAATTCACAGATTTATCCACACAAAAAATTATACAAACTATCACTTAGCACAGCATAAAGCCAGGGACTTGAGTGAATAGGGTATCAATCAACAAATATTTATTACTATGTATATTTACTATAATTACAGCATGCACTTACTATATATCAGGCATTGTATTAGGCACTGAGGATACAAAGAAAAGCTAAAAAAAAAAAAAAGTCTTCATCCTTAAGGAGCTCATATTCAACTGGGGGCGAGAACATGTAAATAACTAAATACATATAAGATATATATATACAGTATAAATGATACTCTTAGAGAAAGGAACATAGAAGTTTTGACGGGTAAGAAGAGAGGGGGGAAATTGTTCTAGAAGCCCTGGATTCCTGAGGGCTTCCCTCCTGACCTACTCAGGTGAACAAGAAGAACCTCTTTTGGACCTCCAAGGGCAGAAGGCCCCCTTTTAAGAAAACAATTTTCCATTTTGCTGAGGAAGCACAATTCTGATTTCTTCCCTTGTGTGGGAACAGGAGAGTATGTTACTACAAAGAGCCAAAAGTCCTTCTACTGGTGCATTAAAGAAAAAAAAATTAAAAGCCAGAACAAATTTAGCCATGATGCTATTCTGTTTAGTCAAAGCATGATCTGAGCCAGAGCCCATTAATAATTATCTGTCCTAAAAAGACATCCATGCATTTGTTTATTTTTTTGTTCTCCACTTCCTGATGCACTGAAAGACCCAAAGGCTAGATAGTGTTGCTTGTGGAAGAGATTAAATGACACACATAACTTGCTTCACCCCCACAAGGCTGGCTTTGAAAATGCACATCTTTCTTCTTTCATGCTGTGATGAAAGGGCACAGGAAGAATCAGTCAGTCAACATCACTAATTGAGTGCTCACAAACTTCCCAGGGAGAGCCCTGTCCAAGAGGTGGTACTGCAGTCTCTTCCCTTGGGCAACTTCTAATGTGATGAGGAAGGCAGAGCCTTGGGAGACCTAGTTCTGAGGAGAAGCTAAGACACGCAAACTTAAGGAGGATATCATGAACCTGTAGGTGAACAACAACAAACAAAAAAAAACCTGAATAATTTATCAGAGGGCAGAATAAGTCCTGACATTAAGGAGGGGACCTCAGTGGATTGAAGTTAAAGGTACTGAAGGGAAGTTTTGAGATAGGCTTGGGAAGATAGAGTGGGTATTTTCTTTCATTTCATCTTAATTTTTCCTGATGAGAAGCAGTTTGGAAAAGTATAGTTTTCCTCCATCTGTCAGCTAAGGGGCATAGCCAGACCAGGATTCAGTGACTGAAGGGAATCAAAGAATTGTTAATGGGAAAATACAGTGCCCTTCCCATCCCAAACCCACCCCCAATGTCAACCTCAAAATATTATAGGCATTCTCAAGCATCCCAAATATTTCCTAAACCCAAACATTTTCCAACTGCTATGTTGTATATTTAAACTTCATGAATAGATCTAAAGCCTCCTTGAGTCTCTTTTTAGCCTGTGCCATTCCCTTAACACATTCCATCAATTTACTGCCTTTAAAAAAAAGATTTTTTTTTTTCTATTTGTCCTAAATTTATCTCAGAAGCTTCAAGGGAGCCCCTGTAGTTCTCGTGCACTCAGATATGGTGAACAACTCTATTCACCCAATTCATACCATTGATCACTTCAGAGACTTTGATCACACCCTCTCTTAGACTTCATTTTTCCAAATTGAAGAAACATCATTTTTAAAGTCTATCATGGGGCAGCCCCTCAATCATTCTTACTGCTCTTCTATGAACCCCTTTGTTGCTCCCCTTATGTTGTTATCAGAACATCCCAAGTACAAACACACGAAGCCTACTTCTAACAGTGGCAGGATGGCCTTCTCTGTTCTGTTTCCCATTCCTTCCCTGATAAAGCCTCATTAGTATTTGGTTCATTTTTCTGCCCCTGGTCATAGTCTGAGGCTATAATGAGCCTTGGATCCCTTTCTTGGATCATAAGGAATAATTCAATGTCTTCCTTCCTGTAAACATAGTTTGGATTACTTTTCTCCTGATGCTTTACATTTTACTGGCTCAAAGATTCTCTCCTACTTTTCTGTGCACTCACCACCTCATGAGCTCTTTTACTACAGTTTTTTCCTCTTGCTTTTATTTTCTAATATTGTTAATATCTAAAAACCTGGGGATCTTACCTCTCTCTCTTTCAGATAATTTATAAAATAGTAAGTTTAGGGGCTGCTAGATCATGCAGTGGGTAGAACACCAGCCTTCAAGGCAGGAGATCCTGAGTTCAAATGTGACTTCTGCCATTTAACACTTATTAGCTATGTGACCCTGAACAAATCTCTCAACCTCAATTGCCTCACCAAAAAAAAAAAAAAAAAAGTAATCCTGATCCAAGCAACAATCTCTGGTAGTAACCCCTTGTTTACAGTGTTTCACATCCCAAAATGCCCATTTATTCCTAATCATTTTTTTTTCTTACACTTAAAAACACTGACCAATCACATGAAGTCTCAATTTAAAAAAACAGCAACTATGGAATATAAACTTTTATTAAGAAATTCATTCACTAAAAAAAAAAAAAAAAAAAAAAAAAAAAGAGGTCTACTATGTACCAGGCACACTATACTGCTTATAAAACATGTTTTTAAAGTTTGAATTATATGCATTCATTCCAACTTACTTATGGTGTTTTAAGAGAGCACAATTTCCTTTTATAAAATCCATACTGCCACTTGCCAGTATGCTCCATCTGCTTAATCTTAAGTGTTCTTACCCTTTTATTATAGATTCTGCACATTTTTTTCAGTCTCTTGTTCTCAAGGCCCCAACTGGAACATTGGTGAAAAAGTCAGGTTTCAAATTCAGAGCTTCTCACAACTCTATTCTTTAAACCCCTAAAGGACTATCATGTGGCAGACCTAAACAAGAAGGAATGAGCTCAAACTATAGCATGAGGGAATGAGGTTAGATAAAAAGTCCTTTCCGGCTCTAAAATTCTATAAGGTCCCATATATCAACTGTTATATCTCATGACTTAGAAGGAAGTTGTAAGATCTGAAGTAGGTGATGTAGGGTGAAAGTAAATCAAGCCTTTATTTAAGGTCTTTAAAAGCTAGCCACTCTTTCCCAACTTAGAACTGAGTTAGGTATTCTGTAGAGTTTTCTAGCTGTAGGCAATAGGATGGATGGGATGTTTTTTCAATATTTCTCCAAGCCTTAAGATTCCAACCTGTGCTCAGTCCCCAATGGAATCACATTGCCTCTGGGAGTCCTGGTTCTATGAGGCCCCAGGCCCTTCATAACCCTCCTCGGTACCAAATTTAACTTTTGGTAAACAAACACCAAAGCTAACAGAGCCAAGTAGGGAAGGTGCTAGCACCAACAACTGGTACTTAATATCCAATGAGTTCCATTGTGGGGGGGGGGGGGCAGAAGAATAGACATAAGGGCAAGTAAACCCAGAAAATGGAATAAGGAAGGAGACCAGAGAATTCTGAAAAAGGAGCAAAAACCTCCAACACTGCCCCAGGGAATCCAAACTTCTCCCTCCCCATCTCCATTCTAAGAACCTTCTCTTTAGCCCTTAGATCATACTTTCAGTTTTTCCATCAGCCTCCCAATCCTCTGCCAACCTCCTCACCCCCCAGGGCTCAAATCTCTTTAGAGCCCCAGTGTCTGGCTTCCAGATGATCCTCTCATCTCTCTCTAGCCTGAATAAGGGCAGGAAAGGAGAGAAGATCAGGAGAATGCCCTATACTTGGACCATTCTCTGGCTGTTTTCAGGTTAAAGGAAAGGTAAATGAGGCCAGAAGAATAAGGAAAAATGAAAAACATTGACATACACAAAGAATCTGTAGCAGGGCAGAGTTGGGTGTTATGTTTTGTCTAGCCAGAAGAGTGGTTCATTTCATTATGAAAATTGTTTGGTATTTGAAGGAGAAGTAAAAGAGGAAGAGGATTAAGCACTCTGAGACATGAAGAAATTGAAAGAAAAATGACAAGGAAAGGAAAAAAATATGAATTTGCTTTCCTTACCTCACAAAGATTATAGGAAGTAAATGTTGCACTATTTATTGCAAAGCTTTCTTGCAAGCTCATTGAATTCAAAACAATAATTTTTTGGCTTTAGTATCCTCAAGAGTCTGACTTTACCATGGAAAGAGCACTCTCATTGCACCCACAGGATCAGGATGTGAATCCCAATACTGCCATTTACTACCTCTGTGTAGCCTCAGGGAATCCACTTTTAACCTGTTTCCTCATCTGTAAAATAAATGAATTAGACGGAGTTCCCTTTCAACTCTAAATTCATGATTCTTGGGAGAAAAAAAAAAAGAACTGTAGGAAATAGGGGAGAGAAGGAAAGAGAGGAAAGAAGAGAGGAGAGGGAGGAAAAAGATTCAAATAATGAATTTTGTAGGTCCCATCTCTGTGTTTCCCAGGGTGCCAAGAAGCCTTTTTCTGATTAAGGAGTTTATCAAATGTCCTGGAAAATTTATGTAGTAAAAATGTATTTCCAGGTACATGTGTGTGTGTGTGTGTGTTTGTATTTCCTGTTAACTGAGGCAGACCTGGGACTTTTCTTTACATCAAATTCAACCAACACTTTTAACAACTTACTATGAGCAAGGGACATTGCTAGTTTCTTTTAGAAGATGTGGACATCTCCCCATCACCACTCCCATAGCCATTGAAGCCCTTCAACTACCCTTCTTCCACCCAACTCCCACAAACACATAGAACAAAACTGGGGAAAGCAATCAGAAACCAGCTTCTGGGTTGCTGTCTATCAGGACCCTTGTGTCTTTACAATGAAGTATTTAATAGCAATTGTGAACAATCATCCCTGCCTACCTTGAATGACCACAATATCTTTTCCAAGTTGAGGCAAAGTTCTAACCTACTACAGAGAAGAACAGGAACAACCCTGACTTCCCAAGAAATCAGCTGAAACAAACACCTCAGAAAGATCCTGGGAGCAGTCCCTGGAGTAGATTCCAAGATCATCCCTATGGCATCAAAAGGAACACATTTACAAAGCATTTTAAAGTAAAACACTTTGTTCACAACAGCCCTTTAGCCGATGAACAGTTAAAGAACTAGGATTCACCAAAGGATGATAGAATCATCATGAATTTATGATGGAAGAGACTTCAGAGGTCATCTTGTCTAGATAAGTCTAGAGCTTGAAGAGATTTCAGAAGCCATCTCATGCAAACCGTTCATTAACAGGTGAGAAATTGATGAGGCTGAATTATTTGTCCAAAGTCACATTGGGAATGAACATTAGAGGTAGAATAAGAATCCAGGTCCTCAGACTTCAGAGGCAATTAAGTGCCCCTTCCACTGTATTATGCTGCCTTCTTCAGAGATAATCTACTACAAACCTCTCCCTCATTTTACATATGAGGAAACAGAAATTAACTGGCTTACCCAAGATCCCATAAGCAGGTCTGACCATGCTGTTAAGTCTATCATCATAGCAAATTGAGGGAATATTTGGGGAGGAAAGGAGGAGGTGCACAGCTAGAAAAATTGAAGTCACTGCTGGGAAATAGGATCCTGAAACTGCTTGAAGAGAGGAAGTTATACTGAGGCTCCTGGTTTTTCCACTTCCAGGGACTTCTGATCCTGAGGCATAGTGGTGAGGTGGAAGTCAGGACTGCTTGGGCTGAGGTGTAGGCTTAGCCATTTACTGGCTGGGTGATCTTGGACAATGGATTAATGTCTCTGGGACTCCATAGCCTTATGGACCGGAAGAAGAGATTGGACTGAATTCCATGGTCTCTCACGTCTCCACCAGCTCTAAAACTATGATCCTATGATCTTGTTCATCAATGGTGTTAGAACCAGGACCAGAAGTTCTGCTTAGCTGATAGTGGTCTCGTATGAGGGTCAAGGAAAACGATGTTTGGGAGACATTTTTCAAACTAAAGCTAGATTCCAGTGTGAGGTGGTATGATATACATTGTTTTCTTCTGGGCTGGTTCTCTGGTTTCTTTCAGAGTGGCTCTCTTGCAAGGCTACTTTATCATTTCCCACTAGGCTACTCTCCTATATCTCTCCAACATATCCCAGAAACTCTTCTTCCTGGAAGATCCTTTTAGGTCTGAGACTTGCACCTCAGAAGTACCCTTTGGCCCTGGAGCCCCTGATTGGAGAGGGGATGGCTCTTCCCAGAATCTTCATTTAAGGAGGATATCCAGGTCATCTCTTAATTTCCCCCAAAGCTTTACCTTCCCTGACGTACTTTCTTCCATTCTGCACCCCCACAGACACACACACATACACACTTTGCTTTTCAACTTCCTTTTTGTGTGGTCAATGCCATTAGAAAGTAAGCACCCTGAAGGCAAGGATTGTGTGTCTTTTTGCTTTTTGAAATCTTATTCCCAGAACTTATTTTGCACAGTACCTAGCAAATAGCAAGCACTTATGAAATGCTTGTTGACTGACTTTTTGTGCTTATGGTATGTCTCTCCTAGGGAAGATAAATTCTGCCTGGCTCAGATGTGAACACATGCACATCACATGTGGAAATGCCGGAGGCAGCAGGAAGCAAAGGAGAGAATACAAAGGCACGTTGGTGACAAGCACTGCTGAGCAGAGTAGGTTTGCCACCTGACAGTCCAGAATTCTGATTCTTCCCAGAAGCTGACAAAGACTGGGGGCAGGGAGAGGGGAAGGTCAAAGAGGAGCATGTGGAATACTCACATTACCCTTCTTGTTCTCCTGAGCTATTGCCCATTCCCAGGACACCCTAATTTTCTCTGCTTGTTCTTCTTCACCTTGTCATCCAGCTCTGCCCTCCACACCAAACACCATCATCACCAGGCTGGCAGTGAGACCTTTCTGAAGAGTCAAAAGCACCTATCTCTGGGCCATTGATTCAGCTGCCCTGCCTGGGACATAGGACGTTGTATAATATTTATGGAGCACAATAAATTCTGCATGGCTGGCAGGAAGCACAGGAAGTCATTTTGAATCTCACCTTCACCATCCATGGAATGAATGGGAGTCAAGTTTTGTTCTTTCATTTGATGCCTGGGGCTAGAAAGGGAAGTGAGGGCAGAGTTTGAGGAACAATCAGGAAATGACTTTCAGTGCAGGAATCAGAATTCTTAAAAGCAGAAGACAAGCCACTTAACCTTTCTGCAACTCCAGCACATCCTCCGTAAAATGATGGATAGTCATCTAGATGATCTAAGGTTCCCTCCACCTCCTCTTCTGTCCTGTGATCCAATGGCCTAAGTTCAAGTGACAATTTTGCCTTTCTGATTGAAGAGCAAATCTCCTTTTCTCTACAGGTCTGCATGTTGTCTTCCCCAAAGATGAATATCGATACACAGAGAATTTAGACAAAATCAGATTACTCAGGTATACTCTAGGGACATCTGAATCTGTCGTGCTATTTCAGTAAAATGTAAGTTTCTTGAGGAACCATGTTTTTGTACCCATAATGCCCAACACTTAATAGTGTTAA
The DNA here is from genome assembly GCF_902635505.1 of Sarcophilus harrisii. NCBI lineage: Eukaryota > Metazoa > Chordata > Mammalia > Dasyuromorphia > Dasyuridae > Sarcophilus > Sarcophilus harrisii. Next base: position 519,551,265 of record NC_045427.1, on the reverse strand, counting down.
CTTGAATTAAACTTATTAGATATAGGTCAAATCATCATGAAAACTGAATACCTTTTCTCAGTTCAACACATTTCAAACCTAACTCAAACCTTCTATATTTCAAATGTATGACTGACCACCAGGAAGACTGAGCAAGAGAGTATAGATTTATCAATGCAACTCATCCTTTCCAATGAAAAACAACTTAAAGTGAGTGTCCTTTGGGTTAATAACATCCTCTTCATCTATAAAAGCCAGCACATCTTAGGAGAGTACAGGAGAGAAATGGCACCAATCTTTGCCTTCCACTTAACTCCCATTAAAAGAAGAACTCACAGATTACAAGGTGACAGGGAAGAAATCAGCAGAGTCAAGGACACTTTTGTGCATAATGAGAGTTGTGTCATCCCTCTTGCAGCCCCCCTGTAACAACTGTGAACTGACCCTCATTTCCTGGATATGTCCCTGCATCTGATTCTGCCCTTCACTGAGTTCCAGGCTACACAGCATCCTTCCTAATGAATTAGTCACCCAACACCTAGGACAGAAGGAAAAATAGCCTATGGAGTCACCCAAATGCTGGCACAACTTTTTCTCTTAGAATCCTACTTCTAATCTACTAGAAGTACCTCACACTTATGATATCATTCAGTTCTCATTTTTCTCTAGGATGACATTTCTCCAACAAGTAATCAGGGAAGAACAATTGGTCCTTTCTCCTATTCTGTCAAGCAGGGTTTCCCTAAGTGAACTCAAGAAAATTTCCCATTTGCCTTTTGTGACATAGAGTCTAATGTCACCATAATAGAACTGTAATTTTCATCAGTCACAACAAAATCCAGCCAAGAATGTTCAGATTTTATATCTAAGCTCATAGCCGATTCTTTCACAAATTTCTTTTGCCAAATTATGTTGCTTAATCCTATTATGAAAATTTAAAAAAAAACAACTCAAGTCCAGAAATGTACTTACTAAACATTTGGTTTTTACTCTGTATAAGATCCCATGCTGATCACTCGTGGGGATAAAGATAAGTAAGAAATAGTCCCTGCCCTCAATGAGCTTACAATGTAGCAAAGGAATGTGAGACAAAAATCAGCAAATCTTCCTAAATAAGAGATGGACAAAGTATGTGGGGTGGGGTTCAGAGGAAGAAGAAAGCACATTTGGCAGTAGTTGTAGTAATGGAAGAGGGTGCTCCAAGAAAGATTCATGGGAGAAAGGCATTTAAGATCACTGGCAACATGAATGATGACTAGAATTTCAATAAGCAGAGATGGGAGCAGGAAGAGTATTTGAGACAGAGAGAATAGCATGAACATGGCCAAAAAATTATGAGCAGGGAAAAAAACAACATCGAGTCATATAGTTTGGCTCTAGCAAACGGTAGATGAATCAATCGATTAATCAATATGCATTTATTAAGTACCTACTCTGTACCAGGCATTGTGCTAAGCATGAAGGGAAAGAGAGAAATAAGGCTGCAAGGGGAAGCAGGAGCTAGATTATGTGTTGCAGTGAAAAAAATGCTGGATTTATAGTTGGAGGACTTGGCTTGGAATTCCAGCTCTGAAACTTAATCCTTGTATTACCTTGGGATGGTCATTGAACTTCAGTTTGCTCAGCTTTGAATTGAGGGTTAGAGGTGGATTTGATTAATTCAAAGTTTCTTTCAACTCTAAATCTTGATCTTATAATTATGAGGAGCTTAGAATGTCAATCTAAGGAGTTCATTAAGTGTCAAAAGCTTCTAAGTAAGGCAGTGCCATTATCAGAAAAAAGTTAAGAATCAATCAACAATCCTGTGGTTTTTATATTTGCCATCTGATATTGGGACTTATAAAAGACAAGAAAAATATATTTGAACACAGAATTTGAAGCAGATCCTCTGTTTCCAAATATAGCATTCTTTCCACATAATCTACTGCAACCTTTCTTCTAGAGTTAGTATTTATTTTATGTGCCAGGCACATGCTAGGTGCTAGGAATAAAAGTTCAGAGGATGAAAACAGTCCCTACTTTCTATAAGCTTACATTCTAATGGAGGGGTATAGATAGAAGTATACACATACATACACACACATACACACATACACACACATGTGTGTATCACTAATAAATACAACATAGTTAAATACAAGGTAATTTAGTAAGTACTGTACTAGCAATCATTATAATTAGAAAGATGAAAATGGTGGCAGTATGTATGTAGGAGGGACTGAAGAGGGAGAAACTAGAAGCAGAAATACCAGTTAGAAAGCTCTTAGGGTATTCCAGGTAAGAGGTGAGAGCCTGCAAGTATTTCCTATTGGTTGACAGCATTCATCAAGTCAGGGAAGGGATCCTTGGCCTTCTATAACATAAGTTCAAAGTCCAGGTGGACTTTTGTTCTTATGCCCTTTTGCATATAATCTGGAGGTCAGAGAGAGCACTCAGACACATGAGCACCTACACCACCACAGATGCAATCTAAAGTTCCCAATCACAAGAACAGATTAGTCACTCACTTATGACCATAAACAGGCACACAATGCTCCATGGAGACAGACACAATCCTGCATCTACCAAGCTACAGAGAATACACACACAATCAGGCTTGTGTTCATGAATTCATTCAGGAGCATATAGATAGTATGCACAGATACTATCAGACTAAAAATCAAAATCACACACACACACACACACACACACACACACTCCCCTCTTGCTTCCTAGGCTCAGTAAGAGCACAGAGTTCTATATAACAGTGTCTCACTGATAAGCTAGAAAGAGATAACCAGGTTCCTTATCCTGACTACGCCTTCAGGATAGCCCAGCTCCCATCAAGGACAGAGCACCAGAGAAAGGAAAAAAGGGAAAGCTTCTGCCCTATGAATACCTTCCACTCTGAGACTGCAGACCCAAACTGCAAGGCTGGGTCAGCCCCAGTCTCTGCCAAAAAAGCTCCTCAAGGAATTAAATTGGCTGTTTTGCTGCTTCTCTCCCCCTCTAGTTCTTCCTCTCCCTCTCTTTCCCTCTTCATCTCTGTCTCAGCTTAAGACCTGCTTCAAGTATTCCCCACAACCTTTACTTTCCCAACACACACACACACACACACACACACACACACACACACCCCTAGACAAAGAAGACATCACCATAAACCAGATCTCAGGAATTCCCTCATCAAACTCTGAACCTTTATGTTCCTCCTTCCCCACAATCATTTCAGCCCTGAGAACTTTTCTGGCAGAGGCACTGGGGTAGCAGCCAACTCAAAAGTACTCTCACTTATAATCTCCCTGCCAGGGACTCCCCTCAGCCCACACTGGGAACTCCAAGCTGGCTCTCTCTACTCAACCTCTGCAAGCTCATTATGTGGCAGGACATAAGGCAAGGGTTTCCCAAGCTGAAAGGATCATAGATGATTTCAAAAAGACTCACCAAGACCAGAGCCCTGAAATTACAACTAGCTATTTGATAACAAGGGAGAATTATTAGCTCTGTGGATAGGATAAGTCAACCTCTTCCCTGCTCACCCCCAGGCTCTTCTTTTAAACCTTCAAAATTTGGCCTATTACAAGGCCAAAAGGGAAACCAGAACTAATGCATTCCAAACAGCTTTCTAGTGGGAGCAGTAAACTGGGAAGCAGGGAAATACAAAATGAAAAACATTAATAAATTCTAGATTCTCACATCAAGTCTCAAACACTTAACACGTGCTAGCTGTGTGACCCTGGGTGAGTCACTTGACCCCACTGGCTTGCCAAAACCAAAAATCAAACAAAAAAGAAATTCTAGGTTCAACAAGTGAGGTAGAGGTGTGCCTACTGCAGACTTCAATTAAAAATCAGAATCAGCTAGTCCTTCTTCCTTCCCAGTTTCCTCCTCCCTTCTTCTAGAAATAAACAAAATAAGTAATGAGCTACCTCTATCAATTAGAACCAGAATTTTCTTTGTGAAACTGAGTTGAATGAGAGAAATACTATGGGACTGGAGATGAGCAAACAGACTGATTTTCAAAACCTAAAGAAAAAGTAATTGCTTCAAGCTATAGTCTGAAATGCTTGATATCAAATGTAAGTAAAATTCTAGGATAAGATTATTAAAGGCATATTTTGTAAAATTCCAGTCATTCATTCATTTATACAACATTCTGTTACATCTGGGCCTCTACAACACCCTTAGCCCTCCAAAATCAATGGGACAGAATAACATACAAATGCCATCTGAAGTGGAGGCCCTGTAATAGACTTAACTAAAATAGAATTCTGATTCCACATCATTTGGGAAGTAGCAAGCACAGACACATTACACATAGCCCACTAGAGGAGTAACAAAGACACAATACACAGGTTCTGGGTCCATTTTACCAAGGACTGGTACTAAAAGAAAAACATCCACATCAGAGATCCCACAGCATAGTTATACCATTCCCAAACTCTTTAAGCATAGATAGATCTATATCTATATCGATATATACATGACTGAATCTTCCAGTTTCCCAGGAATGACCAGTCATTAACTAACTGGGAACTACTCTAGTTATCTTTAAATCTCCTCATAACAAGACACCCCTGCATGCTTGTAAGAAGTATAATATAATTCAACTGTGAATTGGCACAAGCTTTCCCTTTCCAAAGTGCTGGCCCAGCTTGTAAGTGTCATCTATTGTGTCTACTGTGAGTGTCTTGTGTTCTCTGGCCATGGTGCTGACATACTGGTATGTGTACAGAACACCGTGCCAGCCACAGACCCTGCTTTCATGGCACTTACCATCTAGAAAGAGAGAGAGAGTGATTTCTAAGAGTCAGCATGTGCTCATTAAGAATGAGTCATGCCAGACTAATCCTCATTTCCATTTTGTCAGAGATCCTAGACAGGAAGATGAAGAGAATGGCTTGGAAATAGTATATCTAGATTCCATCACAGCATTTCACGATATCCTTCACAATATCCTCCCAAACAAAATAGAAATCTGTAGACTGAACAAAATAGATTTGAAACTGGCTAATGAACTGAACTCAAAAAGAGATAGTGCCTCTACAGCTAAAAGTGATTTCAGAGCCCATATAATGCAAATCTTTCATTTTACAGATGAAGAAACTGAGGTCATAGAAGTTAGACGATTTGCCCAAGTTATACAGGTAATAAGGGACGGGTCTAAGAATTGAATCCAGATCCTCTGATTTATAAGCCAGCACGCTTTTTACTGTATTATGCTGCCTCTCCATAATTAATGACTCAATGTCAACCTGGAGGGAAGTCTCTAGTGGGACATCGCAGCATTTGGTCCTTGGCCCAGTTTTGTCCATCAGTGACATGGATGAAGGTATAAAAGGGTATAGCTCATCCAATTTCTAAATATAGAAAACTGAAAGAGCTAATAAATTGAATGATAGAATCAGGATCCAAAAAAAATCTTTAAAAACAAGAACAAAAGATTAAAACAGAAGTTAACAAGATTAAACTATAGAGATAAATGTAAAGTTATAAATTTGGTTAAAAAAATCAAATATATGATAACAATATTGGGAAGGGGAAGTGACTGGAAAAGAGCTCATGTGAAAAATCTAGGTATTTCAGGATACTTAAGCTCAGTGAGTCAGCAGCATGATGTGACAATAAAAAAAAATTCAAAATCTAATATGATCTTATGCTGCATTAATATAAGTATAGCAGTCAGAATGAAAGAAGTGATAACCCTGTTGCACTCTGCCCTGGTCATACTACATTTAGAAAATTGGGACCAGTTCTGAACACCACATTTCAGAAGCAACACCGACAATGTGGAATGTATGCAGACAAGAGTGACCATGGTGAGAAGTCAGCCAACTACAGGAACATTTAGCATGGAGAACAGAGAGTTTAAGAGGAAAATTATAACTGTCTTCAAATATGTGAACAGTTGTCATATGAAAGAATAACTAGACCTGTTCTGTTTGACCTTGTAAAGCAGAAGGGAACCAGCTGGTTGAAATGAATTACATGGAAGCAAATTTCAGCTCAGCATTAGAAAAATTCCTAATGCATATCTGTTCAAAACTAAAACAGACTGCCTTTAAGAGTACTGAGTCTCCTGTCAACAGAAGTCTTCAAGAAGAGGTAAGATGGATAGGGTATCCTTTTCAAGGATATTCTAAAGGAATTTCATTCTCATTCATTCTCTTCCTCTTCCTTTCCTTCTCTCTCCTTTTCTGTCTACTCCTACTCCTCTTCCTTCTCCTTCTCTCTCCCCTACATACACACACACACACACACACACACACACACATATAATTTTCATGTGTATATACATATATTTATACACATGTGTGTGTATATTTTATATTGTAATGATATTTTTAATCTCACAAAAAGTAAAAAAAATGTAGCATTTTAAATCATTACAAACAAAGTATGGTTAATTTCTCCCTTTCTAAAACTACCAGCTTTTTCCAGGGATCCATAAATACCTGCAGGCTACCATCATCTGTTAATATGAGAGCTCCAGATTCCTGTTCACAAGAATAAAAATTGTTGTGTATCTGGGATGGGTTCCCTTTGGACAAAAGGAACCAAACCTGATAATTCCCATATTTAGTGTAACATAAAACAGAATTGGAAATCATATTTATAAGAGTTCCTGGGCATCATCCAATAGGGCTTCTAGAAGATTATAGAAGTTTTCATACTCAAGCATATCTCTAAATCTAGCCTTAGAAGAAAACTCTTATCTTTTCTAATTCTGGCATTTTATAATTCTAGAGTCAAAAATGAACATTAAAGATCAGACCATAAATTGTGGTATATGAATGTTATGGAACATTATTGTTCTGTATTCCCACTGGGAAATGAATGTAAACTATTTGCATTTTTGTTTTTCTTCCCAGGTTATATTTAACCTTCTGAATCCATTTCTCCCTGTGCAACAAGAGAACTGTTTGGTTCTGCACACACATATTGTATCTAGGATATACTATAACATATTTAACATGTATAGGACTGCTTGCCATCTAGGGGAGGGGGTGGAGGGAGGAAAAGGAAAAGTTGGAACAGAAGTGAGTGCAAGGGATAATGTTGTAAAAAAAAAATTACCTAGGCATATGTTCTGTCAATAAAAAATTATAATAATAAAAAATATCAGACCATCTCAGAGTTTTTAACTTGAGTTCCACAGACACCCAAAGGGTCAATGAATAGATTACAAGAGTTCTATTCATTTAGGGGACAAGTGTTACATCTTTCTTACTTTGAGAAGTCCATGGATTTCACCAAGCTGCCCAAAGGATCTATGATACAAAAAAAGTTAAGAAGCCTTTCCAATCCAATCCTCACGTTTTACAGATGAGGAAATTGTGATATCAAGAGAACAAGCCACTTGCAAAACAAGCTAAAAAAATCCAAGATGATGCCCTGTGTCTTTGGACTTCCAGTTAAAACTCTTTATGTTGTAAGAGCAGACTTGTAGATAGTCAGACACTACTGGACCTACTTACCCCACAGAAGGAACAACCCTGCACTAAAGAATCTCATGAGAGATCTCACTAATCTCAAAAGTCACAGGTCACAAGGACTCAAATCCTTTTCCTATTCTCTCCCTTATATTCCAAGAAGTTCTGCTACAAACAGAATTTTCTGTCTTCCCAACTAGGCTTTTAAAAAGCTCAGTTTCATTTTGGGATGAACATATAAGGAAATTCCAAAAGATATAGAGACAAACAGGGCAATTTTATTAGTTTTACATTTAATATGCACTTAAAAGAAAACAATATTGTATATAATTTTAAAAATTCACAGTATAATAGATAATCTTTTTTGCTTTCTGTATACTGAAGTGTTCATGTTTGTTTATATTTAAAATTATAATAGGAAAAAATATAATTTTTAAAAAGAATGCACATCTTCCCCACTAGGGTTACCTAAATCTGGCACATAAAAACAAAGCAAAGTGCATGTCAATGTTTACATGGAGCCAATGACATTAGAGAAAAAGGAAGAATAGAGACTTTGTCCCAGCAGAACAGTTTAGATGTGAATTTGGTGATTTCTAAGGTGTCTTTCCTTCTAAGTCTGTGGATATGCTCTCCACAGTGTGTATATTCTCTAGAAGAGAGAGAAGAAGAGATATTTGTTTCCTATATCAGACCATATCGACAAGCTGCAGACACAGGGAATTCCAAAGGGATTTGTAGGGATGCATTTGTCACTGAATCACAGAATAGATAAGATCCTGAGAGATCATCTACCTATCCAAGCTCATCCATGACCAATAATTCATTCTGTGACATCCTCAATAAGTGATCATAACTCCTGCACCTAAAAGTCTTCAAGGAGGGAGAATCCACTCTCTGTTGAAGCAGTCCATTACACTTAAATACACTTTATACAAAAAGTGTATTTTGTAGGTGAAATTGTTGATCCATTTTGTAGATTAAGAAACTAAAGCAGGGGCAGCAAGATGGTATAGTGGATAGAGCACCAGTCCTGAAGTCAGGAAGACCTGAGTTCAAATCTGACCTCAGATACTTAAACACTTCCTAACTGTGTGACCTTGGACAAGTCACTTAACCCCAATTGCCTCAGCAAAAAAGAAAAGAAACTAAGGCAGACCAAATTAAGTGATTTGCTCATCCTCACTTGCAAGAAAGTGTCTGAGGCAGGATTCTAGCTCCTAGCTATCCCTTTCTTCCAAGCAAACAAATCTAATACTTCTCTCACATGCCAGGCTTTTGGATACTTTGAAACAACTCTCTCTCCCCTTTAACTCTTCTTTCTTCTAAGTTGGATTTTTCTAGTTCCTGCAACATATCTGGCATGGTTGCCATTCTCCTCATGATCCTGGCCACCTTCCTACATATGCTCTCCAACTTATCAATGTCATTATTAAAATGGTAAAAATAGTCCTGAACACAGTATCCTCAATGTGACCTGACTAAAGTAAAGTCCCCCTTCCAGAGGGAAATCCACTTCCTTCCTTCTGGAGCCTCTTCATTCTGTCTAAACTACCATTAGTTAGGGAGGCTTTCATCTTATCCTACTGACTAATATCGAATCCAAATCCACTAAAACATCAATTTCCTTTTCATGAAAGTTGTTGTCTAGTCATTTCTTTACTATCCTGAACTTAGGCTATCCTAAACTTAAGAGTAGGACTTATCATTTAACTCCTACTCAATATCACTATTCTAATTTTCCACATTGTTCTAATCAGTTGATTAGATTCTGCTCTGTCAACCCATTGTCTAAACAAGCCTTTCCAGTTTCATGACCTCTGGAAATTTGACAAACCTGCCATGTATGTCTACATACAATCCTTATAGACTCCACCCCCCTTTTTTAAAAGTTGGCACATTTGTCCTTTTGCAGTCCCGAGACATCTAGATCTTCATTCACTACCAGTTTTCATAACTGTCACAAGGTCAATGCCAGCTACATGCTTGTTAACATCTTGATCTTTCCCCTATTCCCTTGGGGATATCAGAATGAGAGGTCCAAGAGAAGATCCTGAAACATAGGGCTGGGTGAGAACTCAGTTAGCTCTGTCCTAAATTCTCTCATCCTTCAAGAAGCCTTCTTTCTCCTTTCTTACAATTCTTGGTTCTCCTGACCTAGACAATGGAAAAGAACAATTCCAGAAAGAATTCAAAGACAAAAGCATCACTCAACCCTCCTGTTAGCTACTGGAAATCTGATCATAATCACCATCTCTCAATGCATTCCAGGTAATAGATAAGGACAAAGATCTAGTTGTCTTGAGCTAAAAGAACCCATGCAAGAATTAAAGGGAGAACTAGGGAGGAAGGAACAAAACCTGGGGTTGGAGTTATCCCTTTTTTTGGCCATATTAATTTATTTGGTAAGTCATGATACTCCTTCTGTCAATGCAGAGCAGCAATCACCCTGCAACATTTAGTCTTGGGGACATTGAGAAATTAAATGCCTTGCTCAGGAGTACAAAGCCAGTTTGTGTCAGAGGTAGCACTTGAATTCAGGTCTTTCTCTCTTAAGACCAGTTCTCTACTCACCATACCATGTTGTTTCTCAATTTTAAAACTAGTCAAATGAGAACATATAGATTTGGGTCTGCATAAGGATTGCTACACTGAGTCAGCTCCATAGTCCCTCCAGCTGAGAAATGTCTCCAACAGAAGCACCAAGGGGGCTTCTTTGTAAATAGTACAGAAGTCCTCCTGTCCATAATTAAAGATGTACCCAACTAATTCTTCCTTCTTTCCTTCCATTCTTCTTTCCCTTTTTTGATTGGACCTATAATATAGTTCAGCATTTAGTTTTGTTGCATTCTGATTTTTTCATTTGATTTTGTCATCCTCAGCTTGTTTCTGGTTTGTTACTTCTTTCTTAGCCCTTGGCATCTTTCTAACCGCATGTCTCTTCATTCTTTTGTGTATTTAACTTAGCTTCCTTTCTGTATTTGTGCAGAATAGTGAGGATAGGGTAATCCGGCTGTTAAGAAGTTGTATGAGGAAGACAGAAGAAAAGGTAAGAGAATGGGAAAGCTGAGGGAAATGAAGGAAAAATTCAGTCCTTGGGTTTAGAGCTTCCTCTATGCCTGTCCACTTAAAGCACTTTCACTTTAATTTACACATTTTTTTTCCAGCAAATAGACTGTCACAATAATACAGGCATTAATTTATTTCTGTGAGAGCGGCACAGATCACATCAGAAAATGACTGATTGTCCTGATGGGAAAATTACATTTACCACGGAGGCAAATAAAGTGTGAAGATATACACTCATAATGAAGGCTTTTGTCAGCGATGGAGTGAGTGCACAATTGGCCTCCGCTTCCTGTATAAGTAAGAAATAACTGTGAGTTCAACAGCAAAATTAAAATGGAAACATAAAGGCCTGGGGAAATGCATAGTAGCAAAGGTCAGCGGCTGGCAGGGCTGGCTCTGGCAGAGGGGCTGGGTTGGCAGATTGCTCTAAGAACTGGGAAGGGGGTCGGGAAGCACACAAAAATCCAGCTCTGCATATCTGTAGGGGCTGCAAAGTAAAGCAGGGAACTTGTTCAACATTGGAAATTCATGGCAAATTCCTCCTATAATTTACTGGCCAGACTTGGAGAGATGAATCTTTGAACTCCAAGAGAGACTTTGAAAATCTCTCTCAGTCACAGCTCTTCAACCCCTGTCTGTAGTGAATTAAAGGGAATTATGCACATAAGCCCCCACAGATCAAGGGGAGACCTAGCTCTCCACTTCAACCATCTGAGATGTGATTATGCATGTATATATCAAAGTAAAACAGGGGCCCAGACAGGGGGGAAATACATATACCTGAAATGCAGACACCTAGAAGCTTCCTAGTATGTTGATCTCAGAGCTGAGAACCAAGAGTTTCAGTTGATACAGAAATAAAAGAAAGAGGATGAATATATACCTGATCCTCTCTTCCACCCACCTGCTATTTGCAAAGGTTCCATTCCCATCCATGAAGGAAATTCCCATGTGCATCAGCATCCGGTATCATGAAATTATAGCACAGAAAAAGATCCCAGATCCAGAGCTGAAAGGTGGAACCTTAAACTTCATCTAATCTGAATATCTCATCTTATAGATGAAGAAATTGAAATTCAGAGAAATTAACTCGACCAAAGTCACATAGATAATAAGTGACAGAGTTGATATTCCAATAAATTCCATGTTCTTTTCACTAACCCTCACAGTCCTCCATACTGTGGAGGCCCATCTAGGTCAGTTCTCTCATTTCATACACAAGACATCAAAGGTCAGGAGCATTTTCTTTGTTTGAGGGTCTTTCTTTCTTTCTTTCATCCCAGATTTCTTCCCTTTGTTGAGAGTGACTTACAACATATATTAAATGCATGAAGTCTTCTCCTTGTAGTAAGGACCCTGCCCTTGCACCCATTGTCTATCTTTTCAACTCCATGGCCATCAATGGATTTGGAGCCCTTGATGCTACTACTAAGAAAAGAAATCTCAACTCTATCTTTGAGGACACATAGACTATCTGCCCTGAAGAGACAGAATGTTCCCTCCATTCCATCCTATTGTTGCTGTTCAGTTAGTGCAATCATATTCAACTTTTCATGACTTAGGTTATGGTTTTCCTGACAAAGGTACTGGAATGGTTTGCCATTTCCTTCTCCAGCTCATTTTATAGATAAAGAGACTGAGGCTAGCAAGGCTAAATGACTTACTCAGAGCTATACAGCTAAGAAACATGAGGCTGTATTTGAACTCAGGAAGATGTGTCTTCCTGACTCTAAGTCTGACATTCTATGTGCCACTTAGCTGTCCTCATCTCATCCTGTCTCATCCTAGGCAATTTAATAGGGGTCCAGGAGTGGTAGTGGTAAGTCAACATGGCATAGCAGAAGCAGCACTGGACTTGGAGTCCAAATATCAGAGGTTCAAATATCAAATTGATGTGTCCATGGACAAATCATTTCCCTCTATCATCCATTTCTTCTCTGCAAAATGACTGAGGCTGAACTAACTTTTTAAGCTCTATATTCTAGGAGTCTACAAAATAAATCTTATCAAGATGTCCTTAGAAAGAAGGAGGGAGCCCAACATCCAATATCTGTGTCCCTAGTTTCACTAAGAACTCAGCACAGACCAAGACTCCTGATCAAACAGGTGGCTCAAAAATAGATCTAAAAGATCACACTAGGAATATCTAAGCCCAACAGAGATAAATGCTAAGAAGGAAAGGAAATGCTCAAATTCATGTTGAATTCATGGTGAGAAGGCAGAGTCAGGATCAGGTGGGGTTTGGTTAGGGAGAGTGTAGTGCCTCCAAGATCCACCTTCTCCAGATCTATAGCATAACCAGCTCACCAGTCAAAAATGTACAGTTGAGAGTGTTCTTGGCCTCCTTTTCCATTTTTAACTATTAAGGTAGTTTCTCTCACAACTTAAATAAGAAATCATCACAATTTATGGAAATAAAGGTCATTTATACAGTCTTCTCAATCCTCTCCTCCAAATCCTAGACAATCAAACCACAGAGAGAGAATTCAATTAGTTCCTTTAGGACAAGAGTTAGTTGGAAATCTATGAAAAAGTGAGAGAAAATCATTGGAACTGGCATGGAGCCTCCAATTCTCATCCATGAGAGAGAGGGACAGAAGTGCCCTTAACTATCTGGATGATCACAGGCAACCTCTCTGGGTTCACGAACCTCTCTGGGTCAGTTCCCTCTGTTGTAAAATGAGGGGATTAGACTAGCTGACCTCCAAGGTCCCTTCCAGATCTAGCAGTTGAACATTATTTGGCTCTAATGAAGAAATTTAAGCAATATCTCTGTCCCTTGATAGATATGGATCCCTGAATATGAAAAGGATCCCCAAATGAATTATTAACCATGGGCTGGTCTTTCAGTCTGCTCACAAGAAGAAAATGAATGCCTTTAAATCAGACAGTTGCTCAGCACCTTCTCATCATCACTTAGTGTGAGTAGCTGGTATCATGCTCAGAATCTGGTTGACATGCTGCTATTTACACCCTTTACCAGGGGCAGGAAAATTTTTACATCTGAGGTAGGAGACACAATGTTCATAGCTGATATGTTACAATTGGCAATTGTCTATCCGCGGGTCCCTAAAATGAAAAGGTGAGGAGTGCAGAGGGTGTGGGAGAAAGACCATCATTTACATTGATTCACCTAATCCCTGAAGGAAAATATAATTAGCCACAAATGAAAGGAATGAAATGAAAGTTGACTGATTAGTTGCCATTTCAAGACCCGTGGTTCAATTAAACTAAAAGCCTCTTTTCCGTGCTACAATGAATCCTGCCAGGCATCGATGTGAAATGTAACCATTACAACCTAAAAGCATTCCAACAATGAGGTTCCTGCTAAATCCTAGTCAAGACAGCCCAGCAGCATCAGGTCAGATTTACTTGAGGGTGGCTTCCTTCAAACAATAACAATCATCTGAGCCTGGGGGGTTATGGAGTTATAAATTGTGAGTGAAAAGTGGGGCTTTCAAGAAGCAAATGTGGGGCACAGTAGGAAGAGATTCCTGGGTTCCTGGAAGTTTAGAATCTAGAGCCAGATCACCTGTACTAAGTAGCTGTGAGTCCTGTAACCAATTGCTTACTCTCTGTTTCCAAATTAGTCAAAATGAGCTTATGATGCTCTGGCCTAAATCATTGGGTTATTATGCAAGCTGGCATAGTAAAAAGAGCAAAGTAAAAAGATTGTTGTTCAGAAAACTTGAGCTAGAACCCTGACTCTATTACATATTATCTATGTGACCCTAGAAGTCACTTATCCACATTAAACCGCAATGTTTTCTTAAAAAAAGAAGAGTTGGGCTAAATGATTTCTAGGTGCCTTCCGGCCTTAAACCATTATCTATGCATTCCTCTCTCTGGTACCATTCCTTTCTAGGTATTCCCCAAGGTTCTGTCCTAGACTCTCTATTATCCTTCACTTTCTTTATTTTTGGGGTATTGAAGCAATAAATATAACACATTTCACTCCAGCCCCACCATTCAGCAGAAAAACCAAAGCTCTTTTACAATTATCAGATTCAGAAATTTAGAAAGATTATTTATTTCTACCCCATCATTTTATAGATGAGTAAACTAAGCCCCAGGGAGATAAAATAGGAAAAAAGAAAATAAGCAATTATTAAGCACCTGCTATATGCCAGGAACTTTACAAATATGATCTCATTTGATCCTCATCATAACTGAGAGGTAGATACTATTACTACCTCCATTTTATAATTGACGAAACTGAGGCAAAGAGAGGTGATGTATCCAGGGCCACATTTTTAGGAAATGTTTAAAGCTGGATTTGGAAACAGGTCTTACTGACCCCAGGCTCAATATCTACTGTACCGCCAAGCTATCAGCCTCTAAGCTAAGTGTCTTGAGCAAAGTCACTTAGGTATTTCTAACTCAGGGCCTTTGACCCCAAAGCCAGCATTCTTTCCAATGTTCCACTTTATCTCAGAAACGACTCTCTTAAAACATCCATTTCTATCATTTCTCCTCCTCATCTCTGCAAAGCCTCTTTGAAGATACTATAAATCAATTTTAAGCTATGAGGACCTCAATGCAACACTTCCATTTTATACAGAAGGAAGCTAAGGCTAACTGATTTGCCCAAGATCACACAGCTAGAAAGTAGCAGAGTTAAGCTTGAATCTAGGTGAGATACTGTTGGGGTCCTGATGCCTAGTTAGAAAAAAGCTTTCACCAACAAAAACCTCAAAAACAAAAAACCAGACAAGGGTCCATGACTGTAAATTGCTACTTTGGCCTTGGAGACTCTCTGAGCAGCTATTTTCAAATTGTGATTTTAAGCTAGGCAAGAAGAGAGTTCTCCCTTCTGTCCACCATCCAGTCCTGCAGCTTTAATCAGCTTGTAGCATTCTAATACCTCACATTTTGGCAGTGCTTTAACATCTATAAACCATGAGTTCAAATACTGTTGTTGCCATTTTACAGATGAGGAAACCAGGGTCACAAAATTATTTGCCCAGAGTCAAACAGGTGATAAATATCTGAGCTTAAATGTGGACCCAGATGTTCTAATTCCCAAGTCTAATTCCTTCTGCCATATCACAAAGCCCACCATAAGTTTAATACTTCAATATCATACTCCAAAATATCTGTGACTACTCAGTAAAGATATGTTCTCCACCTGTACAGATCCCAATCTATCCATGGTTTAGGGCATGGTCTTCATGAGCTGCTTTATTCATGAAAGCAGCTCTTTTAAAACTGCCCTCCTCCATGAAGATGTCTCAGATTTACAGAATTAACTTCTATTAGTTTTGCTGAAACAAAGGATTCAGTCTCAAAATACAATGATTCATATATCCTACAAAACATAAATAATCAAATATTTCAATATTTTTTCAGACTTTATTGTTCATTTATCCATATCTTCAATACAATATGACTAACGAAGACATGTCTATACATAATTGTAATGAGTCTCATTTTTCTTGTCTTATTGATTGGGGGAAGGGAAGGAAAGAATTTGGAACTGAAAATTTTTAAAAATTCAATTAAAAAAATTTTTTTAACAAATCATCAACACATCTATCCTTTCATAGACATTAAATTTCCCAGGATCAGAGCTCTTAACCATGGAACTTGTCTTATAGCATACTTAGTTTAGCATAAAAATACTTACTTAATGAGTTCTTTTTGCTATGAAGATATTATCCCTCCCCCCCCCCACAAGCTGTTTTCCTTTATCTCTTCTCCCATAAACAAACACACAGAAAAAATTCTGACTACATGTGTTGCCTCCACTTTTCCACCTTCCAGGCACTGTTCCATCCCCTTGCAATCTGGCTTCTATCCTCACGACTCTTGAAATGGTTGGTTCCAAGGTCACCAATGACCTCTTTTTTGCTTTAAAAAAATGGCCTTTTCTCAGACTTTGATCTTTTTGACCCCTCAGCAGCTATGTTAACTTCTTTTCTCTCCACAAGTCTCACACACTTACCTCTCACCAGGCCCTCTCCTACACTAGGGAAAACTGAGGTCATTATAACGTGAGCTGCTCCCTGTTCTCCCCTTTTCTTCATCCCAAAACCCCTTGACATGATTCCCCACTCTTTTCACCTTTCCCAGTTTGACAATGAAGTGGCCTTTTTCCTTGCCAAGGCCAATCCCTCAACAATCACCTATTCCTTGTGATTTCTTTAACAGATCACAATTTCTTCTTCCTCTCCCCTTTTCCTCTCCCTCTCCCCCTCCTTCCCTCCTTTTCCTTCTCCCTTCCTTTTCTACTGCCTTCAAACATGTCCAAGTTTCCCCCATCTTTAAAAAACCTTTAAACCTCATCAGTCACTAAAATTCTCATCCTAAAACTGTCCTCTCTTTCTCAAAGTCCTAGAAAAAAAAGTTATTTACATTCAATGTCTTGATTTCTTCTCCTCTCCTTACTCAATCAACCATTGGCAATCTGGTTTCCAAAACTAAGCTCATTATCTTTTCCCCAAAACTCTTCCAAAATCTTTCTGTCTGCCCAGAGTATTTTCATTCTTTCAGCTTTGTAAGTTCATTGGTAACTTTAATATTATATCACTGATTGCTTACCTTTCCTTATATCTATCACATATCAAGTCAACTAGAAAATTTTTCCATTTCTATCTTCCCAATATCTCTCAAATCTGACCCCTTCTCACAAAGCGACCATTTTGGTTCAGGTCCTAATCACTTCTCTAGATTATTGCAACAGCCTCCTAATTGTCTCCAGCACAGGATATTCCAGATCCAGTCTCTGACTGTGCACAAACCTGGCATGTACTCCCTCCTTCCTCTGCCTCACAGCCCCTCTCTTCTTTCAAGATCCTCACCCTCTGTTAGTACCCTCCATCTCCAAACACTTTGAATTTATTTTATATTTATTTGTATTTATTCTATTTCTATTTACTCTGTATGTACTTTCAGAATATATACAGGAAAGCCTTGTCATCCACCCTATTAGAATAAGAGTAACTTGCAAGCAGAGATTGTTTCATTTTTTGTATTTGTCTCCCCAACTGAATGCCTGGCACATAGTAAGTACTAAATAGTCTTTTTGGTTGATGTCATGATCCTCTTTGATAACAAAGGACAAACAACAACAATTTAATATAATGCCTTCACATAGTAGACAATTAACAAAACTTACTAATGGATTGATTTTTCTTCTCAGGATACTTTCTTGGGGGAAAGGTAGCAAGTGTTCTAAATTCAATGTCTATAGCTCATCTTGAAATGGAAGGTGATAATAGCAGCATCCACCTCATAGGGTTGTTGTAAGGAACAAATGAAATACCATATACACTTTGGACCATAAGAATGCTAGCTCTTGTTGTTGTTGCAAAAAGCCAAGATGACAATATGATCTCCCACTTATATAATCCAACTCATCCTTGAAGAATTTGCTTAAATTCTGTCTTCTCCACAAAGCCTTCCCTGACTACTCTAGTTCACATTCATCTTTTCCTTCTCTGAATTTAACACTCATAGTTAATAGTCCATAGTTTATGTAGAATTTCATGTCTTTGTTTCTTATCCATTAGCTTCCTTTTATCCAATGATACACAGCTCTCTTGAGATCAGTACCATGTAACATATGTGGTCTTAGGTAGCAACATGGACACTGGCCCAGGATGATTCTTGGCAGACCTCAGTTAGCCTCTCACTAATTAATTAATAATTTTGTGTCTGGTGGCAAATCACTTTTCTTCTCAACCTCAGTTCCCTTTCTTATAAAATTACTTATAAAATGGCAATAATAGCCCACCATCTTATCTTGAAAAATAAGCTGTATGAAGCACTGTTTTATATATGGTAGGCAATCATTGCTTACTTAATTAAATTAAAGGATATGTAAGTATATTAACAATATAGCTATGTCCTCCACATAGCCACCATCATATAGGAAGTATTCAAAAGCTTGATGGATTGGTCTCCTTACTCATGAGCCAATCACACCCAGACACTCTGTACATTCTCTGGAAATCATCCATGATCAATAATATAACTGAGCCTAAAGGACTTGGCCCAGGGTCACACTGCTAAGAAGAGTCTGAGAAAAGATTTGTACTCAGCTCTTGCTGATGTCAGGTTCAACTCTCTATCCATAATGCCCTTCTAATTTATTAGAGATGGCTGCTTCTAAATTCATAAATATTGAGATTAAGTGAACTTCTCTCCAGGAGATAGGGTTGTTGTAGTATTGCCCAAGACCTACATGCAGTTATCCTGTTCACTATGTTTTTCGACATCACAGTTTCAACAGATTGTAGATCAGCCTAAGAAATTAAATGGGAACTTGGAGGGAGTTTTGCAGAAGCTGCAGGTAACGCCTGAAAGCCAGCAGACAACAGAGAGCCTATAACCACATGCTTAAGCCAGAATTTACAATAAGGTACTGTAAACACCTCATAAAAGAAAAAGAAAAAATTCAGACTTCTCTGGTACAGAGGGAGAGCCAAAAAATTTTATAGGAATTTTTCAGATTGCAGGGGCACTGTACCCTTAATCCTTACAATGTGGAAGTATTAACTATATTTATTGCTTACTTTCAGTAAAAAAAAAAATAAATAAATAAGAATCTTGGACTTGGAGTCAAAAGACATGACTTTCAATGAGAGCTTTGATACTTATGTGATCTTAGATAAGTCATTTAAATTCTCTGAACCTCATTTTACTCATTTGTAAATTTGCAATAAAATACTTCAGCTACCTTCCTCTGAGGGCTACTGTAAAGAAAGCATTTTGGAAACTTAAAATGCTGTAAGTTAATATTAAAATGAAATTATATCAACAGGAACACTAAGAACTGACCGCTCGGGTAAAATTTAGCTTTTAAACAGAAGACTTACTCCTTATGGCCTAATTTGGATTCCAGCATCACACTGTCTCCAACTCTATGAAATAAAGCCATATAAAAGCTGCCCATGCTAAATGCGCCTTCCTGGTGTCTTCAAGCTGGTCTATAATAAGTATTCCTAATTGTGCTTGTTAAAAAGTGGATTTATGAATCCCAATTAAAGCTGCTTTCACTTACTCTGCAGCCGTTTTCAATACCAACAAAACTTCAAGATGAAATTATTTTAGGTGGGTGACAGAATAATTACTAAAACATAAAAGGATCTACCAGTTACCTCAGTTTCTGCTCTCATATTTCTGTAAGGGGACCTTTAGGACAAGCAGAATTTTCTTCCCTCTCTCCCTACCCCCCCAAAAAAAGGTTTTACATGCCCATGCCTCTCCCCTGGAGCTCAGATTCAGATGCAGTATTCCCCCAGTTCCCAACCACAACCTGCCTGGCTTGCTTTTTTTTTATCTCTCCCAGCCCACCCGCCTCCATCAGGATAGTCTAAAACCTTAAGGCAGCACACATCTCTGGACTTTATAACAGGCCAAAAGAGCTTAGGAAAGAGAGAAAAAGAGAAAGAGAGAGACAGGAGAAAAAGTGAAAGACAGAGATAGAGAGAAAAAGAAAGAGGGAGAGAGGGAGAGAGGGGGAGACAGGAGGAGAGGGAGAAAGAGAGAGGAAGGGAAAGAAAAAAAAGGAGAAAGAAAGAGGGAGAGAGGCATATCTATATATGTGTGTATAAGCATTATAATACATGTTCATGCATATATATTATTTCACTATAATTATATGAAATGTTTATTATATATATGCTTTATATATACACATATATAAAATTTTTGCCAACTTTAAAGCACTTTATAACTCTTAGCCAATATTATTATTAAGGATTTATCTATCCAATGCACCACATTGCTACATACCATTGATAGGGATGAGGATTGAACTTGTGATTCCATTAATCTAAGCATGTCCTAGATAAGAAAACTCCATCAAGGCAAGTTGATAACTTCTCTGCAACTCACAGAGAGGTGAAATGATTTTCTAGGATTACATAGCCAGTTGTGTCAGAGGCAGGACTATGAATCTACATCTTCCTGGCTCCAAGTTCTTAAATCATCCTAGAACTTGCACATACTAAGATTACACTTGCACATACTAAGACTACAAAGACAAAAATTAAATAGTCCTTACCTATAAAGTATTTCATCACGTATACATGTGTTAATTCTACAATTCTCATTCGTTCCAAGTCCCAGAATTCTCAAAGATGGGCCAAGTCAGTCCTGGAAGGTATCCCCCTACTAAATTCCCATGACCAAGACAAAAACCTTCTTAGAAACCTATTTCTGCTCTTTACCACAATTAACTCAACAATAATATTGTTGATAGGCTATAGGGTCCATAATTTAGAGCTGGGATGGACTAAATGGAAGTCATTTAGTTCAGTGGTTCTCAAAATGTGGTCCAAAGAACCCTGGGGTTCTCTGAAAATTTTCAGAGGGTCAGAGGTTTCAAAATTGTTTTTTTTTATTTCTAATATGGTAAATATCTATAAAAATAACTACATAAAAACTTTGGCCAGAGACTTAATAATATTTAATAGTATAAATATACTGAGAACAAAAGTTTGAGAACCACTCTTCTAGTCCAACCTTTCATTTCATAGGAGTAGAGAGTGAGGTCACGCATAGGAAGCAATAAGAGCCAGAATTGAACCCTAGTCCTCTGACTCCCAATTCCTTGTTCTTTCTCCTTAATCGTGATTCCTCACTTCCAATATTGTGAAGTCTTGTTGGCATTCAGCCGAGTCAGAATTACACATTTAAAGCTAGCAGAACTCTAAAGGTCTCTACCACAACTTCCTCATTGTACACCAGAGGAAACTCATGAGTAGTCAGGTGGTCACGTGGTTCAAGGCAGAAAAGTGGCAAAACCGAGATTGAAGTCCCAGACCCAGGTCCTGGGCTTCCCTCCCGTACTGCGCTGCCTCCCCAGTGCGCTCCCCTGGGCCGTCTTCCCAAGGAGGAGGAGGCCAGCTGCTTGTACTCCGAGAAAGGGTGGGAGAACACGGCTGGGAACGCTGCGTAAAGTTGGGTGTGATCTCCATAAGTTCCCTGGGCTAGAAGAAAGGGAGAGGGATGGAGAGGGGGTTGGGAAAGAATCATGGGGCGAGGGAGGGGATCCCCACCCCTCCATTTGCCTGTAGAAGTCGAGGTGAGCGGCCCAGGTCAGGCACACTTGGGTGAGAAAACACTGCAAAGTGTTCATTAGAAGTCAATGCCCAGAAGCAATTTCCCGTCATGGCAAGTAAGTAAAGAACCAGTCCTGCCCAGTGGAGAGAAGCCCGCATGGTGCTGTTGCCCACTGTCCACACATCATTTTACTTAAGAGCTGCAATAAAAAGCAAATCTCTCCCCAGAAGCGGAATGATTGACAGAGGCTGCCTGATAGCAACAGTGCTTTTATGGGTTTCTGGGAGGAGGCCAGTCCTGTGCTCAGTGTGGTGCGTCCACCCTTCTCCCAAACACAGGTTCTATTCCTCAGTTTAGATAATTAAAATGTTCCCTAAATTACCATCCTTCAGCTGGGGGGTGAGGGGAGAGAAACCTGGCAAATCTGAATGATTCTCATATTCTCTTCTCTCCTTCTCCTCCTCCTTTCCCTCTTCCCTCTTTCCCCTCTTCCTCCCCCTCTCCTCCTCTCCCCAGACCTCCCTTCCTTTCCCTTCTCCCTCTCCTTTATTTCCTCTCTTCCTCCTCCCTTCTCCTTCCCTCCTCTTCTCTCTCTCTCTTTCTCTCTCTCTCTCTCGCTCCCTCCTTCCTCTTCTTTCTCTCTCTCCCTCCCTCCTCTTCTCTCTGTCTCTGTCTGTCTCTCTCTCCTCTTCTCTCCCTCTCTTTCTTCCCCTCTCTCTTCCCCTCTCTCTCCCTCACTCTCTTCCCCTCCTCTCTCTTCCCATCTCTCTCTCTCTTCCCATTTATTCCCTCTTTTCCTCTCTCTCTCTTCCTCTCTCTGTCTCTCTCTCTTTCTTTCTCTCTCTCTTTCCTTTCCTTCTCTCCTTTCCCTCTCTCCTCTCCCTCTCTCTCTCCCTCTCTCCTTTTCACCCTCTCTCTCCCTCTCTCTCTTCCCATTTGTCTCCCTCTCTTCCCCCCCTCTCTCTTCCTCACCTTCTCTCTTCTGTCTTTCCCTCTCCCTCTCTCACGTTGCTCTTCACTTTCTTCTCTTTTTCTCCTTTCTCATTACATACCCCTGGCTTCTCCAGCTTCAGTTGGCTGGCTGACTTCCTTACTCCAGCCAAGGAGAGCTGCAGGCTACGCTAAGAAGACAGGTGGCAAGGGGCAGCCAGTTAAGTCAAAAGACTGTTTTCCCATTTGCCAAGCCTCTTTCCTCCCTTTGGAAAATTATTATCAGGGCAGGTTTCCTAGGGGCATATGGTAGGTACAATGAATGGGAAAACACACACATGGGCCCACAGTAACCTTTGCAAGAACTCCTGCTGGAAAAAGACTTTTAGAAAGTAGTCTCATCCTGTGCAAAGGTTGAGAATCCAGTGGGCCAATTATCCAGGCCCCTGATTCTCTCCACCCCTCACCTTCTGCTCCTCCACACTGACTCAAGAAGGTTGGCATTAACCAGATGGTCTCTACAAGCCTTCCTGAACAACAGGTCCAGCCCCTCAGGAAAATGAGGAAGTAGATGAGCCCTGTTTTGAGCACTCTTCTCCTAGATGTCTCCCTCCCCTACCAAATGTCCAGATCTCTTCCTTCCCATCAAACTCACCTGAGCAAACTGAATGGTTCAGGGGATAAAGTGATGGATCTGGAGACAGGAAGACCTGAATTCAAATCCCACCTCAGACATTTCTTAGTTGTATAATGCTGAGTAAAATACTTGATTTCTCTCAGTCTTACCTTCTTCAACTCTAAAATGAAGGCAATAAAAATAGATAATTAAACTACTCATTTCACCTTAGTTTTGAGATATGTCTGGTGATGATTTGGTGGAAAGCACCTACCTGGGAGGGAGCACCAACCTGCCAAGGATGGATGGAAGGATAAAATGAGAGAACAAATATAAGGTGCTCTGCAAATCTCAATGACCTATATATATACTCTGTCCCAAATACCTTAAATGCTTTAATAGCTAAAACCGCATTAATATTTATTTACTCTGAGATGTTAATGATTCCATTCATGGCATCCTCTCCCAAAGATTAGTTGGATTTAGAGAGGATCTGGAGCTAGGGTAATGTTCAAAAGTTGGAATTGCTATCAGACAGCAGAGATGATATTTGGAAGTTAAAAACCTCAAATCACTCAGTTGTGGGGAGTTGTCTTAAGATTGATCTTTTCCCTAAAGGGAAGAAATTTTATTTTCTCTTTAAAGGTCACATGTATCTAATCTCACTTTTACAGGAGGAAACTGAGGCCCAGAGAAGTGACCTGGTCATGATCACACAGATAGTAAGGAACAGAATACAGGATTCAAAACCTTGTCCCAATCTAGAGCTACAGCCACAACACAAAAGCCCAGTGTACAGTTCTAAATTATGTTAGAAATTTTGCGGAAAGAAGGAAGTATATTGCATCTCCAGAAAAATGTTCATATTCCCAATATAGCTCACAGCCAGTTGCAAGGGATATTAGGCAACTAGGTTTAAAGGAGGAATTGTCCTTCTTTGTGTTCACAGATCCCAAATGAGAGCCAAATCCATCTTAGAAGACCATAGGAAAGCCCAGGTCAGGGAAATTGAATGAGAACAGAGCTCACTGTTGCCCACTACTAATGGGTCCCTTAGCTCCTGCACTGAGGGCCCTCATTATTGCCAAGAGTCCACTCTCAATCTTGCATCCAGGGCAGGCACTTCCCTCTGAACCAGTTTCTCTTTCCCACTCCATCCCCAACCTGTCCAGGCCCCCACAGCCTAGCTGGAGCGTGTTCAGGGAGCATCAATTGTTTAAAACACCGCCCCTTCCTCTCCGAATCATCAGCAGACACAGCTCAAAGCCAAGAAGAAATGAGCATTCAGTTATCTCCTTCTGTGAATCATTTGTGCCTCTATTTCTTGGCACATAGTAGGTACTTAATAAATGCTCGTTGATTAGTAGGACAGAGTTGCTAGTGCTGAGTCACAACCAGGGCAAAGCAAAAAGGGCTATTCTCAGGAGCTCAAATGGAATGAGAAATCCTGAAGGGACTCTGCTTTTTGGCAGCAGAGGTCCAGAGAATGTGGTACCTGAGCTTCACATCTCAGGGTCTTCCACTAGCTGTGACCTCCCAAGATAGTAGGGAAGACAGTCCAACAGAAGAGAGCAAAGGGATCTGGTAACAAGCTGGGAGAGGTGTATTTTGGGGTAGGACTCAAAAGATAAGCAGTAGCCTGGAGACTACAGCCTCTCTCAGCAGTGCCTGATAAACAGAAAGACCCCTTTTCCCCAGACAACCAAATTCTCAGAGTCCTCAGAGTGGGATTCCCAGAGCCTCAAGTGCCTTGTATCCTCAGAAAACAACAGGGATTTAAAAAGAAAGGAATTCCCTCTCCCTGAAGACCAAGCCCTTGTCACTGGACTCTTGGAGGATCTTTTAGGGTACATCCTTCTCCACAGACACAAAATTTACTGATGAATAAAGCAGCCTTGCCTCTGTTCTCAGAGCACCAGATTTTGAAGCATCCTCTCTCTATGGGCTGCACCTACTCTACAGAAGCAATTCCCCTTCCTCACAGCAGTATAATCCCTGGCCATGGAAGTTCTGGGACCCTGGAGTCCAACTCCCACTTTGGACTTTGCCACTGTATTCCTCATGCCAAGACTTCTGTTTTGGAGTGGAATTCTCCCTCTGAGACTTCCTACAGGGAAAAGAAGGCTACCTCCTTTTCTCCGGACCCCAGAGCCCACGGCCCTGCTTAGACAAAATAGCGGGCACATATGCCACCTGGGCACTTCTAAATCTGGGCATTGGATCCCCAGATGCCTCTTCTGCTTTGTGTTTCTTTCACTTCCACAGCCTGAGTAACTAAACAGTGCCCAGGAGAGAGAAACTTTGGGGAAAGTGGTTATTCTGCAAATTCTAAGGTTCCTTGGTTAGTGCACTGGTAAAAGCCAAAAGTGACTTCCATGACATTCCATTTCCCTGAATTTGCCTTTTCCACCATGCTTGGAATGCTCTCCCTCTGCAGTCCTTAGGAGTCACTGCCTCTCTTCAAAGCTCAGGGGTCAGGAAACTGTTCCTAATCCCTAGGGTTGTCAGTACCCAATTCTCCACTTCTCACTGAAATTACTTTATATCTTTTGTATATACTATATATGTATGTTGTTCTCCCCCAATAGAAAACAGACTTCTCAGAGGCAGGTAAAAGCTTTCATTTTTGTCTATATTTCCCCAGCACAGTGCCTGGCACATGATCAGTTCTTAATAAATATTAGTTCCATTGAATTATTGATATAGCAAATGGCATTGCCGGTTTGCTGTGGAGTCTGAGTGGGAGGCAGGCAACTTGTGATTGACTTCAATTTCTCTCAGCACCAGAGTAAAGGCATAAGATTCTGAGGTGAACAATTATAGTTTGCTTCAAAGCATCTGGTTAACAGACTGATTGAGAATATATGTGGAGGGGAGAGTAAAAGGAAGTAGGTTAAGAATTCAATTTTGCCCCCTGCTTTGACTTCAATTTCAAACTCAGATTCCAGTTCCCTCCCAAAAACAGATCATAAAATAGTTTCAAAACAAAATAAGACTGATGGCTTGTGAGAGGAAGATAGGGGGAGGAAGACTGCCTTTCCTGAACCCACTTTTCTGTGTCTAGCTATCCCTGACCACTCTGAAGGAGCAAATGCTCCAACTGTTCTCCTATGCCATGAACTTCAATGGTGATTTGAGTTCAGTTCTCCCTCTTTCACACCTCCTTCTATTCCTCCTCCATGTAGAATTTTTCTGCTCATATTATCATCTGTGACTATTTCATAGGGCCTTTGGGAAGCAATATTATAGTGTAATTATTAATAATTCTCTCTCTGCCTATTTCCCCCTCTGTTCCGTGTCCTTTTCTGCCTTCTTCAGCAGATGAAGTTTTAGATGGCAGGAGAAAAAAAATTACAATTTGCAGGCTTTGTTTTATGTAAGGTGAAGACAAATCTGTTTTTATCAGCATGTATCCTGGGCTCCCTGGTCAGAGCCAGATGGATGCTGCTTGTAGGCTTAAGATTCTTCAGGCAGTGAGTCAGACCACTGAAAACTGTGATGATCAGAGGAGGGACCCCAACCAGAGTTAAGACTAAAAGTATCTTCTATCTGCAGAGAGACCTACTCCCTGCCCCTGCAATCTCAGCAAGGTGGGTGGAAAAGACATTGCTGCAATAACTCAACTTCTATTCTCATTCCTACAATCCATATTCTAAAGGTCTGTTTTATCAGGAAGCAGGAAACATCATCACAGTAACTTAGGCTTGGCTAACTTCATCCTGTGCCCTAGGGAGGAAGGTAGGGGGTGTAAATCCAGCAGGGGGTGTAATTCACTTCCAAATAACTAAAATTCCCCATGGGAGTCTATGCCCCCAGCAGAAGTTCCATAAGCCAAAATTCATTCTGGGAACCAGTCATCCCCCCCCAGCCCTCATAGAAAGTACTTCAATTTATTCCATTTTCTTCGTCAGCTACTTCACCCATAAATTTCCAGTTTATTAATCCTTTGCATGAAACAGTAGGCTCAGAACCTTGATTTACTCCCTGATCATAAAAAACTGAAAAATTAAAGAGGAAATTACTTTTAAAAGGGGGGGGTCATAGAGTCCCCAGCCAGGGAGCTTGGTAACAACTGGGTTGCCCTTTAACACTCAGCTCCTATATTCCACCCCATCTTCAACTCAATATTCCCTTCACTCTGAGACTCAAAAAGTTCCGGCAAGATAGAAGAAATACAGACTAAGAAAATACTTAAAAATCAGGATAATACCAGTAACAGAGAAAGAAAGCATTGTTAAGACAGCAGTGGGAAGGGTACAGATACTCCAGCACAAAATGATTCCACAGTCTATAGGGGCTTATAAGTACTAATGGCTATTTAAAGAACAGTTTTGACAACAGTAAGATTACTGGTGTTCTCTAGATTAGTTACCATTATTTTACAATGACATGGGTAAGGTGCCTAGTGATGGCAAAGATGACTTAGAAGTATCTCTCACACAAGTAAAGTACTGCAGTATGGTATCCCTTGAGGTCCTGGATGCCTTTCTTTCTATATAAATTAACTTAATTGCCCAAGTATTTTACCATCAGATTTCTGTCCATACTTTCTAAGCTCTCTATATTCTTTTTTTTATATTCAATTTTATTTTTTTCAAATAATAAGCATATCTTTTATCCCTTTCTCCCTTCTATCTTCCCTTTTATCTAACCCCTTCCTAAACTGAAAGAAAACTAAATCCCTGTAACAAATATGCATAATCAATCAAAACCTGTTCCTCTACTCTCTGTTTAAAAATGTATGCCTCATTTTGTATCTGGAGTTTATTACCTCTTTGTCATGTGGTAGACAGCATGGAAGACAAATGAGTGGTAAGAGACATGAATTTACTAAACACCTACTATGTGCCAGGCATTATGCCACAGGTTTACAAATATTACCTTTTTGATCCCCCCAACAACCCTGTGAGGTAGCTGCTGTTTTACAGTTAAGGAAACTGAAGCAGACAAAAATGAAGAGACTTGTTCAAGGTCACACAATTGGTAAGTGATTGAGACTAGATTTAAACTCTGGTATTCCTGCTTCCAGTTCCAGAACTCTATCCCCTGAGCCACCTAGCTGAATGAAGAGGTACCCATGAAGTGAGAAATAAAGGAAGAAATAATGGTGTCTGAATGAAACAGAATGTTATTGAGCCTTTTCAACTCTTTCTAACACCTCCTTTTCACCTCTCCAGAGGCTAAAGAACTCTTCTCTAATACCCAGCCTCTCCCTACTCCCAAATATATCTTAAGTCTCTTCAAACTCTTCTAGTCCATTGAAAAATCAGATCTCAAAACTCCTGGATCAAAGTCATAAAGTTCACCAGGCAGAATGTCAGAACTATAAAATGAGAAGAGGGACCAGGAGACCCAATGAATTTGAAAAAAAAAATCATTAGTTCGGGGTATTGGGAGCTAAGAGTAAACAAATACCTGCCAGGAACAAGAAACCAAAAGTGAGTTGTTCCAAGATCAGCGTGGATAGACCATTCCAGAAGGCTATTGTTTAACTTCCTTATTTCCCATGTCCTTCTAAGAACAGCACCAACTATGGGCATTTTAGGAGGAGCCGAGCTAGAAATGGATCCATTCAAGGTTTACTCTGGCTTTTGGAAGTAAAGAAGCAGAGAAACACTTTGATGGGAAGAAGCCTGATAGCCCAGAAACAACAGTTTAATCCTCAGTTAGACTTCCAGGAATAGGGAAAGAAGGTTGTAATGGTTGCCCCAGAAATGCCAATTTATCCCTGATCTTTTTTTTTTTTTTTTCTGAGAGCGTCCTTGACCTCTGCTTCCTCCTAGTCACAGCTCACACCTAGTCACAGGTGGTTCACGTGGCTACATTCTTCTAGCTTGAATTTCCATCTCTGCAGATCCCCACAGAGCCAATATACCCTTCATCCCCTTCACCCCCTCCACTTGCCATCTGCTCCTCCATATACACCTTCTGTCAGTAGGGGTTCCTGATTTCTCATGCCTCTGCTCAGCCTCAAGGGTCATTTTGTTTTACAGACCAGAAGCACTCTCAGAATTTCCAACTATCTCCAGTCCATGTGCATCCATCCATGAATAGTCAGAGATGCTGGAGGAGCCCCTCCAGGACAGCCAACCTGCAAAACATCTCATGATGTTAGTAGCCTCCCAGAATGCAGAAAAGTATAGTTACAATTCTAAGATGAAGCTGAATGCAGTGAATACACCAATCTGGGCCCTGAGCTTCCAGTCAGCATATCATCAATTCACCTCAGCAAATATTTATCATGTATCTATGTGGATTTAACTCTGTGCTGAAAAATCTTTGCTCCCACATACTCCTTTCCTTCCTTTCATTTTTGACTATTTTATCCCCTCCAGACATCTATCAACAATTAATATTTATTCAACACCTACTCTATGTAAAGCAGTGGGCAGGTAGGTGGAACAGTGGATAAAGTGCTAGACCTAGAGTCAGGACAACCTGACTTCAAACCTAGCTTCAGACATTTACTAACAATGGAACTTTGGGTGAGTAATTTAACTTTGCTTCAGATGTCCATCTGTAAAATGGGCTGGAGAAGAAAATGATAAATTATTCAGTATTTTTGGCAAGAAAACCCCAAGTGGAGCCACAAAGAATCACACATAAATAATTAAACAAAAGATGTAAAGCAATAATTAATAGGGGAGAGAGAAAGTCCAGATAAAGCTCAGCTCCTGATCTCAGGGATCTTCAAATCTAGTTCTAGATATTCTTTTGCATCGGCTTACAGACCTTATTTGTAGGTGTGCATAAGTCATTTCATATAGAATCCTGTATCTTCCCTAAGATTAGGAGCTCCCCAAGAATAGAGACTTCATCCCCATCAGATTGGTAACAGAGTATTTTCTTCCTTTACAGCATTCCATATAACCCAGTACAGCCTCTGAAAAGAGGAGCTTAGGCAATGTCTGTTGACTAAATTGCAAGTCCATTTCATTTTGACTCCTTTTTAGTAGATTTAATCAAAGGGTTGCAATAGCTATTATGAGGTTTGGGAAGGCTCTGAATTTCCATGAGCTTCAGTATCCCTATCAGCTCATCAACATGAATAATTAAGGGCTGCCAAAAAAGTGAACACCCTGAAGTGGCTGAGGAGAGTCAGGTCCAGTGTAGGGCCCTGAATGTTGTCTGTGACCTGGTAGATGCTCCAATGCCTTATATGAAATAAAACATTCCAAGTCTGCCTGAAATACTTGGCAATCATATGCCCTGCCCTTCTTCCATGCAGTTCCAATCACACTCTAAAGAAACTCCATCTCCCTGTTACCAGTCCTAAGGGACTCAAGGCAGGCATAAAATCAACTGCTTAAAGTTAAGGGAGAACAAGAACTTGATCCATGCAAAGACCAATCACAGCTCCATAGAACCTATGAGGGAAGTGTTTTATCCACTTCCTGACAGAAAGATAATAGATTCATGAAGCAGATTAAGGGATACATTTTCAGATGTGGCCAATGTGGGAATTTATTTTGCTTCACTATGTTTATCTGCCTCAAAGATTTTTTTCCTTCTTTCTTTTCAATTGAGGAAAGATGGGGAAACAGGCCTAAGGATTGCCAAAGAAAGAAAAAAGAGTCACTAAAACATTTTTTAATGTCAGTAAGCATTTATTAAATACCTACTTGTATCAGGCACTGTTCTAAGCATTGGGGATACATAGACAAAACAGAGAGACATTCTTTGCTTTCAAGAAGTTTATAATTTAATGAGGAAAGATAATACACACACAAAAAAAAGCTGAAATGGGTTGGGGGGGTTAGGAGGAAGGTTCCCATAATGAGGACCTTATGAAGACATCCAAAGGAGTATAGCCAGTGGGAAATGAAGAGATGGCTGTCCTAGGCACCCTCCCTAAATGGAAGTTTTAGGAGGTGCTCTCCACTGATTGGGGTGAGGAGGAAGAAGAATAGGGGAAGAATGATGAGCTATGAGATTTAGGCTGATGTGATCTTGCAGAATGAAGGGATTCCTGAGGCATAATGGAAAAGTCCAAAGGAGTAAAAGAAAGCAGGAACTAAAGAGATAATATTTATAAAGTATCTTAGTACTTGGCACACAGCAGGAACTTGATGTACAGAAAAGAATAAAAGGAAGGCCAGAAAGAATCACAGACAAGTAGGACAGCTTTGAAAGTTAATTCATATTCAATTTATTATATACTTAAAAGTATATGTGACCTGGTCTTTGCTGTGATTGGTCTTTGCATGGATCAAGTTCTTGTTCTCCCTTAACTTTAAGCAGTTGATTTTATGCCTGCCTTGAGTCCCTTAGGACTGGTAACAGGGAGATGGAGTTTCTTTAGAGTGTGATTGGAACTGCATGGAAGAAGGGCAGGGCATATGATTGCCAAGTATTTCAGGCAGACTTGGAATGTTTTATTTCATATAAGGCATTGGAGCATCTACCAGGTCACAGCCATTCTTAAAAAGAAAAACGAGTTGTCACATTAGAGTTTGCAATGTAATGTATACTCCTTTTTTTCTGTTCTATTGTGTAGTGGCATTCTACTCTATGGATCTATTATATGGTAGTGCAGTTTTTCAAAAAAGTCAGAATTTTTAAAACAGAATAAAAATGCTACAAAATAATCAAGTCAAGAAGGATACATAAATCTACCTGAATACATCTGGACTGTTCTCTTTTTCTCCATTCACACTCAGGACCTATATCTCCATGATGACCCCAGTGACTACATCAGTAATCAACAATAATCAAATCAATATTACCACTTCTGAATTGGATGAGTCAATCAATTTCCTTATGATTCCACTGACCATCCTTCTAACTTCCTGGACCCTCCCCTAAACTACCAATTTCTTCCCCTTTTTATATGGTCTTTTATACATTTAAGTTTCCTGAGAGTTTTCTGTCTTTTTGTGTGTGTGTTTGTATGACTCAGCACTTGGTGGAGTACCTAACACAAAGTAATGTCCTAATAAATGAATGCTTTTTCATTCATTCATTCCTTCATCTCCCCTCATCTTTTTTTTTAAACAAATACCAACTCAGATTCTCCTGAAAATAAGTTCTTCCTTTTCAAAGTCCCCACAGCATTTATCCTTGGACCTCTCCTTTGGGCACAAATGAGGTAAACTAGGTAAAGAGCTTTGTAAACTTGAAAGCACTTAATAAATATAAGTTATTGGTGGTGGTGGTGGTGTTACTGTACTTATCCTACCCTTCCTTGGATCAGTTATTTGTGTAAGCTTTTCCTTTATATTGTAAGCTCCTTGAAAGCAGGTCATGTGTCAAATCTTTGTATTCCCAGTGCTCAGCACAATCTCTTGTACATAGTAATTGCTCAATAAAAATAAAGTTCAGAGATATTGAGGCTTTAAAAACATCAGTCATGAAAATAAAGAGATGTACTTTTGAATTAGATCACAAAATGAAAAGGCTATTGTCAAGGAATATTTGGACTCAGAATAAGATAGGAAAGATGAGGTTCGGCCCAGGGCAGGGAGTTGTGGGAACCCCATTTTGGTCAGCGCAGGTCCTTTGTAAATGAATTTACGAACCCAAAAAGTTAAACTGGCAAAAGAAGTTATAAGAAATGAGAGGTCAGCTTTTGCAGGCTGACTTCCTTAGTGGCAGGTCCTGACAGAGAAGTAAAGATCTAGCAGAGGAGTCCTAGCAGAGAGAGAAAGAAAAAGTTTTCAGCAGAGAAATCTTCTAGCAGAGAAATCCTGATAGAAAGGTAAATAGGGGTATAGTCCTTTTAGAGAAATGTGTGAGAGAGACAAAGAGAGGTTAATGCTGAAAAAGAGAATGTCTTTCAGCGGGCAGAGGGTCGCAGCTATGCCAAGGAGAGAGAGAGGTTCCTTGGCATGGTATGTTAGGTCCTCTGTAAGGGATTGAGCTGAAGGAAGCTTTTTTTATGGGCAGCTCTTATACAACTCCATAGAGCTGGATAGAAATCTCCAGCTCAGGTTAAGTAGGAGTGGTCCTGGAGTCAACTAGTCCCACCCAGATAACAGAATGAAACCACTTTATCTTGATTCCCTGGGATGGGTCTCTCAGAGGACAGCTTAGTGTTCCCCCCAAAGTCAGAGAGAGAGAAAGAGTTTGGGGGCTCCCCTCATCAAAGGGACAGCTAGGGGTGCAGTGGATAGAACACCAGCCCTGAATTCAGGAGGACCTGAGTTCAAAGTTGCCCTCAGACACTTAACACTTCCTAGCTGTGTGATCCTAGCAAGTCCATTAACCCCAACTGCCTCAAAAACAAAAATAAAAACAGAATAAGCCAGGAGAAGATCTCAGAATGCAATCTGAGGAAATAACCATAGATCTAGACCTAGAAGCAATCTTTAATGGTCATCAGTCTATCCCCATTTCATTTTATAGATGAAGAAACTGAGAAAAGAAAATAACTGACCCAAGGTCACATAGGAATGGGAGGAAGAGAGACAAGATTTGAACCCCAATCCTTTGACTAACCATCTCTCACTATCATGACCAACCCCCGCTCCATAAACTCCCTCATAAAATGAGGGAAGTTAGACCTCTTTGGCACAAGAGGTGCCTAACAGGTTTGTTTGTTTGATACCTATTTCTCTGCTTGTTTGTTTTCTTAATTGTAATCCTGTCCTACTTGTTTTGTACATAAAATAACATAAGGAGGGAAAATAGGATGCACTTTCCTGCTATACTTCTCATCTGTTGTGTGCTCAGGTATTTGTCTCTGCCTTTTCTGTAA
This sequence comes from Sarcophilus harrisii, assembly GCF_902635505.1. NCBI lineage: Eukaryota > Metazoa > Chordata > Mammalia > Dasyuromorphia > Dasyuridae > Sarcophilus > Sarcophilus harrisii. The sequence goes on along the minus strand of NC_045427.1, from coordinate 519,517,553 downwards.
AAATATTATTGCTTTGGACTTCAAGGGCTTTCAGGAGAAAGAATAACCATAATGACAATGATAAGTAATATCACACACACACACACACACACACACACACAGTCTTAAGATCTGCAAAGAGAAAACCAGCTCTCTTCCTTCCCTCATCCTCATTACATGGAGACACATAGTTTGCAGTTTGAAAAGTAACTTGTATTTGCTTTTTGTTTGAGCTTCTATCTCCCTGGAGGAAGCTAAGGAAAAGCCTTTAGCAAAATTCACATTTTGGAAGTAGCTTCAAACCCTCCTCTGGAACATATTAAAACAGAGACAGATCCAGCAATTGGGCTCAGGGCTGGTGTCCTTGAACAAACACTTCTAGACCAGAGACACCTCTTGGAAAAATGATCAACCTTCCCCCTTCCCCTCCCATGCCCCGCCCAGAGTGATGGCACTTCCCTCCCTTCCCCAGCTGCAGTGGCAGCAGGATGACACCATAATTCATGCCCAGACCGGGAGAACTCCTTCAGCAATTCGGATGGTCATTATTTACTATCCGGCAAGATTTTGTAGATGTAATTTACCACTGCTGTAAAGCCCTGGGAACTTATTCCCAGTAGCCCTCACTATAGATACTGCATCTAATCAATCCTCTATTACTATGCAAATACATCCTATAGGCTACTGATGTCTTTCCTTTCAAACACTTAATACATAATTAATGATTCTTCTAATGGCCCAGAAGACACCAACCCAAAAAGCTTCCTGCAGTAATTTATACCCACCTAGCTTAAAAAAAAAAAAATTGGTTTATTGGACTACTTATTATTCAGGACCTCCCCCGCCTCCCCATAGGCATGCACATACTGTCTCCTGGGAAGAAGAGGTAGGGTCTTCTCAGTTGGAAAGTGCTGGTCAGGGAGGATCAGCAGATCAGAAATTATAAGCTAGAGAAGACCTCAGAGGTGATCTAGTCCAACTCTATTTCTGTAACTTATCTACATGGCCATAGATAAGTAATTTGGTCTCATTAGATTTCTCTCTCTCTCCTCTCCCTTCTCTTCTCTTCTCTCTCTCTCTTTATATATATATATATAGAAATATATATATATATATATATATATATATATATATATAGTGAGGAAATGAACTAGATGGCCCTTGGCCCTTCCAACACTAGATTTATGACCCTATGAGCCCCCTCATTTTTCAAAAGAAATTATGAATGCAAGAGACTGACTTGCCCACAACCGTAGGATTAGATGGCAGAGCCCAAACACAAAGCTGAATCTCTAAATCCAAGTCCAGGGTTTGTTTCACTGTACCATGCTCTGTCCTGCCCTCCCAACTGTATTAGCATTAGTATTATTAGAAGGTGCCTGAAACCATCACCATCTTCTCCAAACTCTGATACCTATCCCTTATTCCTAAGGGAACATTGATGGATGTATACATCACTCAAGAGATCTACAATGTAAAAAATTATTCCACTCTCAGAAGATACTACCCTGTCAGCTAAAGGGTCTATGATGTTCCTCCCCTCTCACTTCTGTTCTCCCACTTTAACAAAGAAGTCAAGCCAAGACCACCTGTGGGAAGATGCTGTTAAGTCATTTTTCAACTGTGTCCTATTCTTCCTGACCTCATTTGGGGCAAAGATACTAGAGTGGTTTGCTATTTCCTTCCCCAACTCATTTTACAGATGAGAATCTGAGGCAGACAGGATTAAGTGACTTGCCACAGTCACACAGCTAGTGACTGTCTGAGGTTGGATTTGAATTCAGGTTTTCCCGAGTGCAGACTCAGTATTGCACCTGCAGGATGACAACCTATTGCAATCTAAACATTCTCTGCACCTCCCTCCCAGTCACCCCAGTCACAGCTCGGCATGTTAGGGAAACAATACAATATAGAGAAAAGCCTTCCTGGATCTGGAATCAGAATACCTCAGTTCAAATCCCAAATCTACTCCTTATTGTCCTGTGATCTTGAACAAATTATTTAATCTTTCTGGGACCCAATTTCCTCATCTGCAAAATGAGGGGGTTGGATTCAGTGGCTTCTATAATCCTTTCTAGATCTAATACTATGATCTCAGGATGCTGTGCTTTCCTAATATGGTATCCCAGAGTTAGAAGAGTTAGGAGGTATCATGCAAACTCCTACCCAATACATGACTCTCTATGACAACTTCCCTGGCCAGCTGATCTCTAGGGCCAAAGAGCTCTACCTTACAAGGCAGTTCATTACAGATCATCAGAAGCTTCCCTAATGAGAGAGTGCTTGGACATCATACACATTCACATGTCTCCTCTCTCCTCATCTCAGCCTCTTGGAATCCTTCACTCTTGTTAAGGTTCAAGCTCAAGAGGCCTTTCCTGACCCCTCCAGATACTAGTGGTCCCTCCAAACTACTCTGCATTTATTTTGTACAGATTTTGCATTTCCTTACATGAGTATGTTTTCTTTACGCCAGTAGAACATAAGCTCCCTAGAAACAGGCACTGTTTTCTAGTAGAGTACTGGCTTTTAGTGGGTTTAATAAATGCTCATTCAATTAAGCTAAACACAAGAGACTCTTATTTCTTCATGACCTTGTGGCCATTGTTATCCTAGACATTTCTATCCTTATTACTCCAGAGAAGATATAACACCAAAGTCTGGAAAGATTCTGACTGACATTCAGAGGTAGCTTTGGGACTTCCAAGCCAATACCTTTTTTGGAGCTTGGGTCCCGTTTGGGAAATCATGACCTTCTCAATACTCCATTGGTCAACACATTAACTAGTCCTGAGTAACTGGTCACTTTTCTAATCATTAGTATACTCTATCCTGTTACCATGACTCCAGTCCAGAAGGTCTTCTAGCCAGAACATAGATCTCTGTTCCTACCTCACTTCCCACTCAAAAGAAATTATTATTCTTATTCCATCAGGGTAAAGAACCGCTTAAAAGAAGTATTTAATCAATTTGATGAGGCTAGATAGAGTGGTGTCTCATGTTATAGATGAGACTTCAACTTTATGTTCATTGGTAGGCATGGACATGCTCCCACTGATAATCTCTTGGAAGAGCATTAGGGAAATCACCTCCTTCAGTCAGTAAAAATGAGGCTCAGACCCTAACTTAGGACTATACATGGGCCATATTCTCAGAGAAAATGCTGAATAAGGGCAAACTAAACCAAAGGGATACAAATTTGACAGGGTTGCCTTCAATATGAAATTTGGCCCTATTTAGGCCCTGGACTTAGGGAGCTGGGCTGAATTATTTGATCATGTTGATGAACTCTCTCAATTGTTTCATTTTAAGGAAAGAAACCTATAGTACTTGCAAGGCAGAAGTCAGAAGCATCCCCTCAAAACTATACGACACAAGTTACACCATTAAAGCTACACCTAACTTTCTAATTTTAAACGAGGCTCAACATCATTTCTTTCAGCTCCCAGTCCTAGCATCTACTATGATTTAATTATGTCACAGGCAAAAAAATCATCATATTTATTCTGTCAAATAGACTAATGAAAGTGTCTGCTTTCCCTCTTTCCCATAGTTTTATAATTGGTGCTATAACCCACACCTGTTCAGGGGGACTCTTTGATATTCATCTCAGACCCAGCCCAGTATTGGGAGCCTGCATAACTGACTCAAGCACAATGAAAATTATTACAGTCAGCAATCATCATTTTCATCACACTCCACCTCCACAACAAAATTTTATTTCTTATAAGAATGAAATTTTATAGGAATAAAGTAACTCAAAGTCATCTACAGCTTTAGACCCTTCTGAGAAATGATCTGATAGCTAAGTCATATTCAAAAGGGGAGAAATAATATTGCTCTGTTTTCAAAAGGACAAGAAGAGTGTAGTATTTAATCAAAGGAAGTTGTGGCAGCTAATTGGTGCAATGGACAAAGTGTTGTAGCCGAGTTCAAATCTAGCCTCGGACACTAGTTGTGTGACCCTGTGTAACTTCTGCTTCAGCCTTGTTGTGTAGTTTCAGTCACGTCCAACTCTTTATGATCCCATTTCAGAAGTTTCTTTGGCAAAAATACTGAAGTGATCTGACATTTCCTTCTTTAGCTTTTTTACAGATGAATAAAAGAAGACAAGTGGTGAATGAAGTGAATTGTCCAGAGTGCCCCAGCTAGAAAGTATTTGAGGAAGAAGAATCTTTCTTATTCTAGGCCCAGTGTGCTATTCATTGCATCCCTATAAATATAAACCCACTTTATTCCTACAAAATCACCTAGCTACCAATGCCTCAATTTACTCATCTGTAAAACAAGGATCGTAATAGTACCTACTTCCCAGCATAAAGCTAGATATTTCTAATGTGCTTTGCAAAATTTAAAATGTTATCTAAGTGCTAGCTATTTTTATGAAAGGAATGACTCTAATGACAGAATTTCAAGAGGAGATAGGAACTTTTAGAATAATTTCCCGGTGTACATAGATTGCTATTTCTTCCAGAGGCAGCAAAACTATAACCAATACTCCACAGGGCAGCTCAGGTGTCAAGAAAGTTGTCTTTCTCAGGGAACCTGCAGATGTCTCCCCAGGGGAAACAGAGAATTGAATCAGATTGTCCAAAAAGAGCAAACAAAGGGCAAGAGCAGGACAGAATCTCTGCCAAGAAATCCCAGCATGAAAAAGCCAACATAGCAGGAATCACCACAAGGAATCTCTCTATCTGTGGCTAGAATTGCAAGCCCAGAGTCAGCTATAAATGGGCTGTTGTTATGCCCAAGTGTTGTCCACCCCCATTAGTACCTCCAAAAAGTCTCCCCATCTAGGTCATCCCTTTCCATATCTTTCACATCTACTCCCTACTCCCCAATATTGGGTGGCGTCCACATGTTGATAGCTTTAATAGGTTTTTTCCTAGTTCTAATTTTTCACCTCATATCCTAGGCAGAAGCCAATACCTTGGAAATAAATAAAGCTTTTCTAACACAAAGAATGCCCAGACTCAGTGATACCACAAGGCTCATGGTTTCTCCTACCTGCCAGGCAGAGAGACAGCAAAGTCTCCAGACTTCCTTTGTCTCTAAGTCATAACTTACAAGGATAAAAAAAAAGCAAAGGTTTCTGACACTTAACCATCTTTTCTTTTTTCCAATTGTCTCCACACAACAATTCTGTTTAAGTGGTTTGGGTCAGAAAGAACAAGGGGCATACCAGGAAAAGAGAGAGAAAAAATAAACAATCGAGTTCCATGACCTTGAGAGAAGTAGCCACATTTTACCTTGAAAATTTCTGAAGAATAGAAAACACTACCTATATAGACAATGCAAATGATATGCATGTGATATGCAAACTCATATGCAAATGTGACAATGGCCTGGTGAACTCTTTCATATACCTGAGTGTGCCCCTGGAGAAAAGGGGGAAGAAGATGTAAAAGGGGCAATTAAGAAAAAGTCTAGGTTTTAGAGGTCATGGCATCATAGAATTTTAGAGCTAGTAAGAACCTTAGAGATTAATCTAGGTCTCCTAATCCAGTGCTTTTTTTTCTTCTTAAATGTTCTATTGACCCGTTTTTCTTTTTCTTATCATTATCATTTCCTACTGTCTCCTTTATTCTCAATAAAGCCCTTCTTTGTAACAATTAAGTAACATCCAAATTAAATAAATCAACATGTTGGTCATGTATGACAAATTACACTTCATTCCATATGTATAGAGTTTACTACTTACTTCTCTGCCAAGAGTTAGAAAGTTGGAAATATACTTCATTCATCAGTCCTCTGAAGCCTACAGTGATCAGAGTTCTGATGTGTTTCTAGGTCATCTTCCTTTAAATTGTGATGATTGTGTTAAATTGCTCTTCTTGTTGTAATGGTTACATTCTGCATCAATTCATACAGTTCTTAAGTTTCTCTAAATTCTTTATATTTGTCATTTTTTACAGAACAAAATTTATGATGTAAAAATTCCATTTTATCTACATATCACAATTTTTTCAGCTCTTTCCCAATAATGAGTATCTTATTTTCCTTCCAATCTTTAGCTATTACAAAAAAAAAAATATTGCTGTAAATATTTTTGTTTATATGGGACCTTTCCCTCTATCTTTGATCTTCTTGAGGGGTATATATACCTAGTACTTAAATCATTGGGTCAAAGCATGTGTGCAATTTTTTGTCTTTTAAGATAAAATTCCAAATTCTTTTCTAAAACAAATGCAGACTTTTCAAAATATTCACCTATGCAATCATCTTCCAATGTTTTTTCCAATACTATTATATCACCTTGGAGAAGTTTCTCAATAGTGTTGCTGACTGTACATTTGACAAGGGGAGCCCCAAAACTCTCTCTAAAGCTCCTTGAGGGAGAGATTCTCCTTGAACCCTGCCTCTGTGAGCCCCACCCCAAGGAACCAAGATAAAGTGGGACTAGTTGAAGTAATCTCAGTTAGCTGGAAATCTAGATTTCTACTGACCCCTATTGTTGGCTCAAAATCACTCCCAGTAAGTGGTCTCATCTAGGCCTGGGGGCAGTGACAGCACTGAGGAAATTTCATTCAATTGAAACTTCTGTCTCAGATTTCCTTATAAAAAATGACAATTTTAAACTCATTTCTTTGCAGAGGACATAATATGCCATCCCTGGAATAGCAGCAACCTCTGCCCGCTGAAATGATATTCTCTTTCAGCGTTACCCTCTCTTTATTTGTCTCATTTATTTTCTTAACAAGACTTTATAGCTCTCTGTTGGGATTTCTCTACTAGAAGCTTTACTTCTCTGCTGGGACCTTGCCACTAAGGAATTCAGTCTTTCTATTCATTCACAGCAAAAGCTGACTTCCAACTCCAATAATAAACTTCTTTTTACCAGTCTAGTTTTGAGGGTTCGTGAATCCCTTTATGAAGGACCTCTGCACCACCAGAAGTGGGTTCCCACAATTCCCTGCCATGTGCGGGATCCCAAGGGGATTTAGGGGAGCCAAACCTCTTCATTGGTTCCCTGAACCCCAAACCTGCCACTAACCTCATCATTTAACTCCCTGACCACCAAGAACCCTAATCTCATCACAGTGTCACCCCAGACACAGACATATACAAAATATAGCTAGTCAAATCCACCAAGGATGATTTTCAAATAAGAGGCAACATGGGAAGGAGGGGGGAAAGGGGGGAACCACTAGATTTGGTGTACTAAAATCCCAATTCTGCTCTTTGCTAAATCTTTATCATTTTGGGCAAGCCAAATCAGGACTTCAGTTTTCTTCTCAATAAAAGGAAGAAGTTAGAGAAGATTCAAGCTAAAACAACTAACATTTTCTAAATCCCTACTATATGAAAGCTACTACAGTAAGCTTTGATGATATAAAGATTAAAAATATATATAGCTAGCCCCCACTCTCAGGAGTTTACATTCTCCTGGGAAGGAGATTGTATATACATGAAGATTCACAAAGTAACTAAAAGAACAGATGATCTCTTAGGACCTTTCCAGTTCCAAACTGATAATCCTGATCATTCTAGGCAATAACAGGAACAAGAAGTTACAACACTATCCATTTCAAATTTCTCCAAGGCAACACAATGAACCGTGATAAGAGTAAGATCATGGGAAAAGACAAAATTCTGTGGATTCCTATTGACTCACTTTATAGAATATCTATAGGAAATTTTAAATCCAAGACTAACTTCACCCAATCACCAGTATCATTTGGTGTGTCCTCAAGGAATGTGAAATTATATCAATATTAGCCCATGTAAAATATAATTAGAAAATCAGATGAAGAAAAAAATCACACATCTCATTACAAGCCAAATGGAAAGTATTTCTAGATTTTATGTCATCCTGTTAATGTGAAAAATTGGGAATGAACTATTTACAAAACCTAGACTAGATTTAGAGCTAGAAGTACTTCCTCCTACCCCTCACACACACCTTTATTTTACAGATCTGAAGCTCTGAGGCCCAGAAAGGTTACATGACTTACAAATATAAGTAGCAAAGCTAGAACTTCAACCCAAGTTCTCTGACTCCAATCTGTCTTTCTACTGTAGGGCACTACCTCTCAGCCTCAATGAATCATCTATGTCCCATCCCATCAACCTTCTTAATCCATTCATCCTTCCCTTCAAGATGTAAAAATAAAAACTTAAAAAAAACTCAGAATATTAAAGATTTAGCACTAAAAGAGGCCACTGGCATCATCTGGGGCAGCACCTATATCTTACAGAGGAAGAAAATGCAGACCAGAGAGAAAATTTGAATCCAAATTCTCTTATTCCAAATACTCTACCATAACCTCCCACCTCTCAAAATTTTCTTCCTGAGTAAATATTATAAAACATTTTCTTTCTTTTCCATAAAGGTCAAAAGGCTCTAGGAAACAGTCAGACATGTTTTAGTCTCTAAGACTATATTCACCTGGAATTACTGTTGGGAATGACACCTAGGCTGGGGATAAAGGAGGGAAGGACAGCTAGATAATTCAGTGGATAGAACCCTGAATCTGGAATCAGGAAAACTCTTCATGAGTTCAAATCTGTCCTCAGACACTTACTAGCTGTGTGACTCTGAACAAGTCACTTAACCCTGTTTGCTTCAGTTTCCTCATCAGTAAAATGAGCTAGAGAAGGAAATGGCAAACTACTCCATTATCTCTGCCAAGGAAACTTCAAATAGGGCCATAAAGAAACAGATAGGTCTGAAATAAAAGACTGAACAATCCACAACAACAAAGGAGGAAAACAAAGTTGGTTGAGTTGCATCTTCCCTTCTGTTTTCCCTCAAAAGTCAACATCAGAGATAAAATAACCTTGAGGTAGAGATTAGAAGGAGAAAATTACAAGGGAAAGAGGATGCCCCAACAAGCACTTATTTATCTACCTGGTAACTCTGAGAGATTCAAATGAAGGCATTCTCAAAAAACTAAAACCTTAAAATATAATGAGAGCATAATTAACTGAAGGGCTGTAGGAGTGGCAAAATGCCAAACTGTTGGTTGGGGATGTATTTTAAGGCTTTCCCTATTGATATTCATAGGCTCTGTCATGACTTTATTTTCTTCCGTAGATTGCACCTCTTCCTCTGAAAGAAAGTTTAGGTGATTCAGAGTAGGGATTGCATTTATTTGCTTGTGCATTTTTTAAATCTGGGTTAGGAAACACCAATCAGATACAGGAAAGGCATTAGAAGAAGAGGGTACAGTAACTTTTTTTTCAAGATTTTTCCCCCTCTGATGTAAGTAGATGTCACCATAACTAGCAAGAACTCCTAGATATAGTTTTTCTCACCCTGTATACAGAAATCAGTTTCAGAAACAGAAGTTTCCCTAAAAAGAGATTTCTCTCAGTCTCAAATTCAGGCTCAGCTACTCATTGTCTGAATGACTCAGCTCAAGTCCCTTAGCTTCTGTAAATCCCTGTTTATTCATATATAAAAATAGAAGGGACATTAAAGGATTTGAACTGGAAAACCTCAGAAGTCTCTTCTAGCTATCATCTATGATTCTATGGTGATGCCTGTAGTCACCCCAAAATCACCTTTTTTTTCACTCATGACGTCTTTTCACCTGAGAAATTTTTACCTGACATGGGGTACATATACATATATAAAATAGGTATATAAATCAAACATTTACTAATAATAAATCACCATTTCATGACCCCCCCACATTAAGTTACATGACCCCATATGGGGTCACAACCCACAGTTTAAGAACCTTTGCCCTAGAACTTATAGCCACCATGAGTCCAGTTGAATTCAACAAACATTTAATAAGTATTAAGTTCAAGGCACTGAGCACATAAAGATGAAGTAAGACAAGTCCCTACCCTTTAAGTTACTTACAACCTTATTTTGGGAATAAGACATTTATCCAAATAACTGTAAAACAGTAGGATTTCAAAATACAGACACTTGCATTCTCATTCTCTCTTTTTGTTCTTAACATACCTGAAGCAAAAGGATTGCATGTCCAAATAGTTTCTGCTGACAAAATTATTCCTCTCTCAAAGGACTCAATGGAAGAGAGGAAGAAGATATGCTTTTCTGAAGATGTATTAAGCATAGATCCTGTCTTTAAAACTTCCTTTAAAACCTGCCTTCCCACTTCTAGCATGGTTATCAAATCAACAAATATTTAAGGAGGACCTACTATGTTCTCAGACTTGTACTAACCTTCAGCAGGATACAAAAGAATATGACAGTATCTGACCTAAAAGAGTTTATAATTCCACTAGGAAGATAAGATTAATGTGCATTAAACAAAAGAAAACAGCACAAGATAATATATCACTATATCATTATAATGATATATTACATATGTTATACATCACTAATAATGATAATATATCATTATAAATGCTACGGTACAGATAGGGCCATAAGTTCAGAAAAGAAAAAAAGTAAAGAGTAGTGTAATCAGAGAAAGCTTCATGAAATGAGTGAGGTTTGAGATGGAACTTTAACAATGGGAAGATCTAGAAAGGTGAAAGAGAAAAGGGAAAGGGTCATCAGGTAAAGAAAGAGCATTCATTACAGGGCAAAAGAGAAATGGAATACTTATGACCTAATAAGGAGAATGGGCAGTATGGTGTAATGGTTAAAGAGTTGGTATCCAAGTCAGGAATACATAGGTTCAAGTATTGACTCAGATGTATTCTAGCTCTGCAACCATGGGCAAATTCATGTAACCTCTTTTTTTTTTTTTTTTCAATTTAAACTCTTAATGCTCCAATACTGCACACTGGCAAACTAGATTAGACATCAGACTGCATTGGTGGAGAGAGGCAAGGGATGGGAAGAGAGAAGAGGATAGGGGAAAAGAGAAGGGGAGAGGGGAAACCTTAGGAGAGGGAGATATGCAGTTAATTAGCCTTTCTACTAAACTCTGTGAGGGCAAGAAAGGTTCTTATTTATCTCTGTATTCCACTACAGTATTTAACTCAGTTCATTGGAGTCTGATAATGAAGTAGATAATAATAATCAGTAGATAATGAAGGCTTGTTGAATGAATATTACAGAAAAGGAAGCTGAGGCTTGGTAGGTGATAAAGTTGGATAGTAGAATAAGGATCAAATCACAGACAATGCTTGAAAAACAGGGAAAGGAGTTTAGAAAATCTTGGCCAGGCAGTTTTCAAAGGTGAGACCTAAGTTATCAATAGCTGTATTTAAAAAAAAAAAAAAGGCCAAATCACTAAAAATCAGAGAAATACAAATTAAAGCAACTCTCAAGTAACATCCTGCACCCATCAGATTAGTAAAATTGACAAAAAAGGAAAATGACAAATGCTGGAGAGGCTATGGAAAAATAAGTACATTAATGCACTCTAACGAGACTATGAACTGGTCTAGCCTAGTGCTTCTTAAATTTTTTCCATTTGCAACAACTTTTTATCTGAGAAATTTTTATGTGAACTCAGGTATATAAAATATATATTGATAATAAATCATCATTTTGTAACCCCCATATTCAGTTCCAAGACCCCATGTGGGGTTTAAAAAGCTGGGATCTAGCCAATCTGGAAAACAATTGGAACTATGTCCCCCCAAAATTATTGAAATTTATATCCCTTTCCCAGTGATATCACTAGTAGGTTTATACCTCCAAAAAAAATCAAATAAAGGAGAAAAGGATCCAAATGTTCAAAAATATTTATAGAAACTTCTTCCAAGAACTGGAAACTAAGATAGTTCCATCATCTGGAGAATGACTAAACAAAGTATGATGGAATGCTACTGTGCTATAATGATGAAGGGGAAAGTTTCAGAGGAACCTGGGAAGATTTGCATGAAATGATATAGAGTAAAGTTAGCAGAGCCAGGAGAATAATGTATACAATAACAACATTGCAAAGACAAACAAAAAACTTGATCAACAATAACCAATCATAATTCCAATTATTACTCTGTCAAGATGCAGACTGAGATATGAACAATGGAGAGAATTTACTCTATTTGACTATGCATATTTGTTACAGGAATTTTGCTTTTTTGGGGGGGGGAGGTAGATGGGAGAGGTGAGTGGGAGGGAGAAAAATAGATTTTTATACATTGAAAAATTAATTTTAATAAACATTCTGATAAAAACCACAGATTTATTTTAACTCAGGAGAAGTTTCTCTCTTTAAAATGATAGCCCCACAAAGAACTGAAAATGAAATAGGTGTCCATTAACTGAGAAATGTTTAAACAAAATATAGTATATGAATGGTGCAATGAACATTCCCAGAGAAAGCTGGGAAGATTTACATGAACTGATGTAGAATAAAGTGAACAGATCCAGAAGAGAGGACCCATATTTTAGAAAGCTACATTCCTCCTGTTAGAGGTGATGGACTAAATTTGCAGAATGAGACACATATTTTAGACATATTCAATATAGGTATTTATTTTATTTGACTTATATTTGTTACAAATTTTTTTTCTTTTTTTCCAGTGGTATAAAGAAAATAAATGCTCACTAATCGAAAAAGTAACTACTTTTTTAAAATGATATTCATAGTCCAAGATTGAAGGAAAATTAAAAAAATGTTTTAAGGACAGGAACAGAGAATCTACATAAATACATTAGTATTACCAGAGCAGAGGATGCCCAGAATACTAGCAATCTGACAGGATAGAGTTTAAACTGCTAGAGTAGAAATCTGTGTTCAAAAGTGAAAAATGAAGTGAGAAAGACCTAGATGAAAGGTTTGTGAATGTTAAACTATGTAGTTTGAAACCTGTTCTATAAATAACATGGAGCCAGAGTCAATAGTCAAAAAGTAACATAAAATAAGTGTTTGACAGAGATTAATTTGGTAACATTCTGAGACTTTTTACAATTAGTACAATGTCATCTGCAAAAAAAAAAAAAAAAAAAAAAAAAGAACATTTGGAGAATCTCACCATCAATAAGAAACTCTCCTACCAACAGGAGTTCCAGAACACAAAGAAGTATTCTCATCTCAGGGAAACCAACAATAATGTAGAAGAAACTGATCTAAACAAAAACTGTGGAAAACCAAAGAGGATGAAAAATGCATATGGGACCAAACTATGACATGGTAATCTATCAAATTATATACTTAATGAATCAGACCCAAAATTCAGCAGAAGAATCAGGTAGGGTTGGATTTAGGAAATCTCATAGCACTAGCAGTGACTTCAAGTTGTCTGCTACTATAACATCACTACTATCTCAGTGAAAAAACAGCTCTGGACTCTTCTTCACTCTCCCTCCCCAAAAAAAATCACCTTAAGAATATGACATGGCTTCAATTCATAGAATACAATGACATGACAAGACTTAAACATTAATAAACTGTGATATGCAAATGTAATAATTATTATGCCATGAGAAATAAAAAAGAATTTAGATAAATTTGGAAAGATTTGTATGAACTGATGCAAAGTAAAATAAGCAGAGGCAGAACAATTGACACAATGACTACAATAATTGAAAGGAAAATATCATTGAATTCTAATCAATACAGTGTCTAATCATGGCTGAAGAGGGCTGATAATGAAACATGTCTTTTTTCTTCTCAGTAGGAAAGTGGTAGGCTACATGTACAAAAAATATAGTATACGTTGTCAGGGATATCCAGTGTGTTGGTCTGTTTTAACTAGTGTTTTATTTATGTGTTTGTTTGTTACAAAAAGGTTTCTGTTGGGGCAGGGTGGAGGGAAGGAATCATCAGAAAGTGACAGTGATGTTTAAAGAAAAAATGACCTCAAAAGAATATTGATTTTATTTTTAGAATAAATTTTATTGACTTTTTCTTTTTATTTCACAGTCATTTCTGCCCCGGACAACACACAGCACAGAGAGTAATTGAACTCTCCTTCATAATAAAAAGAGTTCAATAAAAACAAATGTATAGAACAATGAATTCAACATCCTGTCCTTATAGTACATACCTCTCTGTTAAGAATAAAGAGGTATCAACAATACAATGATGCAAGACAATCTCAAAGGACTAATGATGAAGCATACTATCCACATCCAAAGAAATGATATTGATTGAAGAAAGACTAAAGCATTCTATTTTTCACTTTCTTTCTTTAATTTTTTTTTAATTCAAGTCTTCTTATACAAAATGACTAATATGGAAATGGTTTACATAATTGCACTGTGTAACCTATATATGATTGCTAACAATCTAAGGGAGGGAGGAAGAAAGGAATGGAATTTGGAACTCAAAATTTTACTTTTTTTATTTTTAGAGCTTTTTATTTTTCCAAATACATGCAAAGGTAATTTTCAACACTCATTTTTATAAGGGTTTGTGTTCAAAATTTTTCTTCCTCTTTCCCTTGCTTCCCTCTCTCCCCAAGATAGCAGGCAATCTAATATAGGCTAAACAGGTACAATTTTTCTAAATATTTCCACATTTGTCATCCTGCACAAGAAAAATCAGATCAAAATGTGAAAAGGAAAAAAACAAGCAAACAAACAACAATAATAAAACTGAAAATACTATGTTTGATCCACATTCAGTCTCCATAGTTCTCTCTGGATGCAGATAGCTCTTTTCATCACAAGTCTATTGTAATTGTTTTGAATCATCTCATCGTTGAAAAGAACCACGTCCATCACAGTTAATCATCACATAATCTTGTTGTTGCCATGTACAATGTTCTCCTGGTTCTATTCACTTCATTTAGCATCAGTTCATGTTAGTCTTTCCAGGCTAAAATCAGCCTGCTGATCATTTCTTATAGAACAATAATATTCCATTACATTGATGTATCATAACATATTCAGCCATTCCCCAACTGATGAGCATCTATTCAATTTCCAGTTCCTTGCCACTACAAAAAGGGCTGCTACAAACATTTTTGCACATGTGAGTCCTTTTTTTTTTTTTTTAAATGATCTCTTTGGGATACAAACCCAATAGAGACACGGCTGGACCAAAGGGTAAAAAGTTTGATAGCCCTTTGGGCATAAGAACTCAAAACTTTGAATGAAAAATTTTTTAAATTGGGGGGAAGAAGAGATATGTGTCATTATCTGTAGAAAATTTATTTGGAGGGAAAAATTAAACATCAAAAACAATCCAAAGTGGATAGTAAGACAGTGACATTAAGAATAATGTCTAAGAAGCAGCTACACCCAAAGAAAGAACACTGGGGAATGAATGTAAACTGCTTGCATTTTTGTTTTTCTTCCCGGGTCATTTATACCTTCTGAATGCATTTCTCCCTGTGCAACAAGAGAACTGTTGGGTTCTGCACACATATATTGTATCTAGGATATACTGTAACCTATTTAACATGTATAGGACTGCTTGCCATCTGGGGGAGGGGGTGGAGGGAGGGAGGGGAAAAATCAGAACAAAAGTGAGTGCAAGGGATAATGTTGTAAAAAAATTACCCTGGCATGGGTTCTGTCAATAAAAAGTTATTATAAATAAATAAATTTCTAATATATGAAACCTAAATTTTGGTTAAAAAGCAAAAAAAAAAAAAAGAAAAAAAAAGAATAATGTCTATAGTGTGTTACCAATGATAAATTTTTCACAAAATCATGTAAAAACTACCATAAAAACTGTATAAGTAGAAGAGGTAAGTTAGTTATGAGATGAAAGGGAGTGATCACTTCAGCAGGGCATTGACACCTCTAACACAGAAGAACTTCCATCCCCAAATTTTCTTTGAAGGATTCAGTAAGAAAGGACCCAAAAAGGTCATACAGACCAACCCTCCTATCTTATAAAGGAGAATACTGAGCCCTAGAGAAGTTAAATGACCTGTCCAATGTCACATAGCATAAACAACATTTGAATCCAGGTCATAGAATTCCAAAGTGAGGCTCTTTTCACATGACCACACAGAGTCGGTTCTCTGCACTGGCCAGGACCAAGAGAAATCAATCATTGAAGCAAAATTTAAGTCCCATATTCTCTATTAAGGAAGGCATGATGAAGAAATGGAGAGCTGAATTTAAAGAATTTAATTCTGATGCTGGTCCTTTACTGCCTTGTTGACCTTGAGCAGGTCAGCAATCACTCCTTTCCTCAGCTGTATTGGGGGGAAAAAAATGCAGGTACCCTCTAAAGTCCCTTCCAGATCTAAGTCTAAGCCTTCCCTGACCCTTTTTATCTAAAAGCCTACCTCACTTACTGTACTCCACACTTTAGCAGTTAACCACATACTAAAGTTATTCTGTAATTGCTTTATAGGTCTTGGTCATATTTCCATAACAAAATGATAAACTCCTTGAGGGTAGAGACTATGTTTTCTAATACTCATATTAACTAACCAACAAAAGAAGTCTATGAAGCCTTTTTTATTCTACATTCGATCCATCATGCTGGAGAACACAGAAATCAAAGCTTCAGTCCTGTCCTCAAGGGTTCTGTTCCTCACACTGTAAGCCACAAGCTCTGGAACTGTAAAACCTGTTAGAGATCACTTAGTCTAATCTCTTCATTGATGAGGGAACTGAGGCCCAGAAAAATAAAGCGATTCACCAAAGGTCACACACTAATAAATAAGCTTCAGATTCAGGTCCTTTGTCTTCAAATCCAAATTATTTTCCAATATGCCCTGTTACCTGCTTTCTGACACTAGGTCCATAGTAAGAACTTAAATATTTGTTATTGATCCTCTACTTGACTTTGTTCTGACATCTGTATTGGCATAAAATATAAACTCCTCCTCAAGGGCATGGATTTTTATTTTTGTCTTTGCATCTTCAATGGCTAGCACAATGCATATAATAAGCATTCAATAAATGCTTATTGAGTGAGTATTCCCCATTCTCTTGTTTCTCCTCTAGATCTCAAGCTGACTATGAGATGAAGGTCTTGTCTTCCTTAAATCATTTAACTATGTTTCAGTCAAATATTTTAAGGTCAAACTGAAACTCAACTTCCTACTCCAGTAACAGATCTATGTTGAATGTGCATAATTACTGCAGCAGGCTTTATTTGCTACAAAAACATGCATTTTTGTTTTTGTTTCTTCTCAACTGTAAAATAATCAATAAATAGAATCCAAATGAAAAATGCCAGCATTTAGGGAAACAACTCTTTTATGTTTTTTTTCCTTTGGGGTCTAATTAACACTTCGGGGATAAACTGTGTTGTTACATTTTACTAAACTAAGTCAACTAAGACACAAACTCTAGTTTTCTCCTCCGGTTATAGGTGAGATAGCATTTCAAAGTAAATTTAAATCCTTAAAACCTCCAAAATTGAAATCATTAACAAAACAACCTTTAAATGAATAGCATGGACTTGATCCAATTACAATGCATTCATTTCTGCATAATTTTTCCTTGCTTCTCTAAGGAGAGCTGTCACATAGTTACCATCAAATAAAGCACAGACTACCCCATGAGCAGAAGCAACCATCTCTCTGGCTCTGTTTCTTCCTCTAATGAAAAAGACATGCCTTTTGGACAATGACCACCCAGCCCATGAAAGTTTCATGAATCACCTTCAGAGTAGATGACACCTTTTCAATTATAATATTGCTATAATAAACCCCCACTGAGCCATAGGGCATGAAACTTACATCCAACAAATGGCACCTATTTATTCCCTAATTATGTTGCGATGTATTCTCTTCCTCTGTTGATGAAGATAATATATTCTTTTAATTCTATGGCCTCCTGGGGTGAGGGGGGCTGAGAGACTCATCTCTAAATTATAATTATTATTCTGGACTCTACTAAAGAAGAGCTGAGTGATCTCAAGAAATACAGTCATCTTCTCTGTTCCTTCAAGCCTTTCATCTATCAGATAAGAAAGAGAAATGGTTGGATTAATTTGAATCAGAACAATGGCACCCCTTGGTATTCTATTTGCTATTCAATTGTGTATGTGTGTGTGATCTTGAACTCAGTTTACCCACCTTAAAAATCCTTTAAGAGGTAGTTCTGGAAGTGAACAGGGAGATATGTAGATTTGGAAATCAGAAAACTTTGCTTTCAAGCCTTACTTCCTAACACAAGCTGGAGGCATCACCCCAGGCAATTCATTTAACAGAGTCTAGACCCAAGGAACTTTCTAAAATTGAGAGAAAGTAAGGATCTGCCTTGAAGAAGGGTGTTTCATCATTGCAAGTTCCTTACACCAATGAAGGTGTGGTCCAAAAAATAATGAGACTATGAACTTCAAAACTGCAACTGCAAAAGCTGGATACTATCTAGCACCTTTCTTTAGGCATATAATATTAAGCCATTATTACTGTTACCACAGCTCCCTTTCTACTCTGCCAGAGGTACTGTTTGCCAAACAATTTGAGAATCCCTGGTGGAAGGTCATAAATACAACTTTCTCTTCCTTAACCATAGCAACAAAGAAGCCTGGATCATTTAAACCTACAGATATTCCCCAAACTTCATCTCAGCCAACATTTTTAACCATCAAGCCTTTAAACAAAGCTAAGCATAAAAAGTTGGAATTATCAGTGGGATCTTTGTTTAGGGACAAAAGCATTGGACTTGGATTGGAATTCTTCTCAAACTGATCAACTTTGTGACTATGGGGAAATTATTTAACGTCTCTGAGCCCCCATTTCTTCTTCTCTAAAATGAAGATAATAATACCAGGAGCACCTATCTCAGAAAGATGCTGTGCAGATCAAGCAAGATAATAAGATATATAAAGTGCTTTGTAAGACTTAAAGAACTAAGAAATGTCAGCAATAATTATACTCAAGACAGATGGCTTAGAACCATGGAAAACCCATGTTGACTCTGGTGTCAGGTGACTTGGCTCCAAATCCTACCTCTGATTCTATGTGACCTTAAGTCCCTTTAACTTTCTTCTGCTTAAATGTCATCATCTCTAACATGAAGAGATTGAACCAAGTAGCCTCTGCAATTGCTTTCTGCTCTAGATGAATGATACAGGTCACTTTAGTGTGTCTGTGTCACAGTAGGTACATAGTAAGTACTCCATAAATGTTTGCTGTTGAGGAAGAACAAAGAAGTGGTCAAAAGGTTGCATAGCAAAAAAATAGTCCACATTGAATCAATAGCACCTAATCAATAGAATCCAGTGTGCATACTATTTACCCACCCTACTTCAGAATCTAACCAGGGGCTGTCTGATGGTAAATTTGAGGAATTAGTCCCAGATCAAGCCCTATATTAAGTAGTTCTAGCTTCCAACCAAGAGCTTTGCTCTCTCCATACAATCCTCAGATTATGGTTTACTCTATGTCCCTTAAGTTACACATTTTGAGCTTTGCCACCTGCATCTTTGTTCATGTGATTCATACTACCTGGAAAGCTCTCAAATCTCTGCACATTGAACTCTTCTGTCTCCTTCAAAGTTTAGCTCAATTCCATCTCTTCCAGCAAGCCTTCATTGATCTTTCAATACAAAAGACATTTTTCCCTCTTCTGAAGTCCTATACCACTTAAGGGTAACACTTAACTACAATATAAAGCAGTCCTTATCCTTGCTACTAATTCATAAGATTTAGAGCTGAAAACTCCTAAAGGGCAAGGGTTAGGAGACATCTCTATTATGCTAGTTTATCACTGGTTTTTTAAAGGAGCCAAATCAATATTTGTTTAGGTCAAGAATGAATCACCAAAATAGTTAACATTTCTATAATATGTTAGAATTCACAAATCTCTTCACCACAAAAAAGCCAGTGAGGGCAGTATCACTTATGATTCCCAGCTATTGTAGTTCAGTCTTTTCATTCATGTGCAACTCTCCATGACCCCATTTAGGGCTTTTTTGTTGTTGTTGTTGTTGTTGTTGCAAAAATACTGTAATGATTTGCCATTTCCTTCTCCAGTTCATCTGATAGATGAGAAAACTGAGACAAACAGGATTAAGTGATTTGCTTGGTATCACACAGCTACTGTCTAAGGTCAGATTTGAACTCAGGAAGATGAATATTCCTTATTCCAGGCTCAGTGCTGTATCCACTATGCCACCTAGCTGCCCCATGATTCTCACTACTGATGAGTGAAAGGAAGCTCATAGAGGCTCTGATTTGGCCAAGGCCACACAGATATTAAGTGGCAGAACCAGAATTCAAACCTAAGATTTTTTATTCCAAGTCTATATTACATTCTCTGTATCCCAATGCAGCATTTGTCAAATAAAAAGCACAGCTTGAACCTCCTAACACATCTTCATCCAATCAGGTGCAGTTGTGGTATCACACTCAGTCTTCCAAAGGTCCTCACTGGAGTCAAAAGCTAACTAATATAACTCCATTTCCATTTAAAATCTATATTCACTTTAAGAGATACCATTTGTTACTTTTATACATAATGTTGGATATATCCAGACTGCATTCTCCAGAATACTTGTTGGTTGATATGTGACAAGGTCCAGTCCCTCGGGGGACCCCCTCCTGGGGATTCTTGGGGATTATGATTGCATGACCTCTCCTCATAGTTCTCAAATGCTATCATCCCCACTGACCTGAATTTGTTTAGAATATGAAGACCTGAATGGAAACCTACCTGCCTCCTCTTCATTTAGACCTCCCTCCAGGACAAAGAAAGCTGGAGTTCAAACTCTTCTAGAATGAAGTTAGACATTTCCCTCCACGGCATTCATCTATTCCTCGAAGGAAACGGCTTTTGTGCATTTTCTACAAATCAGTCCAACTCAGCCAGTAAACACTTTCGGCCCACCTTTCTGCCCACCCTTCAAACCCCTATAGTAACTTCCACTTCTCCTTCCCCGAGGTCACAGATTGTCTCTCGGAGAGAATAGACTCTGAGTCTCGCTCACTGCCTTTCTCCTCTTAGATGTCCTCAAAAAAATCACCAAGATTCAAAACAAGCCCAGCTCACTCATCCCAAGAGATTACTAGTCTTTCTTTTCATCCTTCGGGCGATACCGGTGCTTAACCACTTAGTGAATCTAGTCTTTTGAAAAGGAAACATGGGGGGGGGGGAAGACATCTGAACCTCAAGAGAGGTTTCTAGGGGGTTACGAGAACTAGTTCCGGACACTGAGCCACAGAATTGAGATGCCCTGTTTAAGGGAAGCAACCAGGGCAGCCCGGGGCTGCGGAAGAGCCCATAGCTCTGCTTGCCAGCTCTTTGCTCTCAAAGGCACAGCGATATCTGAGCTTCAAACACAGACACGCGTTTGTCCCCATTAGAAACATTCTGCGTTCAAAATCGTTATTACTTCAATACTTCAACTATCCGTGGTCTTATCATAGGGGAAGCTTCCTTCCCCCAGCAAAAGATCGCAACCTCTCTGTGCCTTAGTAGGATGCCTTCACGAGTCGTTGTGATCAAAAAGAAAATAATAATAATAATATATATATATATATATTTTTTTTTTTTTAACCAGCCAGTAACTCATCTCTGGGTTATTATTACAAAACAAATAAATAAACCACATTTGGAAAGTCAGCTTCATTTTGAAGTACTTAGAGAGGTCATTACCCTTTTATCTATCTCCCTCTCCAAGTAACATCCCTATTAAGAGGGGGAAAGTTAGGAACTCAGGATCCACTCTCCAGGTATATAGATAGAGTCCACTGTCAATCTAGTCGTGGAAAGTCAATTTTCGCTAAGGATGGACGATGTTAATGTCTCAGTTCTCTGCCCGAGCTGTTGCTCTGAGCAAACCCATTCACTCCGGGTCCCCATTCTGAAAGGGTTTAGGAATCCGGGTGTGGGTCAAGGCAGGAAAGCATGAAAGCCGGCAGGAAAGAGACGAGGTGGGACAGGAGGGGGAGTATTTTTCCTCGTCCCGCTTGCAGAAATGAAGCCACGCAAAAGACCCATGGGCGCAGAAATGGATAAGGTGCCGTTTTTCAGGCATCTAGAAGACGTGGCTGCCGAGACCGCCTGCCGACTCGCGTCAGCTGTGCGCCCAGCCTCCGGAGGCACCCCAGTCGCTGTGCCGCCCACCCGGGACCATGGGGCCGCGGTGCTGCCAGGGTTTTCTCCCTCTGTTCCTTTCCCCCACGTGGAGAGAAGCCTCAATTACCCGCACGCGGCTGCGGGGACGCCCCGAATCCGGGCGGGTTCTCTGGCCGGTTCCCCACAGCCGTGCGTCCTACCCCGTTGGCTCAATTCATCGCCCTGGGACCCCAGCCGGACCCCCGGGCTTCTGGTCAAAATCCCCAGCCCTCCCCGCAAAACTCGAGTGCCGCATCCTGGATCGTGGAATGAACCTGAAAGAGATGGCAAGGGCACGAGTAGGGACAGGAGTGCAGGGCAAAGTTAGTCTGGGACCAAGCCCCGAGGACCCTTTATTCCTGAGCCGCCTCTCCCCATCGCTTACCTGCCCTGGCGGCTCTAAGCAGACCAGCTCTTCCTCAGAGTCAAGGCGCAGCGGCCGCGAAATGCGGGAGCTCCGAAGCCTGGTTCCCGGGAGTGGAGACCACAGACTCTGCAACGAGCCCTGCGAGCTGGAGGCTAGAGGAGCGGCGGCAGCTGCAGCTGTTGCCGCTGCTGCCGAGTAAGCCCCCACCCCTTCCCTCGTCCCTCTGTCCCTCCCTGCAGCCTCCCTCCCTCTCACTCTCCCCTTTCCTCTCTCTCTTTTTCTTCCTCTTTTCCTCTCCCTGGTCGATTCTCTCTGACCTTCCTTCTCTATTCTTCTAGCTCCCAGTCTCTCATTTCTGTTCCTCTCTCTCGGTCTCTCCCTTTTTCTCCATCTCTCTTCCTCCCTTCCACTCTCTCCCCGCCTCTAAGGGTTTGGAGTTGCGGTTATCCAAGCAGCTCCTACTCAAAGCTGCTGGCTAGTCCGGCCGAGGGGCGGGGCGGACCGCACGTGGGAAGGGGAGGAGGGAGAACCTAAGTGAGCCCCGCTTAAACCCGCACCTGAGCCTCCACAAACTGAAGAGTACACGAGGGGACTCTAATCTAGATCAGGAGCACAGGACCAGAAAGAGGGACCAGAAAATTGAAGGGGAAAGGGGACAGGACGTCATTAACACACTAGAAAGACTGGTGTCAAGGCTAGAAGGTCCAAGAATGGGATAGGGGACAGAGAAGCCTTGTTTTTCCTCATCTATAACTCTCTTTTTCTGTTATTCCCTTCCCCTTCCCCCACCCCAGGCGTCAACTTAAGCCTTCTTTCTTTTGCCTCTGCACCAATGTTGTCAATGTCTCTCTGCCTCCTCCCTCCTCCCCACTCTCTCTCTCTTTTTTAATAAAAATAAAAATAAAGATTTGAAAGGGCCTTGGGGATCATCTACTTCAAAATCCCCCTAATTTCAATGTCAGTCCTGGAAGCAAAGAATCTAGCCTGCCCTGCCCAGTAGAGCTCAACTAAGAATTGAGCAGACTTCTCAGTTCCCTACCTCCTACAGAAACTGGAATGACAAGGAAAGAAGGGTTATTACTTTGTAGAAACATGAATAGCTGCATGATGCAGTCTTCTTAACTGGTTAGCTTTCCCTTTCCCCTTGGACTAAAACATACACCAAAAAAATGAAATAAAAAACCTGAAGGCCCAAAGTAGGGATAATGGGACTTTCCACACTAGCAGCCAGAATTATTTGCAAATAAAACCTCCAGTTCATTCTGAGGCTTTTGGAAATAGTTTCTGTGCCTAAACATTAAGTCCTCTGAGTCCAGATAGAATCCACCTAAAATCATTCTCTGGGTAGTGCCTGAGAAGAGTCCAGATCACTTTCCTTTCTTCCTGCCCCCAAAGTAGTATCCAAGAAGGAAATAAAAGTACGGACAACAGAAGCATCAGAAAAGAAAAAGTAATGTATTATAACCATTACTGTCCTTTAAGAGTGTGGAGCCCAGTTTGCCATATGTCCCATACAGCTAAGCCCTACAGGATAGAAACAGAGTCCCAGATAGTATATATAGAGTGGAGGAGAGTGGACTTCCTTCATTTCAAAAGTAAGCCCTCATCCTCTTGGGCAGTGGTGTCAAACTCAAATCCCCGTGGGGTATATATTGATTTAGAAAACCACAAATTAACCTTATCTATAGTGATTTATATTTGTGTTCATTCTGTTAAACATTTCCCAATTTTATTTGAATCTGATTCTGGCCATACTAAGGAATTTTGGACTACTTGCAGCTATAAAGGCCTTAAATTGAACACTTCTCTTAGGAACAATCTAAAATTCTAAATAGGGCTCATTCCTTTCAATAAGATTATAGAATTGTGAAAGTTCCAAAGTAATAGAGATATCTTGACTGAATTCCATCCCATAGACAATTTAGTCAAATAAGTGAACCCAGTGTCCTGGACTCTTTCCACCCTGAAAACTCTCATCCCAGTAAGACCAAGAAAGGGGTCCAGCCTTTAATTCTGAACTATTTTCCACATGACATTGCAGAAAAAATACTAGACTAAGAATCCAAAGATGTTACTGGCAGAATAGATAGAACATTGTATTTAGAGTCCAAAGCCCCAGCTTTGGAAAGGAAAAAGGAGGAAGAAAGTTATACCTATCAGCCAAACGTTACTACAAAAAGTAGTTATAAGAAAAAATAGCAGTAGAGACACAAAATTCAAGAAAGGAGCCAGCAATAATAAAATTTATAGTGTCAAATACATAGTGTCAATTATCACAAAAGCCTTAAGTATGAATAGCAAACAAATCAAAATAGATGTCTATATAAGGAAGCAAATTTGGTCTCATGGATATCATAGGCTAGCGATAGGTATATGGTAGGATAAGGTTATGGTAGGATGAGATTATGGTAGGATGAGATTTATGACTAGAACATGTCTCTCGATTGCATAGCTTATTCAAAAGGAGTAGCAGAGTCAAGATAGACTAACATTTACAAAAAACAGATGTGACACATGTATTTATGAAGTGTTTAGCAGAATGGCTGGCATATATTAGGAGCTATATAAATGTTAGGTATTATTATTATTCATGTGAAGAAATCCTGATACCAGAGGAGTGGAAATATGGTAGGGAGCATTTCAGTGAAGATCAATGAAATAAATAACAGAAACAATATTGGCATTGGAATAGGCCATAGATGACCTGGACAGAAAAAGGAAATAGATGATGAGTCTGGGAAGTAGATCACATCTGGTAAGGAAGTGTCATGGTAATGATGAGGATTTCATTTATGTGGACATCTAAGGAACTCTCTGACAAAGGCAGAGCAACTAATAGTTCTCTCATTTTTCTTAATGACAATTTCATCCTTTGAAAGGGAGAGGAAGTAAAGAGGAAAACTGCAATTCTGGACCTGAATCATCAATAAGAAGGAATTAATGACTGAAGAAGAAATAATGGGAACCTGTTAGAAGTGATAGAACAAATAAGCCTCTCAATCTTGTAATTTGTAATAAATGAGAGGAAAACTGGACATAGTCTGTTATTTTGTGATTTTTTGAAAATATATGAGAGGGTTTTGAGAAAGGATAGGTTCGGAATTCCATTCTATAGAAGAAGCTCAGGAACTAATAAGCTAGTATTTATTAAATGCCTACTATGTGCCAGCCACTGTACTAAGTACCAGAGCTACAAAGACAGGCAAAAAATTAATTCCTTATCTCAAGGAATTCAGTCTAATGGGGAGAAATTTTGCAAACAACTGTGTATAAATAAGATATATACAGGATAAAGTGGAGGTAAACTCAAGGGAAAGGCAATTAAGATTAAAAGGTTTTGGAAAGGCTTCTTGTTAAAGATGGAACCTGAACTAAAACTTCAGAAGCCAATGAAACTAGGAAACAGAGGTGAGGAAAGAGAAAGTGTCAGGCATGGAAGATAGCCAGAAGAAATGCTCAATCAAGAAATGGAGTATGTAGTTCAAGGAAACAAGGAAGCTAGTATCAGTGGATGGTGGAGTAGATAGTGGGGAGAGTAAGACATAAAAACACTGGAAGGATAAGAAGTGGCCAGATTTTAAAGATCTTTAAAAAAGCCAAAGAGAAGTTGTTGTTGTTTAATTTGATCCTAGAGGTAATAGGGAGCTAGTAAAAAAGATGAAAAGTTCTCAAAAATGAAAATTTAAAGGCACAAAGAGAATTCCAATGAGAAGGAAAGGGAGACCTCTAAAGAGGCTTACAGCGAGGAACCAAAAACTCATAAACAAACATATTTTTTTTAAAAGATATGTAAAGAAGAGAGAAATAAGGGCAAGTCACAGAGGAGGAATATAAAAGCTTAGCAGAACCCTACAAAAATAGTGGCAGGATTGCTAACCCTCAAAATGAGCTAAGATTTGTGGGGAGAAAAATAGGAAATATAGGAGGTTAAAACTACATTGGAGAAGGAGGAAGATCAAAGAGGGGATAGAGCCAGTTTGAGTGGGCAGAATAATGTTCATGGAAGATTGAAAGAAGAGAAAAATAATTAATTCTTATTCTCTTGCTTTTTCTACCATGGATAATAATTTATCTGTTGGAAAAGACAGACCAAAAATGACTAATAGGGAAATTCAAATACATGGGGAAATTGTAAGCAAAGATCTAAACTGCCATTGATGAATTCAAGTCACTAGGCTCAGATGTATTTCAACCCAGGGAACTGAAAGAAATGACAGATATTCCTAAAGTACCATTGGTGATCTGTTTTTACCTACTCGTTTATATATTAAATCCCCCCCTCTATAGAGCAGTGATTTTTTTTTGTTTTTAACTTTGCACTCCAATCATCTAACATAATGTCATAAACATAATAGGTATTTAATAAATGTGAGATTTTTATTGAATTGAGCTGGGGAGCTTGATGTAGTCTTGGAAAAATTCTAGAATATATTATTAGAGGGATGGCTAGTGATGGTCTAGAAAAATAAGTAAGTTTGCAAAAAGTCATCTTGGCTTATCAAGAACAGGTCATGACAGACTATTCTCATTTCCATTTCTGACAAAGTTACTAAACTGGTAGCTTAAGGAAAAGGGAAGAAAAAGGACTAAATCTGTGATTTCATGGGAATTAAAAATTCCCAGATAATGAAAATCTCTTTACTAATTCAAGTTAGTACCATTTCTACAACTCATAGTCTTGGAGAATTGTCTAGAATTTGAATTATTAAGTGATTTACCCAGTCCTACAGGGCTCATATGTGTCAAAAGCAAGCTCAATTCTTCCTGGTCTCAGGGCCAGCTCTGTGGTTAAATCTCTAGATTTAAGAGAAACATTTGTGGTTTCTCATGCTATTATTATGGACAAGAAAAGAGGCATGTGGACTAGAAAATGACAGTGTAGTTAGATGGATTTGGAACTGGATGAATGACTGCATCCAAAGAGACCCAATGTTTTTGTGACAGATTTCCTCTCGTGATATGTCTATGAGATTTGTGCTTGGCCCTTTGCTTATCGTTGATTTGGGTAAAAGAGTAGAGAACAAAAATAGATTCAAGTCTCCATCCCTCAAATTACCTTGCATTTATGTACATTTTGTGTTTACTTATATATATAGGTATTATTTTCCCCAGTAGAATATATAAGCTCCTTCAGTTCTGAGACTATCTTTATTCTGAGTGCAAAATTCTGGCGCATAGTAGGCACTTCTTAAATGCTTGTCAATTGATTGCATAGTTAACAAATCTGAGAGCAGATGACACTAAAGTAGGGAGTTAACAAACACATTGATTAAGAGAATCATAATCCAAAAACTTCTCAGTGATATTTCATCAGCTATACAAGAGGCATGAGATCTTGTATTTTAGCAGTTCATGTGAAAAAGATGTGAGTGATCCACAGCAAGTTATTTATTATTTTATTACTTAGCACAGTGCCTGGCACATAGGAGGTACTCAATAAAAAAATAGCTGACCAACCCACCTTCTGGGGCTCAGTTTCCCCACTTGCAAAATATGGATAATACTTAGTCTTATTAATTCACAGGGCTGTTGGATGGAAAGCATTTAGTAACTTGGGAAATTACATGACTTGTCACCTTCGTGACAACCAAGTGCTAGTGTCAGAGATAAGATTTGAACTGCATCTTCCTGACTCCCAGTCCAGGACTTGAATCTAGCCCTATGTCACAAACTATACACAGGTTCAAAAACAGAGAAAAAGAAGAGAAATATCAGAACAAAACCCACTTCAAATGATTTTTGACAGGCTTCTTATGAACCTACAATCACCAAAGTCTTGATTAACTTGGTTGTATTTATTAAATGGTGTTCAATATTTAATAACATTGAATATGTATTGAATATTTAATGATATTGATTGAATGTTGTTTGTGAAATGCTGATTGCTTAGGATAGACAACTAAGTTTTGAGTCATCCTCAGAAAGTGATGCTGTAAATCTCTTTTCCACATTTTTACAGGTTTGTCCCAATTATAGATTGATATCATGACTTTTATCATTGTTATCATTTATTTCTATTTGTTAAAAAATTAATATAGTTCTAGGAAATTATTGGTTACTTTAAAAAAAAAAAGCACCAAGTTTCCCTGTACCCATCTAAATTAAAGGTGAGTTTCTTTGTTTCTTTTTTTCTGCTTTCAACTGAAACAGGGACTGACTCAGATGTCATGAGATGTACCACCCATTTTGAGCCCTTAGTATTCTCAGCGGGAACAATGAGATCTGGAAGCAATTCATGGAGCATAATTTGCCCAAGACCCTGGAGAAAAGAAACAGTAGCACTATACCTCCTCTGTTCCATAACTACTAGTGAGCTGTCCAGGCACAATACATGAGTTTCTACATCTCTTTCTCCAAAATAAAAAAGAATCAGATGCAAAATCCACATTTCAGGGTATCATGTGTATTTATGAGGTCCCTTGGAGAATTTAAGAGTTGGAAATCAATGACTGAATGAAGCATATCCATATGAGTATGTTTTTACATAGGTTACAGATATACTATTGATATCTTACAGCTAATAAGCAATCAGAATGCAATTTGAAAATCGGCCAAAGTTAAATCATTGGAAATATTCCTCATGCCACAGTGGGATGCAACCCAGCAGGATGTAAACTGCTTACTCACGGAAGAGAGCAATGCATTCACCATCAAATAAACTCATCTTGCAGATGCACCTTGGCCAGATTCTGATTTCTTTCGATTTTGGGACCAAACCAGATGCAAATTAATACTGCAAAAAATAAATAAATAAGACATTAGCTAGAAGAGAAGCACTTTCTTGTGGAAATCAATAGGGCCTTGCTCCTTATTATATGCTGCTTGTGTTAGCTGCAACATACACTTACTGCCTCTCCTTCCTCGATACTCACTCACTGCCTAGTCCTTTTCATTTTGGCTTATGACCTCCCCAGTCTATGGAAACTGATCTCACCAAGGTCATTAATGATGCCTTAATTGGCAAATCCAGTGCATTTTTCTCAATACTGATGCTTTTTGGTCTTTCTACAGCATTTGACACTCTTGACCAGCCCCTCCTTTTTAGAGATTTTTTAAAATTTTTCCTTTTTCTCTCATTCTTTAATTAGTCTTTTTTCTCTGTCTTGATCTTCTTTTCTGTTCATTCTTCATATCTTACCTACTAAAATGTGGGTATACTCCCAAGGTTCTGTCTTTATCTTTCAGCTCACAACTCTAAATTCTATCACCCAATCATCTCATCCACTTCCAAGACTTTCATGCTGATAACTCCCAAATCTATACAACTAGTTCCAGTTACTTCTCTGAGTTCTGGAACCATATCTCTAACTACTAGGAGGCATCTCTTCTAGCATTCCTTGAAAATACTTCAGATTCAACATGGTGAAAAACTAGATACATAATCTTCTCTCCAAGTCTTCTCAATTTCTCTATTTCTGTTTATAGCTCTACCATCTTCCAAATCACAAAGGTTCTCCAACCCTAGCTATATTTGACTTTAGTTAAATGTCATCCTTGAGGATAGAAACTGATTGGGTTTTTTTGTAATCTCTAGGACTTAGCACAATATCTGGCACATTTTAGGGATTTGCTAAATATTTAGTGAATTGATTCTTTCCTCTCCTTCATACACTTTTCCCTCACTGAATCATTTACCACATTTTAAAATTTTTACCTTCACTATTTCTTTCACATATGGTTCTTTTTATCCATTCACATTTACCACCACTGTCATCCAGATCTTCATAACCTCTCACCCAATCTATTATAATACTAATATTGTAAACTGGTCTCCCTGTTTCTAGTCTCTCCCCTCACCAACCTATCTTTCATATAATAGCCACACTCATCTTTCTAATGCTCAGACATACCCACATTACCCTCTTGATAATAAGAAGTCCTAGTGGTTACTGAATGAATGAATGAAAAAGCATTTATTAAGCACTTACTAAGGACCAAGTGTATTGTGTTGTGAATCCCCAAATGTTGGGGATACAATGCTCCAGTTCTAAATGTTAATAGAGAAGACCATATATATATATATATATAGGTGATTGGTAGATAGGAAGGAAACTTTATTCCAGAAAATTGTAGGAATGGTGAATACAGCTGGGAATATAAGAGATCTTCATCAGTGTAAGTTGGGATTTTATTCTATTGCTTCTAGTATTTAAAAAAAAAAAAGTTCCTTAGCTGAACGTTTAAGGCCTTCCATAACCTTATTCTATCTGAGCTACTTTTTCATATTTATTTCATTTTATTAACCCTACTGTGTTATATTCTAGTCAGATATGCTAAATATTCCTTAAACTGATCCTATGCACTCTTATCTGTATTTTTCACCTTTGCTTATTATAGTTCATATCAGAGCTGCAGTTTAGATATTCCTTCTTCCATGAAGCCTTCCATGGTTTCCTGACTCCAATCTATTACTTTTCCTACCACAATTATATGTAAATCATATAATGTAAATCATATTCCCTGTAATATACCATTACCTACCATATGTAAATCAACTACTCTCTCTCCAAGACTCTTGGAAATTCTTTGAAAGAAAAGGCTCACACAGCCAACAGCACATATTCCAGTCCAGCTGAGCTAGGGTGCGATTTGTCCATTGGCAACATCACACTCCCAATGAACTTGTTGAGAATTCCTTGAATGGAGAATCCTTTTCTTTAGGAACTCATCTGGAAGTATAAATTGGAATTGGAAGAACGAAACCATCATTAAACTTTGGAAAGGTCAAAAGTAGATCTTTAAAACAAATATTTCAGGAAGGGTTAAATGTCTGACTTAGCAAATCATCTGTAAGAGAAAGCTTCAAAATGATACAAAAGAACCTTTGAACAAAATCTATCTCAACTTTTTTGAACAGAAGATTCCTTCTTAGAGAATCCCATTGCACAACTATACTGACAATCTGCTGAATGCCCGACACAATCTTTGCTTCACATTAAAGCCACCAGAATTTTACTTCTTGAATGAAGCTACCTATCTGGTAACTATGAACTATCTACAGCTGTATGAATATACATAAATGAATGATTGTGCCTTTCTACGTGGGGAGGAGAGGGTGTGCATGCATGTATGTTAGAATTACTAAAAAGTTGAAGTCCAGCTCTGTGCTGGACTTTAGGCAGGAAGTCAGATATCCTACTCAGCTACGAATTCACTCTTTTGTCCTTTCAGGACTTCAGTTTTTCTATCTGCATTGCAGAAATAATACTACTAAAAAATGAAAAAGAAAAAAAAGAAATAATATTAATGATCTCCTTCTAATTTTAGATATATACAAGGTGTCTTCATACCATGTATACTTTTAATTTGGCTAATCATTTTGTAAGTATATTTTAATACATGACTTTCAAAAGAATCTTTTTTAAAGATTTAGGACAACTACATTACATAGTTGCACACAATATATTCATTTTTAAGCTCCTATTACAAATGAAAATTTGTCTGGTAGGCAGGAAGATAAACTATTCTAAGACTAACAGAACTGAATACCATATCAGCTGGGCAAAGTAAATTCAGTATGTCTTTATATTTACTGATCAGATTTTTTTTCTATTCTACCTATACCCTATGTTATTAAAGATTAAATGTGTGAAGTTTTAAGGATGCAAGAATGCTATGAAGAGCATTGAGTACATACATATTTATGCACATATGTATTGCATGTATGTGTGTGTGTGTGTGTGTGTGTGTGTGTATGTGTGTGTGTAGGTAGGTAGGTAGCACAGTGTATAGAAGACTGGATCTGGAGCCAGGATCTAGCCTCAATAATTAGTATGAAATTTGTAATTAGTATAACTTAGTAATTGTATCACTTTGATCAAGTCACTAAAAACAGCTATTTGCTTTTGCTTCTCATCTGTAAAATGGGGACAATAACAGTACCTAACTCCCAGGGTTGTTGTGTGAATCACATGAGATGATGATTGTAAAACAACTAGCATAGTGGTTGGCACATAGTAGGCACTAAACAAATATTAGTTATCATCATTATGCATAGATAAATAGACATAATTATCTGGATCTATGATTTCATCAGTGTAGAGAAATCCTAGGGTTCAAATTCCCTACATTCTTGCACATAAGAAACTTGCTTGTAATTTTTACAATTCAACAGCTTCCTGGATCAATGAGATGTTAAGTTATTTGTCCACAGCCATGTGGTTACTATGATTAAAACCTAGGTCTTCTTGATATTAAAGCAAACCTGTGTTTGGCCACTATCCTTCTTCTATGGTATACCTACCAAATGTTATATGTATTAACAAGGTCTAAAGACTGCTATATCTATAATCCAAAAGAACAATTAACAAATTAATGAATTAAAGTCATTTTTAGCTCAAGATTCTATGCTTTAATAAGTAAATGAGTGAATAAAAGATAAAACTAAGCCTGAAACTGTAATGAAAAGTAAGAATGTGAGATTCAAATATACTTCTAGAAAACTGAAAAAAAAATTTCCCTCATTCCTAGGCAGTTGTATCTATAATGACAACAGAAAATTTCATGAATGTTATCTCATGATTTGCCTTAAAAACAAAAGTATAAATGCTATAAATAATATAATACAATATATTGATGTATTATATTTATCTACATGTAATATATAAAAATATATGATATAAAATAATGAAATAAATAATATAAATAAATGATGGGTTTGCTAGTTATGTTTGGTCTTGAATTTGATATATCACTGTATTTTGAAACAATATTTGTATAAAAAGAAGAATAAACTGAAGCTTTGAGGCCTAGCCTGTACACCTAAGCTAGCTGTCTGGATGGCCACTGAATCCAATCATAAGTCTGCTTTCCTCTTTCACAGGAAATGGAGCTTAATAATAATCCAATTTGGAATAATTTGGAAGGCTTTTTGGAGAAGTTTTTGAATCAGTTGAGCTCATCACATATGGGTTTAATGTATAATAACTTGTTCCCAAATGCTAAGATTATTATTGGCAATAAAGATAGGAAGTAGAAATAAGTTTTCTATATGTAAAGCAGATTTATACTTTGCTTCATATGGAGTTGTTCCGGGTCTCAGCTTATGAATCACTCTGTGCTCCCTGCAATAAGGTGCTGTCCATGCAGTCAGTAATGATAAATGGTTCGTAATTGTGAATCTGATATTGGTTTTCAATATTGAATTTATCATTCTGTCCTCTTAACAGATATTAAATACTTTTAAGAATTTGTACATTTGCCTGATCCATCCGTGATTTTTCAATGTGTAAAATTTATTAGTTTTTTAGTTTTTGAGATTTTCAGCGGCCAACAACATCATTAATAATGCTGAGTAATGGAACTGACCTCTTTTAAACCTCGTTCCTTTCCACTAATCCACGACATCTAAATTAAATCAAAATATATTAGACATAGAGACCTGAAAAGCCAATGGCTATAGTGAAGTACCTGGCTGAGACTTGTTTGAATACAGCTCTCACAAGCCTAGAATGGAACGATATATTTTTCTTCCATCAGTGCCCACCATCCCCTCCCCATCCCACCACCCACATTCACACACCCAAGAAGGAGAGCATTGATTCAAAGGCAATAACTGGTTTGATGCCTGCTCTGTCTTCAACTCTCTGAGAGAGCTTAAGCAGCCTTCCCCTCCTCCTGCCACTGCCTCAGTTTCTTCTTGTTAGGTGATTGATGATAATAATAATGCTCCTGGTCTGGTTCCTTCAGAGAGCTTAGAGATGTGAATTAATGAGGGAATTCTGGCTAAACACTTAGCGATTTCCAGCCTCCAGAAAGGTTCCTTGTAAATACAAAGTATCATTACTTTCACTTACCTTTGCTTGGAGTAAGAGATCCAATCCTTCCTCCTTTCACTCACCTTTGTTCTGAATGATTGGCTCATTACTAGAACAGAAAGGTTAAAATACTAGACTCTCCTTTCAGTCAGCTTTACAAATTAACCTGAAAGAAATAAGTCTGGATACAAAAGAAGTAAGGCCGTGCAGAAATAAGGAATTAGAAATTAAAGGGGGAGAGGAGAGGATAAGAAATGATGTATTCTTGTAGTCCTGGGGAGTAGAGGGCGGGTCTAAGAATTTTGTGACTGAAAAGTTCTTTTTGATCTTCCCTACTAGGTTCGGCTTCCTATGAACCCTGTGGCTATGGATGAATTAAGTAGTTACTTGGAGCAGAAAGGCCTGCTGAACAGGGCTTGCAAGGTCAGGAAAAGAATCTGTTGTCAGCCACAGTAGATCTCTACGAACTGCACACATCTCCCTCAGTCCTGGAAAGGAATCGATCTCTTTGCCTCTGCACATATACAGAGGGCTTATCCACCTGGGAAAGAAGCAATGGAAATAATGAGAGACCAGCAGGGGTGGTCAAGGAGAGCATCATGAAAGGGAATCAGGGGAAGTAGGCCCCATTAGAGAAAGATAACCTTCAAATGGGCACAGAACCAGACTTATCTAAAAGTAAAACTGGCAGCCATGCAGGTGGTACAGATTGATAAGAACCCCTTGATCTTAAACATCTCCTGAATTTGTATTGATGCCAGAAATCTATCTAACAATGAATTAATCACTTAATTCTATCAGAGAAAAAAACTTGCATCAATCAAGTATTTATTAAATACTTGGTATGTGCCAGATACTGTGCCAGACATTGAGCATACAAATATAATATAAAAAGGAGGAGGAGGAGGAGGTGGAGGAGGAGGTGATGGTGGTGAGACATTGTTCAGTCCTCAGGTTTCACAAAATGAGGGCAAAACTAGCTTTCAAGTGGAGGAAAAGAAAGAAAACTAGAGGCATGAAGATAGATTCTAGGGGTAATAGAACATCGGACCAGGTATCAGAAGTAATGGATTCTGATCCTAGCTTTTTGATCCTAGACATTTTCTGATCCTAGACATTAACTAGCTGTGACCTTTAATTTAGCAAATCCTTTCAACACTCTAAACTGGTTTTTCTCTTCTGTAGCCTAAGAATAGGGATTGGATTTCATTAGCAGAGATAAGGAACTCCCAGATTAGGAAATTCCTTGTACCACAATTGTGGACACTTTTATAGTCTTAGCCTGGAATATAGAGAGCTTCCTTGCCCAGGGCCACACATCCAGTAGGTATTTGGAGTGGGACTTGAACCTGGATCTTCCCTCAAGCCTCAAGCTTGACTCTCTTAGATACTGGACCACGCTACTTCTTGTCTGTAAAATAAGAAAACTGGACTGCATGTAGTTATTTCCATCTCCAATGTTCTGTGGTCTAATGAATGCCTGAGGTTGTATGGGTGATGGAATAAGAGAAGAAAATGATAAAAACTGAGAAGACTGAAACATCAATGACAGAAGTCACCAACTTGATTAGTCACTCTTAACACCTCTTATATTACAGAAAAAAAATGTGTATAGAGGTAGGCAAGTGAGAAGGGTTTGTAGAAGACTTCACACACACACACACACACACACACACACACACACACACACAGACACACCATCCCTCAACTCTTCCCTTACTTCTCTCCTCTGCTCTAAGCAAGGCATCACAGTCATACAAAAAAAAAAAAAAAAAAAAAAAAGTTGACTTTGTTACAAGGCTTTAAGGTTTTCAAACTATTTTATGAAAACAATAGAAGGAAGACCAGAAAGAATCACAAACAGAATAGTTTTCTGTTATATTTTGAATTCAATTTGTTTGTAAAAACAAAAACAAAAACAAAAAACACAAAAAGCTATATATAATATTCATTATACAGGGTGTCCCAAAAGTCTTGATGCAGTTTTAAATTATTAAGATTTGAAATTTCACTAAGACTTTTTGAGTACCTTTTATAGTTTAAAAGAAAAACAACTAGGGCAGCTAGTTGGTACAGTGGATAGAGCACCACCCCTGCAGTCAGGACCTGGGTTCAAATCTGGTGTCAGACACTTAACATTTCCTAGCTGTGTGACCCTGGGCAAGTCACTTAACCCCAATTGCCTCAGCAAAAAAGAAAAACAACCATAATAATTTTGCAACTTCATATATGATATTCTGATCTACAACATATATACATCTATATGTATATGGAAATGTTTGTTTTACTTAATGTTTGTTGAGAAAAAAAATTAAATGACAAATTTTTAAATTTTTTAAGAAATTAAAATCATTTATTGAGTGCTTTACACATTTTTTTTTTTGGCCCCCTCAACAATTTTGGTTGATAAGTAAGGTAGATACTTAAAGTAGTGTTAACTCCAGTTTTAAAAGGCTCAGAATTGAAAGGGAATGTGCCCATGATCACACACCTGGTAAACATTAAAGGAAAATTCTAAATCCAGGTTTCTAAATAAAAGTGTATCCATCAGTTGGGGAATGGCTGCAGAAATGATGATACATGATGGGAGTGGAATATTAGCTTAGTACAATTTCTGGTACATGGCACATCCTTAATAAATGTTTATTTTTATCTTTCCTCCTACTATTGTTCTGTAAGAAAATGGTGAAGGAAATGGTATCAGAGAAACCTGGGAAGGCTTGTACCACCTAATACAAAGTTAAGTGAGCAGAACCAAGAGAACAAAGTATAAAATAACAGCAATATTATAAAGACAAACAATTTTGAAGGACTTAAGAACCCTGATCAAGTCAATAACTAACCATGATAACAGAGAATTGGTGATAAAGCATGTCATCCACCTCCAGACAGAGAGATGATACATTTGGGGTGCAGAATGTGACACATCATTCAGACATGGTGATTGAGAGAATTTGTTTGGCTTGACAATGTACATTTGCTACAAGGATAATGTTTTTCTTTTTTCTTTCAGTGAGATGGAAGAGGAGGTAGAAGAGATAAAATATATTTTTGTTAATTAAAAAAAGAATTATTAAAAAAAACAGATTTCTCCTGACTCCAATGTCAACTTTCTTTCTATTATACCACAAAGCCTCTAGATGAGGTTTAAATCTGATCAATAATTCACATTTTTTCCAATACTTTAGAATTTACACAACACTTTCCTCAATAAAGCTGACAATAGGCACTGTTAACCCCACTTAACAGATGACACAAAGCTAAATGATAGAATCAGGATTTGAACCAGATTATTTGATTCCCAAGTGTGAAGCTTCTTCTGAGCTCTCTCTTTTAATGAGTCAAGTGTAAACCAAACCAGATGGCACACTGTAGGTACTTAATAAATGTTTAATAGACTCAAACTGAATTATTATACATGTGTGACTAGCTCATTTTGTGGATTATCTGTACTAATTGTTTGAACCTAGCATCCTTCTGGCTCCTCTGTCCCGTTGCCATCCTCAAATCTTAAGAGCTGGAAGATTACATGTCTTGATCTGGATAACCCTCCCTTGGGATGAGAGTGAAGTGGGGAAGAGGAAAGGGATATATCAGCATAATCAGGCAGCTGCAGGCTGATTCTAGAACACAGTTTCATCTGCACTTAATTGCCTCAATTCTGGCAAATGATATATCTGTACTCTGGAGCTGTACCAGTCACAACCTCAGATCAAGACCAATGTAAACATCCCACACTCACTGTAATGAAAAGAATAAACTCCAGTTGTCCAAATAGCAGCAGCAGGTACCACTTCTGAACTGCTTTTCCTAGACTCAGAATTCAGAATTTTAGAGTGGGAGGGAAACTCAGAAGCCATCTATCCCAAATCAAGATGGAGAGGAAAAGAGCACTGAGCTCACATCCTGGCTCTGACACTTACTGTGTTATCACACAGTATATCATCATTGCAATAGACTCTAAGCTTCTTGAAGGCAGGAACTAATTTAATTTTTGTCTTTGTGGTCCCAGACTATTGTGTCACCATAGTGATTTTTTTGAGTGATATTCTTGAGCCAGGCAGATTGCCCATTGACTTTTGTTCCAATGCAAATCAATAGCTTTGGGCACTTTGTCCATGGAAGTGTTATAAACGAAGAGTCAACATGTCAAAAGAAGTGCCTATCTAAGGGGGTGGAACCAAGACAGTAGAGATGGTTTCAGAGAAACCTGGAAAGACTTATACCACCTGATACAAAATTAAGTGAGCAGAACTAAGAGAACAAATTATACAATAACAGCAATATTGTAAAGACAAACAACTTTGAAGGACTTGAGAACTCCCTAAGTTCTTCCTAGCTTCCCCCTGAATCAACACCAGATCAAGTCTCTGAATGGATTTTGGGATGACAGAACCCACAAATATTTGGAGAATAATAAATCTCCAGCAGAAGATATCCCAGAAGAAATCCAGGAAATATCTGTTTCAATTGGCCCAGCACAGGTGCAGCACAGGGAGGGAGGCCCAGGGTGCAGAGGCCCTGTGTGGGAAGTCTAGTGGGATGCTCTTAGCCAAAATATAGCAGCATTGACCACTCTGTCCGGCTCAGAAGCCAGTGCATCAGCAGAGCAGCTGTGAGACCTCCAATACCACTAAATGATAGAAGGCAAATAATGAGCCCCTGAACCCCAGCATAACAAGTGGGACTTGGTCACACCCATATTGCTCAGGAAGGAAGCACCAGCCCCAGAGCAGCATAAAACCCCTATCTGCTTGTAGAGGAAGCTAATGACAATTTCCCCTTTGTCTAGGAGCAGACCTCAACTTTTTAAAATGAGCAAAAACGCAAAAAAGAGCTCTAAAATAGATAGCTGTTATGAAAACAGGGAAGAACAGACCTTAAATCCAAAAGACACTAAATGCAAAATGCCTCCAGATAAAGCCTCAAAGGGTGATATAAGTTGGTCTTCAACTCAAAAGGCTTTCTTGGAAGAATTCAAAAAGGGGTTAAGTGATTTGCCCAGAGTTAAGCAACTAGGATTAAGTATCTAAGGCCAGATTTGAATTCCGGTCCTCCTGAATCAAGGGCCAGTGCTCTATCTACTATATCATTTGGCTGTCCCTCAAAAAGGGACAGAGAGTTAGAAGAAAAATGGAGAAAGGAAATGACAACTTTGCAGGAGAGTTTGGAAAAGGAAACATAGGAATTGTCTAAAGAAAGCAATTCCTTAAAAAATAGATTTGTTGAAATGTAAAAAGAAAACAACTCCTTGAAAAACAGAATTGGTGAAATAGAAAAAGAGAACAACTTTCTAAAAAAAAAAATAGAATTGGTGAAATGGCAAAAAAAATCCAATGAACAAAACATTTTATTTGGACAATGAAAAAAGAAATAAAAAAGCTAATTGAAGAAAATCATTCACCAAAACCTGGAATTGAACAAATTGAAATAAATGACTCAAGGAAACATCAAGAATCAGTCAAACAAAACCAAAAAGTGAAAAAATAGAAGAAAATGTAAAATACCTCATTGGAAAAATAACTGAAAAGCTAGAAAATAGATCCAGGAGAGACAATTTTAGGATTATGAACTACCTGAAAACCATGATAAAAAAAGAGACGACAATAATAGCCATTGAAAGAATCCACCAATCACCTTCTAAAAGAGACCCCAAAATGAAAACTCTAAGGAATATTGTAGCTAAATTCCAAAATTATCAGATCAAGGAGAAAAATACTGCAAGCAGTCTGAAAGAAACAATCCAAATATCAAGGAGCTATAATCAGGATTTCCCAGGACCTAGAACTTTAAAAGATCAAAGAGTCTGGAATATGATATTCCAGAGAGCAAAGGAGCTTGGACTGGAGCCAAGAATCAACTACCCAGCAAAACTAACCATTATCTCTCAGGGAAAAACGATGGACATTCAATGAAATAGGGGGCTTTCAATTAATTTTTTGTGAAAAGATCACAGCTGAACAGAAAATTTGATCTTCAAATACAGAACTTAAGGGAAATATAAAAAGGTAAAAAGGAAAGGAAAAAACTGTTTTTTAAAGATTAAAATGTTTATATCCATATATGGGAAAATAATATGTTTAACTCTTGAGAACTATATCTTTTTTTTTTAGAATTATACTTAGAGGGTATAGGTATAATTTGACTTTGTTGTAATGATGTAACAAAACTAGGAGTGGAAAAGGGATTGTACTGGAAGAAGAGTAAAGGGGAGGTAAAATGGGATAATTCTATCACATGAAGAGGAGAAAAAGACCTAATACAGTTGAAAGAAGAGAGGGGAATGAGCATTGTTTGAAGTGAGGGAATATCAGACATGTTTAGTTTGATATAGAAACTTGTCTCACCTTATAAGGAAATAGGAAGGGAAAGGGAAAAGAAAAGGGGAAGGCTAATAGAAGGAGGACAGAAGTAGAAGGGGAAAGAGATAACAAAGGGGAAAAGGGCTGAAAAGGGGAAGGGCAGATTGAGGGAAGTGTTAGTCAGAAGCAAAACACTGATTAGGAAAGAAAGGGGGAAAGGAAAGAAAAAAAACATAACTTGGGAAAATAGGATGGTGGGAAATACAGAGTTAATGATTTTAACTATAAGTTAGTAATTTTAACTGTGAATGTGAATAGGATGTACTCTTTCATAAAAAAAGGAACAGTTATCTATCAATGGGGTCATTGAAAGCCAAAAAAGCTTAAAAGTAAAACTTGAATTCAAAGGGAACCTGTTGATTCCTGAAATGTCAGAGAAGTAGTTATGTCTGGCAGAAAGAACCCTGAATTAACATAAAATGATACAGGGTGCTAGACCTAGAATATCTTAGGTATGAGAAGCAGTGTAGCATAGTAGAGAAGTGAAAAAGTGATTAGACTGGAAGTCTAAGGGTATGACCAGACAGAGGTATGGCTTTGACAATGTCACATCACTTCTCTTGACCTTACTTTTCTCATCTGTAAAGTGGGAGCTCTATAACTGGGTGATTTCTTTGTTTTTTCCCCATATTTATTTATTTATTTTTTAAAAATAACTTTTTATTGACAGAACCCATGCCAGGGTAATTTTTTACAACATTATCCCTTGCACTCACTTCTGTTCTGATTTTTCCCCTCCCTCCCTTCACCCTCTCCCCCAGATGGCAAGCAGTCCTATACATGTTAAATAGATTACAGTAGATCTTGGATACAATATATGTGTGCAGAACCGAACAGTTTTCTTGTTGCTCAGGGAGAATTGGATTTAGAAGGTATAAATAACCTGGGAAGAAGATCAAAAATGCAAGCAGTTTACATTCATTTCCTAGTGTTCTTTAACTGGGTGATATCTAAGATACTTTTCAGGTAGTTAAGTGATACAGTAGATAGAGTGCCAGGTCTGAAGTCAGGAAGGCTCATTTTCCTGCATTCAAATACAGCCTCACACACTTCCTCGGTATGTGACTCTGGGCAAATCACTTAAGCTTGTTTGCCTCATTTTCTTCCTTTGTAGAATGAGCTGAAGAAGGAAATGGCAAACCACTCTAGTATCTTTGCCAAGAAAACCCCAAATGGAGTCATGAAGAGTAGAAGGGGACTAAAACAACTGAGTAACAAGATTCTTTTCAGTTCCAATAGTCTATGATTTTAAGTCATTTAACCACTTTGTGATTCATTTCCAACATGTAGAGGGAGGGTGGTGTTATCTTACATTTATAATATAGAATTAGAAAATGGATTTTTAAATGTATTGAAAGTGAAAGTGTTATACAAGTGTAAGATATTCATTCACTCAATATCTATTGGCCATCCATAAGCTTAGCCCAGTGACAGAAACTCTGGGAATACAAAGAAATATAAAACATGGTCCCTGCTTCAAAGAATATTAGTAGCAATACCAATTTTAATCAATAAGGCATTTCTTAGACTCCCACTGCATATTTAGTTACTATGCTGTTTGCTATGGGGGAATACGAAAGAGTAATATATAGTGCCTCTCTGGGAAACTTACAGTCTAATTAGGGAGATGACTTTTAAAAAGGAACAAAATTATAAGACACTTTATAATAGACTGCTGAATTGTGTGGTACAGACAGCAACTGCAAAATGAGTTCAGGGAATGGACTGATCAATATATAATGCTATGACTGTTATCTGGAATTGTCTGAAAAGACTGCAAAAAGGAAGTAGAACTAGAAACTGGACCTAGAAGAATAGATAGGATTTGGAAAAACAGAAAGAAGGGTGTTTCTTTCAAGCAAAGGAAATGTCCTTTCCCAACACCTAGCACATGGTCTTACACACAGTTGGTACTTAATGAATGTGTATTAAATAAGCAAAAACCTTATAAATATTCTAATGATTTATGGCTACTTTTCTAGCTACCAACTCTTTTTCATTATGAAAGGTGGAAATAAAATTTGGTACTGTCAGGATAGGAGCAAGAAGGAAGAGATAATGGACCTCATTCATTCATCTTCTTTCCCTTTAGGCAAGCACAGTCCGGGTAAAAGCAAGTTGGATACCTGAAAAACAAGAAGGAGATTTGATTAATGTGCTTCTCAGAGAACAACTACTATCACTATGGGAGTTACTGAATAGAGATAGTAACAGCAATAATAATGATGACTATAATATCTTACATTTTTATAGCATTTTACCTTTCAGGAAGTATTTTCATGTACATCTGATCTTCACATTGACCTTCAGAGACATCAAGGGCAAATAGGCTTTAGATCTTGGATAAGTCATTTAGCCTAGGAACTTATAGAGCCAGCCTTAAAAACCTAGGTTTTCTGACTCCTAGCCCAGTGCTTTTTTGTATACCTTCAGGGACTCCCAAAGCAGCCCAATTCTTAATTAATCAACAAGCATTCATTAACTTCCTTTTATGTGCCAGATACCGTAGGCACACGGATACAAAGACTAAAACAATCCCTCCTCTCAAAGACTTTACATTTTAGGGAGGACATTACATGTATATTCGTAGCTGTGGGTTGTTGAGAGCATTGTCAGAGCCTCCCCACCTGATTCTGACTAAGCTCAGTGCTTGGGCACTCTGAAGATGACCAAGCATCCTCTTATTGACCACCAAGAAGAAGAGCCAATGAATGATTCAGTGGAACTTTAAAAAGGAGGAACTCACTTCTTGTTCTTCTTTCTTGCTAAGTGTGTGAACATTCTTCAAGCCTCTCGGTGTAGATGCCAGGGCAAGGGCTTTCTGCACTTCCCAACTCACTTACCCCAGCTAAATGGCTCTTCCCCCATGGGGCTGCTAAAGCCAGGGGATCTCAATGAGGTGACCTTATAACTTGGATCGGGCTCCTAGTTGCCCCTTCTGTTTCATATTTTATAATGGAGACTTTACGATGAAGGTGACCAGGCTTGGAAGTGCCCTTGTGAGTTTGAGCAGTCTGAAAGCCCTGTCTCCATGAAGAAGAGCCGATGGAAGCATAGGAAATGTCTTTATTAAAGAAGATAAACAGATAAAAAGAGGAGCCCAAGACCTGGCCTGGCTGGAGAGATGGATGCAGGGGGGGAGAAAAGGGGCAGTATAGAGCCAAGGTGAAATATAACAATGCCTATTCAGCAATCCCACAAGCTGTTTCATGTTCTAATGAGGCTTTACATCTCGATTTACCAGGAGAGTTTAATAATAGCTCTAAGTTAAGCTACTGAATCCTGTGTTAAGTCTTTCTGTCAATATATACTTGTGGGTTTTGTGTTTAGCATTTTCTTTTGCATCCTATACCTGATTCATATTGTACATTGATCACTTTTATGATTCCCTTTTAGAGAGATCCTAGACATGAGGGAGGGGAGTGTAGGAAGCCAAAGAAATAGGTGTCCAGCACCTCTCACTACAGGCCAGATTCCCCTAGGACTGTACTGACTCTGACTTGCTGAAAAGGTTCAGAGCAGATGAGCCCTTTTCCTTGGACTCGGCAGCAGTTCTTTTTTTCTCAGTAATATTTTATTTTTCCAAGTACATGTACAGATAGTTTGATTGGGTTTTTTTTTACATATTACAAAGGTTTGCCAATTATTTGCATGAAATAGTTCATGGGCACAATCAATCACAACTAAATCAGACAGAATCATAGATGATTAAGCCCAGATAGGTTTCAACATTCATTTCTGTAAGATTTTATGTTCCAAATTTTTTCTCCTTCCCTCTCCCACCATCCCCCTCCTCAAGACAGCAAACAATTTGATATAAGTTAAACATGTACAATCATTCTAAACATATTTCCCTATTTGTCATGTTGTGCAAGAAAAAAAATCAGACCAAAAGGGAAAAAACTATGAGAAAGAAAAAATCAAACAAACAAAAAAGGGAAAATACTATGTTTTGATACATATTCAGTTTCCATAGTTCTCTCTCTGGGTGCAGATGGCATTTTTCATCTCAAATCTATTGGAGTTGTCTTGGATCA
Organism: Sarcophilus harrisii; assembly: GCF_902635505.1. Classification (NCBI taxonomy): domain Eukaryota; kingdom Metazoa; phylum Chordata; class Mammalia; order Dasyuromorphia; family Dasyuridae; genus Sarcophilus; species Sarcophilus harrisii. Next base: position 519,473,247 of record NC_045427.1, on the reverse strand, counting down.
TCACATTGGTGAAAAGATCTAGTTCTGTCATAACTGATCATTGCATAATCTTGCTATGTCCATGTACAGTATTTCCTGGTTCTGCTCACTTCACTCAGTATCAATTCCTGCGAGTCTTTCAAGCTTTTCCCAGTAGCAACTCCTATGGCTAGACAAATATAAGTACATACATAATAAATGCAAAATAAATTCAAGGCAATTAAATGCAAAGTATTTAGGGAATAGAGCACTAACAACTATATCAAGAAAACTATGTAGATGGTGATACTTGAGCTGCATCTTTAAAGAAATGAAAAATCTTATAAGGCATCAGTGAAAAGAAGTTCTTTCTTTCCAGGTACGGGGAATAAAAAGTCATGGGAACATGAAATATAGGAGTGCTGTGTGTGAGGAAAAGAGAAAAGACCAGTTTTGCTTGGTCAGAGAGTTCATGAAAGGTAGTAATATGCAATGAAATTGGAAAGACAGCTTGGATCAGGTTATATATGCATTTATATGACTAGTGAGGAGTTTACATTTTATCCTAGAAGACAACAGGAAACTACTAATGTTTACTGAATATTCTTAATATATTCATTAGTAGGTGACATCATGAGATATTCCTAATTCATGAGAAAGAACTATAAATACTTATTTCTGTGACAAAATTCTGCATTTTATTCTTTCATTATCTCCCTCTAAGGCAGGACTGAAAACCTTTTTTTCTGTCAAGGGTCCATTTGGATATTTATAACATCATTCAAAGGCCATCAACCTATAGAACTCAAACAGTGGTAGGTTGTTGTACTTATCTTTGAGTTCATCATTGCTTGCAGTTGATCATGCAAATGATTTTACAGGTCTCATATTCCCCACCTACCCCTGCTCTAAGGGATCATACAAAACCACAATTATCTCATCACTTATCTAGGATAGGACATTACCAATCCTGATAATTAGACAATGACTATTTCTGAACTCTGTCATCTGTCAAGAAGTGAGAACAACAAACTAAAACATCAAATTATGTGGTAAGATTATTAGGAAAATTAAAACTCAAAAATGTATAGTATCATACTAATTAAATCTGTTCTGTTTTACGCCAAGCCCACTATGACTAAGAATAAGGGAGAAATAAGACCAAAGGGAATACCCCCCACTGTCCTTAATTATAGGAAAGATGAGGAGGAAACAGCTTTGGCACAACTTATTCAAAACACAACATTGAAAGGAAATGGAAAAAAGAGAATAATTAAAATCAAGATATCATTATTGTCTCCCTAAAGGAACTTGCTGGACAAAGTGATCTGACAGAAACATTCATGGGATTCTATTTTTAATGTTCTTCCAGTAATATGTAGTTCAAAGATGAACATGCAGGAGGACTCGCATCCACTTCCTCAGCTCTGTGATCCCATTCTTATGTTAGTTTGCTCTCAGGAAAAAGGCAGTAGGATCAATGTCAGGCTCACTGTAAGTTCTGATTTTGGATACCTAATTCTTATTTCTTCTATTCACTCTCAATTACATGTAATGGTTAAATTTCTCTAGCTCTCTTGCCATATAATTATTACATCATCATGATTATAACTATAATTATTGCTGCTGTTATTAAGCATTTTTCTAACATCAGCAATAGGCAAAATATAAAGGAAAATACATCTCCTGCTTTGAAAGTAAGTATCCACCTTGTTAACAATGTGTTTATATATCAGCAGAAGATTAGTGTCCTGTGACATGGTATTCTTTTCCATGGATGCTGTCTCAATTCTCTTCCTCGACTTCTGGCCTCTGAAAATCTCTTGGCACATTATATCTGCTCATTGCTTTCGGGAACTACCTGTGCTACTCATCTCTAAATTGATCTTTTCAGTCAAAGGTTCTTAGCACAGAGGAGTTAAAGGGTGCAGAAGAGGACATAAGCAATGAGTCATAGAACCTCAGAGCTGAAGAGAATCATTTGGTCCACTGACCTTCTGCTTAAATAGGAACTTCCACTACAATAGCCCCGACAGTAGTCTTTGGTCTTCCAGATGGTCTCCTCTTATTGGGAACTCAATACCTTTTAAACTGAACAGAGATGGCAATGATGTGATCAAATGATTGAGATGAGATTTGCCAAGACACATGGGCAATTTGATTTCTTTAACTTCAAGTATTCATGATATGATCAATGTGGAAATTCCCTCCACTGATGTAAAATATAATACACACACACACACACACACACACACACACACACACACACAGCAGATGGTCTTTAGGAAATACTACTGTGGCTAAAAAATTCATTAACCTATAGGCAACCTCTTGGTGAGCCTTTCTGAACTTAGCTGGGCTATTCTATCCTCATGAGACAGACATATGGTATCTCAGATTCATTCCCAAAGCCTTTTTTAGATTGATAAGACTTGGCTTGTGCTTCACTGCATAACTATTAAGAACCTAAGGCTACATCCACATGATGGTGAGCTCAGATCAGAGTTTGGTGAATGGAAGAAACTCATACCATCTTATTTGGAGTCATTCTATTTTGCCTATAGCATCATTTTGAAATTTCACACTTTACAAGTCATAAACTTTTCTTAAAAGTCAAAACTAGCACCATCATAATTTTTATTTGCTTGTACAGTTCCTTCAAACAAAAAAAAATTCTTACAAAGTGTTTATGGCTATATATGAGTATCATAAGTAGACATAGATTTGTCAAGCACAGTCTTACTTTCTGCTGTCATGTCACATTTTACAGCTGCTAGGTAATATAAGTAGAAGAATATATTTTACCACCTTGAGCTACTTTTTTTAGAGTAAGGGGAAAAAAAACAAACAAACCACCATGCACTTTTATTGCATTTTAACCAACAGAATTTCTGAATGCCAATGAATTAGTCACTTTTATGATTACTGGCTGGCTGACTTCCCTTGTCACAAACTGAGAGGCTGAGTAGTATACATGACTTGTATCCTCATGAGCACGGGAGAAGATAAATGACTGACATCGCAACCAGTGAATGATGAGATTTGTCTTTATCGGGGAAAATAAGGTCATAACTAAGCTCAGCTGTTGCCTATTATATGTACATTTTAGCTATGTTTCTGTTTATAATGTAATGTGAGACAGTATAACATGTTGAGCTTGAGTCTTCCAGTGCATAAATTGTCCATTTTTAAAAGCTGCATTAAGTCTTTAAGGTCAACTAGGGTAACATTTAGGACCCTGATGCTACTCATCAATAAACTCCTTTACTTCTTATCTGTTTTTCTGATACCAGTGTGGGAGAGAGGGGGGGAGATACTTTAGAGAGTTCTCTGGTCATTTTAAAATGACATGATGAATTTGGGGGCCCTGGAAGGAACAGGTTTATGAATGCATCCACACAAGAAATGCATCTACAACTTTATAGTTTTATAGACAGGAATGCCAGTCTGTATGATTACACAGTTTGTGTGTATTAGAAGCAGAAGATGAATCCCTGTTTTTCTTGATTCCAGGGTCAGCCCACCACACCACAGTGCCTCTCCTACTGAGCCATAGCTGAGTTTTCTTAGAATTTAAAGTCTGTCATCTCATTTCAGTGAATTCTTTTTAGCGCTCAAGAACAGGAAGAATGGTGTCCAACTTCACTCTCCATTCTTTTCTGAAATGTTGAATGAATGGGCTGTACATGGTTCACACCTATGAAGCTGGGAAAATCAAGGATATTTTACAAAATACAGGACACATAGACACTAAATCCTAGGAAAAGTGATACTTTGGGTATCCAGGGTTTTCAAGAAACACCTCCAAAAACTGAAAATGGAGCTTTTTTATGCCCCTCCTTGGTCTGGCATTTTCAAATTGACTTATGTTGTAGCAGCATAATAAGTACGCCCACCCTTAGCTGCTTTTTCAAAAACAAGTACATGCAGGTGTTTGCACAACTCAATAAAGTAAAATGCTAACATTATAATGTGAGTGGATTGGCAGGCTTTTTAGGTACAGTATAATACAAAGGAAAAAAACATGGAAAGCAATTGGGGGGGGGAGGTTAAGGGGAAGATGCAAAAGAACATAAATGAACAGAAGTGGGAGAAAGATTTGTTGTTATTATTCAGTCATGTCTGATTCTTGGTGTCCCCATTTGGGATTTCCTTGGCAACAACACTGGAATGGTTTGTCATTTCCTTCTCCAACTCATTTCATCGATGAGGAACTGAGGCAAAGAGTGACTTGCCCAGGCTCACACAATTACTAAGTGTTTGAGATCAAATATGAACTATTAAGATGAGTCTTTCTGATATCAACCCCAAAGTTATAGAAACTTAGTCACTGTCCCAGAAAAACATAGGGAACCAATTATTAGTTAATGACAAACTCAGCTAGATAACCAAGTGCTTATACTTAGCATTATTGTGCAGAACCAGTAGCAATCAGTGAAGAGGGTTGGACTGAAGAACTGGATTCTGTTCTTAACTGTTTTGTGACAGATTTGCTCTCTCACCCAGGCAGGGTAGGTGACTTAACCTCTCAGATTCTGGCCAGGATGGTGGAGTAGAGAAACATTCAGCTGAATTCTCCCAACATTCCCTCCAAACAACTTTAAAATAATGACTCAACTCAAGTTCTGGAGTGTCAGAGCCATTAAAAGGTCAGAAGGATACATTCTTTCAGTCTAAGACAACATAGGAGGTAGGAAAGAAAGCTGGGTGGCCTGGGGACAGAGCCTGACAGCCCACATGGATAAAACACCAATGGTAGGACAAAATAATGGCCACAGCAGCAGCAGCTTCAGGAGTGCTTAAGTCAGAGACAGTAAGGGGACCTGATAAGTGGTCAGAAAAGGATTACAGGGGACCCTCTGTGCTAGCATTGGACACAAGACACAGGACACTGTTTGGTAATCCATTGCCTCTTCTCACTTCTGGGCCATAGTTCAAGGGCAGAGAGGATCGCTTTTGGTCAAGAGAGAGTAGAAGCCCTGAGGGGGAGTTTCACTCTCCCCCACCCAGGGAGTGGGACACTATCCCAAAAGATTAAGTGCCCTTCCTAAGTAAGGTCCAGAGTGCTGACTAAGAGATCATGATCACACCTATCCCAAGATCACACCACCTTGGAAACACCAAAAATTTCCAAACCCAGAATAAACTCTGAAAAAAGCAGTACGGAAAAAGTCTGAAATTTGGAAAAAGTGACCCTTTTCGTACAAATAAAGACAGATGTAAGCAACTGGAGAAATATTAATTGATCATTGATAAAACAAGACATAATAAATGTAATAAAAATGACAATAATAATTGTAATAAAAATGACAATTCCACCTAAGTTAATTTACTGAATTATTCAGTGCCATGCCAATCAAACTACCAAAGAATTATTTTATAAAGTTAGAAAAATACTAATGAAATTTATTTGAAAGAACAAAAGGGCAAGAATATCAAGGGAATTAAGGGGGGGGGGAATGTTAAGGAAGGCGGCTCAGCTGTACCATATTTAAAAGTATATTACAAAGTGGTAACCATCAAAACAGTCTGGTACTAGTAAGAAATAAAATGGTGAATCAGTGGGATTGATTAGGCACAAAATACACAGTAATTAAGGACCACAGTAATCTAGTGTTTGATAAACCCAAAGATCCAAGGTTTTAGGGTAAAAACTAAACATCTGCTAAAAATTGCTGGGAAAAACTGGAAAGTAGTTTAGCAAAATCTAGATAGACATAGACCAACATATCACAATATATACCAAGATAAGGTCAAAATTGATAAACGATTTACACATAAAGGGTGACACTATAAATAAATTAGGAGAATGTGGGAAAATGTACCTGTCAGACCTCTGCATAAGAAAAGCATTTGTGATCAAATATGAGGTAGAAAAGATTACAGGAGGTAAAATAAATAATTCTGATTACATGAAATTAAAAAGCTTTTACACAAACAAAAATAAAGCTGCCAAAATTAGAAGGAAAACATGAAAGTAGGAAAACATTTTTATGGCAAGTTTCCCTGATAAAAGTCTCATTTCTCAAATATATTGAGAACAAAGCCAAATTTCTAAAAATAAGAACCATTCCCCAGTGGGTAAATGGTCAAAGGATAAAAACCAGACAGTTTTTAGAACTCAAAATTATCAAGAATCTCATGAAAAAAATATTTTATATTACTACTAATTAGAAAAATGTAATTAAAACAACTCTGAGATACAATTTCATGTTTATCATATTGGTTAACTTGACATAAAGTGAAAATGACATTTGCTAGAATGAAAACACAAGACACTAATGCATTGTTTGTAAAGTTGTGAATATATCTAACCATTCTGGAGAGCAATTTGGAACTATGCCTAAAGAACTTATATAAAACTGTACACCCTTTGATCCAACAATACCACTACTGGGTATGTATCCCCCCAAAAAAAGATCAAAGAAAAGAGAAAATGACTTATTTATATAAAAATATTATTTATATAAAATATTTTTAAAACTTTTTATGATAGCAAACTCTTGGAAATTGAGAGGATAACCATCAATTGGGGAATAGCTAAACAAGTTGTATTACATGATTGTGATGGAATACTGTTGTGCTATGAGGAGGATAGTTTTAGAAAAATCTGGGAAACTTATTTGAATTCATGCGAAATGAAGTGAACAAAACAAACCAAAAAAAAAAAAACATTGTACACAATAATTACAATATAATAAGGATGATTAACTGTGAAAGACTTAGCTACTGGATCAAGGTAATGATCCAAGATAATTTGAAAGAACCCATTTTGAAAAGTGTTTCCCACCTATAGCTAGACAATTGATGAATTTTGAATGTATACTGAAGTAAAATTTATTCACTTTCCTTATTTTTATTGTTTTACTTTGTGTTTTCTTTTACAATTTAGCTAACATAGAAATATGTTTTGCATGATCTCATAGAAGTAATAGATATCAAATTGCTAAACTCAAGGAGTGGGGGAGATGGAAGAAGGGAAGGAGAGAATTTGGAACTAATTGTTTTTTAATGATTGAAAAAAGATTTTTACATGTAATTGGTAACTATTTAATGAAATAAATAAAAATATTTTTTAAAAAATAATCTCTAGCTTCCCTTTGTTAATCCAAAAAACAATCAGAGTGCTGATACTTTGAGGGAAGAACCTTTTTGTGTTTTGTGTTTGTATCCTCATTACCTAGCCCAGTACCTAGAACAGAGTAATTGCTTAATAAAAGCTTATTGATTGATTGGTTGATAACATTTCTATATTTCTTTAGAGTCTTTGAAGTCCTTTCTTTTTAACAATCCTAGTGAAGTAGGTATAATACCTTCTCTAGCTAGATTGCAGAGATTTTGTAAGGATAAAGTGAGAGGTGTGTGTGTGTGTGTGTGTGTGTGTGTGTGTATGTGTGAAAAGTACTTGGGAACACTGTAAAGTGCTATGCAGATACAAAAATGTTATGATTATTATCTTTTAAAAATATTTATTTAATATTTTATTTTTCCCCTATTGCATATAAAACCAATTTTAATATTCATTTTTAGAATTTTGAATTCCACATTCTCTACCTTCTTCCTTCCTCCTTCCCCTCATTGAGAAGGCAAGCAATTTTTTCCCCATTTGGCCAATTCTGCTTTTTTTTTATTTTTAAAGGTTTTTTTTTATTTTTGAAGGATATGCATAAATAGTTTCAACATTCACCCTTGCAAAACCTTGTGTTTCAAATTTTTTTCCCTCCCTTCCTCCCACCTCCTCCCCTAGATGGCAATTAATCCAGTTATATGTTAAACATGTGCAATTCTTCTATGCATAGTTCCACAATTATTATGCTGCACAAGAAAAATCATGTCAAAAAGGAAAAAAATGAGAGAGAAAACAAGATGCAAGCAAATAATAACCACACACAAAAAAGTGAAAATACTATGTTGTGATCCACACTCAGTACCCACAGTCCTCTCTTTGGGAGCACATGACTCTTTTCATCACAAGACCTTTGGAACTGGCCTGAATCACCTTATCATTGAAAAGAGGAAGGCAAGCAATTTGATATAGGTTATACGTGTGTAGTCATCCAAAATATATTTCCATATTACATTATTATAATAGTAAAAGAAAACAGACAAAAAACCTCTCAAGAAAAGTAAAGTAGGGGAAAAATACACTTCATTTGTATTTTGACACTGTAAGTTTTTTCTTTGGGAATGGATGGTATCTTACATCCTAAGTCCTTCAGAGTTGTCTTGGTTCATTGCTGAGAATAACTAAGTCATTCATAGACTTAGAATCTTAGAATTTTATTATTACTGTGTACTGTGTTCTCCTGGTTCAACTCATTTCACTTTGCATCTGTTCATGTACATCTTTCTAGGTTTTTCTGACAACATCCTGCTCATTTCTTATAGCATAATAATATTCCATCATAATCATATGCCACAACTTGTTCAACCATTCTCCAATTGATATGGATCCCCTCAATTTCCAATTTTTGCCACCACAAAAGAGCTGCTATAAATATTTTTGCATATATAGGTCCTTTTCTTTTTTGTTTTTTATTTCTTTGGGGATACAGACTTAGCAGTGATATTTCTGGGTTAAAGGGTATGCACGATCATTTAGTCCTTTGAACATAGTTCCAAATTGCTCTACAAAATGATTTAATCAGTTCACAACTCCACCAACAAGATATTAATGTCTTAGTTTTCCCACATCCCTTCCAATACTTGTCATTTTCTTTTTCTGTCCTATTAGTAAGTATAAGGTATTTTTTAATTTGCATTTCTCTGATCCATAGTGATTTAGAGCATTTTTTTCTTATGCCTATAGATAGCTTTGATTACTTCAACTGAAAATTGACTGTTCATATTGCTTGATCATTTATCAATGGGGAATACCTCTTAGTTTTATCAATTTAACTCAGTTGTCTACATATTTGAGAAATGAGACTTTTATCAAAGAAACCTGGCTTCAAAAATTTTCTCACAGCTGATTGCTAACTATATTTCCCTCTTTTGTGCCCCCCCCTGCCATTTATTCTATTCTCTCTCTCCTTTCATTCTTTCCCTCCTTAAGCATTTTGCTTCTGACTACTACCTTCCCAATCTGCCTTCCATTCTGTTACCCCTCCTTCTCTTAAGCTCCTTCTTTTCTTATCTTCCAGTAGGGTAGGGTAGATTTCTATATCTAAATGAATGTGTATATTAGTCCCTCTTTGAGCCAATTCCAATAAGACTTAAGTTTCAAGTATTCCCCACTACCTCCTCCAGCTTCCCTTCAATTGTAAAGGGGTTTTTTTTGCCTCTTTTATGTGAGATAATTTGATTCATTCTATCTTTCCCTTTCCTTTTCACCCAGTGCATTTCCTTTCTCTCCTCTTAATTTTATGTTTTCGATATCATCCCTTCATATTCAATTCACATCTGTGCCCTCTGTCTATATATACACACCTTCTAACTGTGCTAATAATGAAAAGTTTCTTATGAATTGTCATTTTCTCATGTAGGAATATAAACAGTTTTATCTTACTAAGTGCCTTATGATTTCCCTTTCCTCTTTACCCTTTTATGCTTCTCTAGAGTCTTATATTTGAAAGTCAAATTTCCTATTCATCTCTGGTCTTTTCATCAGAAGTATTTGAAAGTTCTCAATTTCATTGAGTATCCATTTCCTTCCTAAAGGATTATACTCAGTTTTCCTGGGTTGGTGATGCTTGGTTGTGATCCTAGTTCCTTTATTTTCCAGAGTATCATATTCCAAGTTTTCCCATCCTTTAATGAAGAAGCTGCTAAATCTTATGTTTTCCTGACTATAGCTCCATGATACTTGATTATTCTGATAATTCTGGAATAATAATATTCCTAGGAGTTTTTATTTTGAGATCTCTTTTAAGAGGTGATTGGTAGATTTTTTTTCAATTTCTATTTTACTCTCTGGTCCCAGAATATCAGGGCAGTTTTCCTTGATGATTTTTGAAAGATGATATCTAGATTGTTTTCCTGGTCATCACTTAAAATTATCTCTTCTGGATCTATTTTTCAGGTCAGTTGTTTTTCCAATGAGATATTTCACAGCTATCTATATTTTCATTCTTTTGGCTTTGCTTCCAGTCACTAGCTTCCATTTACTCAATTGTATTTTTAAGAGATTATTTTTTTCAGTGAGCTTTTGTACCCTTTTTTTCCACTTGATCAATTCTATTTTTAATAAGTTCTTTTATTCAGTGAATTTTTGTATCTTTTTTCTATTTGGCTTTTCAAGGCATTCTTCTCCTCAATGGATTTCTGTACCTCTTTTACCATTTGTCCTAGTCCTTTTTTTCTTCAGAATTTTTTTGAATTCTTTACCAGGTTGTTGACTTTTTTCATGATTTTCTTGTATCACTCTCATTTTTCTTCCTAAATTTTCCTTTGCCTCTTTTACTTGATTTTAAAAATCCTTTTAGAATTCTTCCAGGGCCTGAGACCAATTTATATTTTTCTATTTTTCTTGGAGGCTTTGGACCTAGGAGTTTTGACTTTGTTATCTTCTTCTGAGTGAATGTTTTGACCTTCCTTGTCACCATAGTAACTTTCTACAGTCAGAAATTTTTTTTTCCTCTTGTTTGTTTATTTTTCCAGTCATTTTTTGACTTTTAACTCTGCTAAAATGGGGATCTGCTTTCAGGCTGGGGGCTCATTGGCCCAAACTTCAAGGGGTTTGTGTGGCTATTTTCAAAGATATTTTTAGGGATCTGTGAGTTTCCCAAGATGGTATGATCTAAGGAGAGGTACTCTGGTCTCTGAGGTACAACAAGCATTCTTTTCTGCCCAGGAACTGTAATTAGGGTCCCTTTTTCCCTGTGGCCACAAGCTCTGGTATGCTGGTGCTCCTCCTCACTCTGGGACTGTGACCCAGGTCTAACTATGAGTAAATCCACAGTCTTGTCCCCAGTGCCAGCAATAAGGCCCCTTATAATCTCCTTCTGACCAATTGCTCAACCTCCTCACCATCTCTGAGCCAGAAGCAGCCACTGCCACTGCTAATTCAGAGGATCCCAGGGCCTGCTCCTGGTTTGCTGGGGCTGGGTCTACACTTAGAGCCAGATCTGCACAGGCAGGGCCTGAACTGGACTATGGTCCACTCTTATCCTGATGCCAAACTGTGACTGGAAAATTATTCCATCCCGTTCTTTTGTGGGTTCTGCTACTCCTCAGTTTGTTTTAGGGTATTATTTAAACGTGCTAGAAGGGGGTTGGTGACAGCAAAGGTGAGTTCCTGCCTTTTCTCGGTCATCTTAGTTCCACCTCCCTATGATTATGATTATTATTATTATGCAGCTAATTATGGCTCCACAAAGTAGATCTTACCAAAAAACCAAGGTCAGCTCTTTAAAAAAAATCTGGTCTTTCCCACCCAATTTAGTGATTCCCATCTTGTTTAAAGGAACAATCATGGAGAATGCCATTGATATCCACTGTGAAGCGCAAGTCTCTAATTGCAATAAAAATCACATATAGAGAGCACATGAGTCGGTAAGTTATTTATAATAATGGAATGCAGATAACAAGTTTTTATTTGTAGCTTTTTTGACTCACTGAAAAAAAAATCCTGCTTTGTTTGCTTGGTTTTTTAATGTACTGGAAATCTAAGGATAAAAGCAGTGGGTCACATTACTGAAGCAAAGAAACAGCAGAAGCTAAGGGGGGAGGGAAAGAAAGAAAGGTCCAAATAAATGTCTCTTTTAGGGGGTGAATAATTGACATCTGGGGTTAGGCCACATTCCAGAAATCCAGACCAAGGACAGAGGGAAAAGAACCACAGCATCTGAAATGTCCACAGAGAGCCTTTGGTTTTAAGTCTCATCTGAAAGACACCCACACACTAAACTGACTGGTATTCAATTTATTCTCTGCAGAAGAATAAAGGACTGAGTCAATGCTGCAAGGATGTGAACTTGGACTTCTAGGGAGAGGGAAGCTGCTGGTTTAACCACTAAACCATCCCCTTCAGGCAAGGGAAGACAGACATTAAAGTACATGCAAGGCAGTCATATCCTTTATAAAAAGAATGTTTCTGTTTTCATTATCATTTAGGACTGAAGTCGGTGTTGAACAATAATAAGAATCTTGCTTGAAAAAAATCCACCAAAATCACAGGCATACACAATAAAAACTCTATTATGGGCTTTTGTGCATATAAATAGTTTTAAAAATGAGGCTGCTAAGGCTGGCATCTCAGAGGCAACTAGAGAAAAGTCATGTTTATATATTCCAACAGTTGTACCAGTCACAGATCTCAGCTTTCTCTATCAAAATGAGTTGAGTAATTTTTTTTTCAGAATATGTATCAGCAAATACAGGTTGGGGGGAGGAGAAGTGAGACACTAAATAGGAAGGAAAGGAGCACAAAAGATAAAGACAAAAGACCAGATGTTCTGGGGGGGAGGGGAGGAAATGGAGAGAACCAAAAAAAAAAAAAAAAAAAAAAACCCAAAATGGAATTAGGACTGGTTTACTAGGCATTCTTTTATATAATTTGATTGTACATAAACTCAGGCTTCCTTCTGTGATTTTGCCTTTAAATAATAACAATTAAATGTGACTTGAATACCATTTTCATTGCTTCCCCCTCTATCTGAATGCAAGGCAAACAGCAATTAGTGTTCAGCTGGAACCTAATGATGTCAATGCTATTACTCTCTCTATTGGGGCAATCCTATGTACACAAACACAATCTGGATATTTTCATGAAGAATCCCAATTTTTAAAAAATGAGATAGGATGAATATTGCACCTATCATATCAGATTTAAGGTTCTCTAAGAGGAATTTAAGATGGCAGAATGAAGAGCTTCCTGATATTACTTGTGATTAGACACTAAAATGGATCATCAGAGAGAGAATGAAATCTCCTTCTCTGCAAATCTTTAACATAACAGTATGCTCTCATCCATCTGATGATCTTACCTAAAAATAGGAGAAAGGACTGAAGGTTCCTTCCAGATCATCAGCTCCCTAATATATGTATGATGAGACTACAAGTTGGCTAAACATGAAAATATACACTAGAGGATGAAATTATAAAATGAACATTTTATTTCTTTACAAGTTTGAGCTGAAAGACTTCCATTATTTTGGTTTCCATGGGGGGGGGGGGGGGGTTTCCTTCTGCTTTCTTCTTTAGCCATATCTTTATCTCCTTTTCTTCCTCCAAAAGAAGCCATTTATCAAGGTTCCTTACCTAGTAAATCTACCAGATAAGTTACCATCATTCCTCACAAACTCTTCTCATCCTCTTACCCCTAACTAAGTGATTTTCAGGGGAGAGAACAGGGAGAGCTTGTGTCACTTGAAAGTAGCACATCCTTGTATGTAGTATTCAGGAACTTCATTATCAGCCCTCCTTATTTCCCCATCTCTTAAACCTCTTTCTCTCAGTCATTTCAAGATTCTAGTGAAATGAAAAGTACCTCTCCCTAATAAAAATCACAAGAATCCCTGCTATGCAACATCTTGCTTTCAGAATCATAAAATTTGAGAACTGAATGGGACACCATCCATACAGTCCACTCATACATTATACAGTTCTAACTCCAAAACATATCACAAATGGTATTTCTGCTTGAAAAAAACAAAAACTCAGAGGGCAATTAAGAGGTCCCAACCTGGAGTCAAGAAGACCTGAGTACAAATCTGGCCTCAGACACTTACTAGCTATGTGTCCCTGAGCAAGTCACTTAATCCTATCTAATTGCCTCCAAAAAAATTAAATTTAAAAACCTCAGGACAGGAACCCACCCAGTCAACTCCACCATTGGGTAGCACTCATTACCTGAAATTTTTCCTGACATCAAACCTAAATAAGCCTCTTTGACACCTACTCTCTGCTCTTGGTTCACTGCTCAGGGACCAAACTATTAATCTAATCCTTCTTCCACAGGATAGCCTTCCAAATACTTGAAGATGGTTATTGCAGTCTTTCTTGGGTCAGGCTCCTCTTCTCCAGACTAAATGTGCCCAGTTCCTTCAACCAATCCTCCTATGACATGGACTTAAGGTCCTTCACCATTCTCATTATTCCTCTCTCAACATTCTCCAGTTAATTAATGTTTTTCTTAAACCATGAAATCCAGAAGAGAATGCAATACTCCAGATAATTTCTGACTAAGGCAAATGTGACAGCAATATTTTCTAGAACCCTGACACTTAGATAGGATTGGCTTACCCTAGGGCCCTACCCTATGCAGAATTCAGGAAGGAAGCTGGAACCAACATTTCTATAGTACCCAATTTGTCCCAGGCATTGTGCTAAACACTTTAAAAATATTATTTCATCTAAGCCTCACAACAGCTCTTTGAAGAAGGTATTTTTTATTATACCTATTTTTACAATTAAGGAAAATGACTGACAATTCAGAGGAAGGAAAATGTTATTGACCTGAAATAAGATTCTACTTTTCTTGAATATCTATTTTATGACTAAGTAAAAATCTCCTTTTGCTAATTGTTAAATGTTCCGCATGTGCCTCATTTCATTCCAATCTTGAGTCTAAAGTACCAGCCTGGTCTGATCCAGGCCTGGCTTACTAAAGCAGAGCTGTTATTCAGTCGTTTTTGTTTTGACTCTTCGTGATTCTTTTAAGATTTTCTTGGTAAAGATACTAGAGTGGTTTGCCATTCCCTTCTCATTTTTCTAGATAAGGAAATTGAGGCAAACAGGGTGAAGTGACTTGCCCAAGCTCACACAGAAGTCACATTTGAACTTGGGAAGATGAGTCTTGGCAACTCCAAACCAGCACTCTTTTCACTGTGTCATTAACTGCCACTACATTACTAAAGCAAAATATAATGGGATTATCACCTCTATATTCCAGAAAGTCATGCCTTTCTTAATTCAACCTTGATTCTCAGTTGAATCTGATTTTTTGACCATCACATTTATATATTATTTATATTCATATATGTTAATTTATACTAAATTTGCAGTTCACTGACACTCAGAGATCTTTTTCAGAACAACTCTTCTGTATACCAGTATTTTAGCCTGTCAAGACTCCATTAGATCCTAATTCTATTATCCAGTGTGTTAGGTAAACCTCCCAGCTTTGTGTCACCTGAAAATTTTGATGATCACACCATCTATGGCTTTATCCTAATCGTGATAATGTTAAGCACTACTAGGCTAAGCACTGATCTCTGGAATACTCCACTGGAGATTTCCTGCACACTGACATTGTTCCATTAACAATCCTTCCTTGAGTTCAGCCATATGACCTCTTCTTGCATCCATCTAGTTGCAGTTTCATCTAATCTGTATCTTTCCCTGTCCACAAGGATAATAAAAGGTACTTTGTCAAAAGCTTTGATAGAATCTAGGTAAACTATGGTCACAGGACTCCTCTCATCTCTTAGTTTAGTAATTCTATCCAAAAAAAAAGAGAAAAAAAAAAAGAAATGAGATTACTCCTGTCTAGCCTGTTATTGATGAAGCCATGCTCACCCTTTTGAATCACCACTTTCTATCTAGATGCTGACTAGCCATCTCTTTAACAATCCATACTAGAATTTTCCCAGAGGACAAAATCAAACTCATTGGCTTATACTTTGCAGATTCTGTTTCTCTTCTGCTTTGTGAAAATTAGAATGACATTTGCCCTTCTCCAGTCATGTGGTACCACTCCTGTTTTTCCCAATTTTCAACTACTACTGAAAGAGACTCAGCAATCACATCTACCAATTTGCACAACATCTAAGCATGTCATTCATCTGGGCCAGGTGATTTAACTTCATCAAGGACTAACAGATATTCTTTTACTGTCTCTTTACTTGCTGTAAGTAATTTTTGCTCTATCATTCTAGTGCAAAGATCAATTCTCTACCCACAAAACATATAAGGAGATGGAGCCAAGATGGCGGAGTAAAGGAAGGAATAAATAAAAAATATAAGAATTGAGCAGCCATGTCTTCTTTCTGTTATTATTTATCATCATCCCATTCACCTCAAGTAAAGGCCCTATCCTCTTTTTGATACTCTTTTTTTCCAAATAGAGTTGAAAAAGAAAACTCATTTTTTATAAGATTTGGTTTTGCCCAACATCAATGGCTCCTTCTGAGCTGTAGGCCTTCAGAACCTAATGCTTATAGGACCATGCCATGCTCTTAAATAAATTCACCAATTGTGTCTTGCTTCCATCTTCTATAAAAATGTCTTTTAAATCTATTTCCTAATGAGATGGCAATGAGAAAATTTGTAGAGGAACCCAGCTCTTCTACCCTCTTCCCACTCCACCCAGGAAAAATCTGAAAAATTATTCCAGCTAGAGTAATGATAAAAAAAAAACTGAAGAGAAATGAAAATAAGGTCTTTCATCCAATCCAGTATTGCACATAAGGGTTGCCAGAAGCTGGCAAAGGCCTGGAAAACCAGCAGCATCACTGGTAAACAGGTCTAAAGTCTACAAGCTCTGGGAGACAGCTCATAGCAGGTAAGCCGGCACAAGTTCCTGTAAATGGACCAGAAACCTGCCAATGCTGGGAGAGAGGTTATATTGGAAAAGCCAATGCAAACTCTAAAAATGGGGCCTAAAGACAGATGCCAGCCCTGATCTATCAGAACCCCTACAGGTTACTGCCAGTGAGATAGCTCCATTTGTATACTCCTCAGAACAGTGGGAGCTACAGCAGCAAAGAAGATAATCCCTTCCCCTTTTCTGGTTTTTAAATCTCTATTCATCTTTTAAAACTCAATTCAAATGCCATCTTCTCCAATAAGCAACTAGGTGGCACAATGGATAATGTGTTATATTTGAAGGAAGACCTGAGCATGAAGCCTGCCTAAGTCAACTTCCAGGTGTGTGACTCTACGCAAATTATTTAACCTCTTAGCTTCAGTCTCCTCATCTGTGAAATGTTTTTTTTTTTTTAAATAAGAATAGCACCTATTTCAAAGTGTTTAAGATCTTATAAAATAATGGATGAAAAGCACTTTGTGAACCTTAAAATATTGTATAAATACTAGCTATTATTATTATCAAGCTTTCCATGATTCACTTCTCCAAATGAGTAATGCCTTTTCTCCTTCTCAGATGTCACACAGCACTTTGTATATCTTGTAAGTTATCATTTATTATCTTTTAGGACTGGTATTTTTATACCATGTAGGCAAAAACTGGGTCTTATCTATATTTTATACCTGCACTTAATATGTGGTAGGTATTTAATATAATATTGCTAAAATGAATCATGCTACTAGTCACACTGATTCTTCCTTTGAAATATAGCTCCCATCCATCTCTTCCTTTTCATTTCTTCTAAAGTCTTAGTTATAAGACTGTATGAAAATGAATGATAAGATTGTATGATAAAGAATGATAACATTTTTGATCGTCTTATTACGCAGCTCCAAAACCCTCACTAGCTCTCATAGGCCAATAGGATGAAGTCCAAAGGACTAAATCCGGCATTCCAGGCTCCATGATCTGATACCAATTTACCTTTCCACCTTTATCACCTATTACTCCCCAAATCCAAGGAAATCGATCTTTATTGTATTCAGAATTTACCTGAAGCTTTCATTCTTCAGCACTTTGCCTAAAATCTTTCTTCATTTTCTTAGTTTATATAAATCTTCACCTTTAAGAATCTAGCTCACATCCTGACTCCTCAGTAAAATTTTTCTGGAAAATCTCAGTCTAAAGTGATCTCTCCCTACTCTGAAGGTATAAGATATTTATTATCTGCATCATTTGGTAATTTCTCATCTAACACTTTGTGACATTTCTCCTACAGTTGTCTTATGGTGCAATTTAAATATCTTATTATTTAACATTTCATTTGATAGATAGATAAGTCTAACCTGGGCAGGGAAGGGAGGAATAGAGATCATGTCATAGTGAAGTAGGAATCATGTCATTGGATTTAGAGCTAAAAGCATCCATCTCATATTTCTTTGTACCCCACAACATCTAGCAAAGTACCTGTACCTAACAGATGCTCAATAAATATTTGTTGATTTAAGAGTAGGAAAACAACAACATTCTTTTTTAGATTCTCTCATTATATATGGCATTCTCCTCTGTGGATTTCAGAAAAAGACTGTCTATCAGACAGATTCTGGGGCTCAGGCAACCAACCCTAAATCCCAAGGAAAGTAAGTACTTCAATCTCTTTTTTTTTGTTTCTAACACAAAATTCAGATTAGAACTTCATGAGCTTAACCAAAAACAGGGAATTCTAAAGAGATACTTATTCATTTCCTATCCCTTGCGTCCCTATCTCGGGATTTCCTTGGTTTGTTATTTCTTTCTCCAGATCATTATACAGATAATGAAACTGAGGCAAACAGGATGAAGTAACTGGCCCAGGATCACACAGCTACTACGTGTCTAAGGCCAAATTTGAACTCATAAAGATGGTCTTCCTGATTCCAAGCTTAGCACTCTATCTACTGCACAACCTACCTACCTTTAAAGAGGTCCTAAGTTCAAACCAAAAAATGATCAGACTAATTTTAACAGCTGAAATTTATCTCAGAACAGGGATCAGAAGAACACAATCTAATTTTTTTACTCTCTAGCACTCATAAAGTGGATTCCTATAGATGCACACAGATACACACTAATCCACCTGAAATAGCATTAACTTTATTGGGCAAAATAGGAATTTTATTTTCATAGTCTATGGAAGGCAATAACTTGATGAGCTGAATGGAGATGAATATATGACCCTTAATTCCTTTTACTTACTTGGACAAAGAATAGTACTGGAAATGGAACAGCTATGTTCCATGAGTTCACTTTTATATTGGTCATCTAGAATTTGTACTACATATTTCCAAAGAAATAATACCATGCTTTTACAGTCAGATTCCAATTAACTGTAATAACTTATCTCAGTCACAGACAGATGATGAATTGTACCTCTCTCCTCTTGTTAAAGAGACAGAGAAATATGAAAGCAGACTATTGCACATACTGACAGTGTCATTTGATTTTGTTTTAGTTTTAATAGTTTTATTTTATTAGTTACATGAGAGTTTAAAAATGGGGGAAGGGCAGAGATTGGGAGATAACAGAAAATAAAACTATTAAAACAAAAGGCATCAAAGCTTTTTTTAAAAAGAAATAATACTATGAAGGTTAGGTTCTCAATTTACCTCACAAAAACCTTCATAATCCATAATGTATCTGAATAGTGTAATAAAATTATTTCAACTATACTTGTTTTTTATAACATTGTTTATATGTAGCCTATCTCCTTTTCTATTGACATGAGAAGAGAGAAGGGTTATAGACACTCATAGGCACTAATATCTTATTAAATTTCCTCATCTACATCAGAGAAAATATCCATGAAGTAAAAGATCTTCACTAGAAATTCTAAATTAAGAAAATAAACAGGCAACTGTCCATTTGAGGGTATGATTCTCAGATTTGGCCATCTCTCTGGTGGATGACTCGTCAAAATATTATCAAATTGTTGATAAATCAAGAACAATTTAGTTATACACCAGAGGCCCTGCAATTTAGTACTTTTTAGCATTGAATTTTAGAAAGATCTGAGTTTGAATCCTACGTTTGGTACTTGGCAATTCTATGACAATGGGTATAGATTCAGTTTTCCATCTGTAAAATGAAAATAACACCAAACTTGTTTTGTGGGTCAAACAAGATGATGCTTGAAGTGTTTATGATGTAATTCATAAAACTTAACGGGATTTCAATCTGTGATTTGACATGGGCAATGGATAAGGAAATGTCATCTCCCAAGACAGGTTGGTGCCTTTTCAGTAATTTACAGTCTTAGACTGTGAGATCAAGGGACTTGGTTCAGGATCACAGAACCTTCATATGTCAGAGGCAAAACTTGAACCCACATCAATCTGGTCATACTGCTGCTAATAAACTTTAAAGCACTATACACATTTTAACCATTATTTGTCACTGGTTTATACTTAACTACTGAATATAACAATATTCTGATCACTCTTAAGTTTGCAGTCTACAAATGACATAGAAAGAACAAAATAGTAAAGAAAGAAAATGAAAGAAAGGAAGAAAACAAGCAACCAAGCAAGAAATATAGAAATTAAGGAAGAAAAAAGGAAGGAAGGAAAAAAGAAAAAAGAGAGAAAATGAAAGCAATGAAATTAAAATGTACAAGCTCTTTGCTAAAGAAAGGATCAGAAAAAGTACATTCCTCTCATCTTTATATAGATGAGGTACTCTGAGTGTGGAATATAGCATACTCTGTAAGATTCTGATGACAATGGTTAATTTTGCTTAATTGTCTTTTTTGCCTTTCTATTTTATTTTTAATCACTTTAATTTTAATTATAAGCAGTGTCTCACTGGTAGTAGAAAAGGAAAAGTTATTGGTATGTGAAAATGACATAAAACCAAAAGACACCAGTAATTTTTAAAAATTTCATAGTCCTTATTTAGCTGTTACTTGAACTATTTTTTATTTATTAATCCAAGCTTTTAAAATGTATACTACAGATAGCTTCTAAAACTATGGAAAAAAATTAAGAAAATCATCCTGAAGGAGAAAAGGTATGTTTTAATATGGCTTACTAAATATTTAATTATCTTCAGATAATAACTATTTATCTTTTGTTTAATAACTTTTCTTACCTTTTATGTAATCAATTAAAAAACAATTAAAGAACAAATAAAGAAATTTATTAAATGCTTTCTCTGTTCCAGACACTATGTTAGATGCTGGGAAATAGTCCCTGCCTTCAAAGAGCTTACATTCTGAGGTGCAATTTTGCAATAGCTAAGAGCAGTTCAAGAGAGATATAAGCAGATGGGGATGCCTTGAAAACACCAGAAGGAAATCTCAATAGTGGGAGGAAAAAACCTGTAGCCAGATGATATCACCAGACAGGAGATGCTATCAGTGGGATTATGGATAAATAATCAATAGTATTAGAGGCAAAGAGAAGTTATAGCAAGGATGTTGTCCTACAAGCACAAGTTGTCCTGGTTATACATGTTTTTTGGTTCCATGTCCTATTTGCGCACAGCATTTCTTGGGAGAATATACATATCCTTGTATGTGTAAGGGAGCTGTCCTTGTCATTTACTTTGCAATGTTGTTTAATTAAATGTCTTTTGCTTTGAAGTAGTGTGTTCTCAGAAACATCAGTAGAGGCTTATAAGCTATGATTTTGACTGTGTGCTAACCCAAAGCATGCTTTGAACTTGGGGTTACTTTCGGGGAATCCCAGACTACATATATAACCATATAAAGTAAATATATAAATTCATAATATCAGAATAAAGGGATGAAATAATGACTACCAAGGCCAATTCCAGCTGTAAGTATATGCTTCCACTAAAATACTGTTTTTTTTTAAAAGCTTTTGAAGAAAGATATTTACTTCAAAGACATAGCAAGAACCAATATGCAAACATTTTCCCCAAATATCTCAGTGGAACATTCAACCCAATCTCATCTCAGTCTCTGGGGAAAGTAGAATAAGATTTAGCTTAATTCCTACTTAACAACAGTACCACTAAGTTAATCTCCAAAGGTGAAATCACTGCTGTAAGGATCCTACAATTCTGAGAAGAGGAAAAAGACATACACTACAGGAATCCCAAACCCCAGGTAGTTCTTTGGCTTTCAGAAGTTTATTCTCCAGGTCTTTTGGCACTTGCAAAGTTGGAGATGCTGGATTAGTATCCTTCACCTAAAATGAAAGAACAAAAGACTTATTTTCACATGACTACATGTTGGGGTCAGAAGGGAGAAGACCTAAGTCTCTTACAAAATTTTCTTTCACCAAATACTTCCAGCAAAAGTGTCAAAAGTAGGAAGAGATTAAGAAGGGAGTAAGAGAAAGCAGCCAAAAGAAAGGCTGAGGGTCTTGTTAGTTGGTACCCCCAGCTCTGGCTATATACCCAAAGAAAAAACTTCTCCTAGCTGCATAAATAGCTGCATAAGTTATGCTATATGAATGAAATGGAATATAATTATTTTATAAGAAATGATGATCAGACTGATTTCAGAAACGTCTGGAAAGACTTACATGTACTGATGCTGAGTGAAATGAGCAGAACCAAGAGAACACTGTATATAGTAACAACAAGACTATGTGATAATCAACTATAATGGACTTGTTTCTTTTCAACAATAAGATGATTCAAGGTGATTACAATAGACTTGGATTGGAAAATGCCATCTGCATCATAGATAGAATTGTGAAGACTGAATGTGGATTATAGTATTTTCACCTTTTTTGTTTGTTTGTTTTTTTCTTTTCCTTGGCATTTTTCCTTTTTTATCTGATTTTTCTTGCACAATATGACAAATATGAAAACATGTTTAAGAGAATTACACATATTTAACCTATATCAGATTGCTTGCTATCTTGGAGAGGGGGGAGGCCAGGGAAGGAGGGAGAAAAATCTGGAATGCAAAGTTTTAAGAAAGTGAATATTGAAAACTATATGTATTTAGAAAATAAAATATTATTGAAAAATTTTAAAAAGAAATATAGATCTTTTGAAATTCTGCAACTTATAACTTTAGAGAATTGTCTGGGGGCACTGATATGTTAATTGAACCAGGATTCTCTATTTAGCATATGGAGCAACTTGCTCCTAATCCACTATGCCACAATGATTCTCTGTTATTAATGACAAGTACTATAATTCATTAAAGTATTACTCTTTAGTTATTTTTTAAGAAGCTTCCCAGGCTACTTATAGTGTACCCCAGAAAGGATTTAGTAACTATCATCACCTAGAAGCAAGTCTCTAACTTTCAAGGGAGAAACCAAATGTCCTCCAGTCTCTTCCTGCATTTCCTCAAGTCAAAAAGTCATTCAACTTTGGCCAGGACAAAATTTTCCAAGTGTCCCCTTCTACACAAGAAATCCTATGACGAAATTTCTTCAGGGGATTTGTACCATTGGAGATCCAGGAAAATTAACTCTAGGTCCCTATTTCAAAGAATATTTAAAATTTTCCCCAATATATCTGTCAAGGTGAAGAAAATTCTACTGGAATTTGAAATTCATCCCAATAACAGAACAAGTAAACTCTGAGGAAGTAATAAAGAATCAAATGAGAAATATAGGAAAGATTTTGAGAAAAGATAATTAAACCAAGTGTTGATCTACTGAGATTTCTAAGCTTGCAGGCAAAACTAGCCCTATAGACTTGGAAAGACATAAGGATCTCACAATAAGGAAAGCAATCCGGTCTGTTTACATGCAAAAGGAAAATATGAACATTTCTCAATTAGGCACCAGCATTTTAGTAATGCAAAATTCACACCTCCCTATCAATGTGTGTTTAGAATTCACTAAAATATACCACTATTTAAACATTGAACAAATGAACAAATTCCAGTTTGCAAATGACATCTCAGATAGAATTGACTTATAACAGAAACACACACTGAAAAAATAATTGTACATACACAAAGAGAGAAATTCTTTTTTCTCTTTTTGCTAATTTCTGTAGGATCCTGGAAATTTTCAAAAATGAAACTCTAGAGTGGAGAATCTGCCTAGAGACTCCTGCAAATGTAAAAGATTTGACTTTAACCCAGAGAAGGCCTCAGATATAATGGGTATGTTTTGTTATTATTATCCCAGAATCAGACTGGTTACATCTCCTTCTAAAGGTACCACAAAACATTGAGGGCATCTCTTAATGCCATTGGCTCAAGCTCTTTACTGTTTGAATTTCCCTAGTATTAGCGAACAGTGACTAACAGCACAGTTCTATTTAGTGATTAAATAGCTATTAGCTTTTAAAAAGGGATATTTATTTCACAGATATAGCAAGAATAAAAATTTTTCCCTAAGCCTGAGGAGAGTAAGCTCAGATTTAGCTCAGTTCTTAAATGGCATTGTTCCCAATTAAGTGTGTATCCAAATGTAGCATTGCTGAATTCTTTCTGTGCTGGATCCCAAAGATCACTTCTAAAAGATTACTCCATGGTCCTTAGGGCCTCAATACTAGCAAGATTTACTATAAAATCTGATATGTACTCTGACTCTTAGAATGCGGAACCCTAGGAAGCTCCTAGGGCTCTAGAAACTCATTCTCCAGATTTTTTAAATCTCTTAAGGTTATAGACACAGAATCAGCTGTAGCCCATTTTCATGGGGACACTTCAACCTCAGAGTGGGAACAAGATGATGGCCTCTTTTTATAGCATTGTCTCTCACTGGATACCATCAAGGAAGGAATGAAAACAAAAGCAGAGATACACAAAGGGAAAGCAGTCAAAAAGAATGCTAATCGACTGTTTTCAATCTAGTAAAAGTCAGCAAATTTTGCATCCATTAAGGAATGGATTTTAGAATATTTTCAATATTTGTGGATAAACTTGAAATTATAGCAATCTTCAGTGGACAGTATAAATTGTAGGCTCAAAAAAGAAGCAAAGAAGTAAGAACTTAGACACAGGAAAGGAGAAAATTATTTTCTTCTCCCAATAGTGATCCCTCAAGATGATTAAGGAACATAATTTAAAATTTTGAAAAAGGAATCAAAATGCTTTCACTTCTCCAGGTCTGGAGAGATGGGGCCTCAAAGGCTAAAAAAAAGTAAATAAAACTAGAACATTATGGTTCAATAAAAAGTATGTAAGCCTCAAGCTCTTTTACATTCTAGAAAGAATATTTATTAATGGCATCTCTTAAAATGTCAGATTTAATAGAAAATATAAAAAGAAGTCTTTTGAAAATGTTACAAAGAGTTTCTTAATCATGCCCTTGACCCTATTTCAATTCTTCACAAAACACAGGTGGTTTTATTTATATTAGTATTCTCCCAGATTTGATCACAGCAACCCACTTCTCAAAATGAGATTAGCCGATAATGAGGTTATTTTCAATTTAAAATTAAAATCTTATAAGTCAGGGACTCATATCATCTGACACTGAGTTTGCAGAAGGTTTCTATCTCCGAATGAGAGTTATCGCTCATTCTTGATGGGAGTGAAACAGTGAAACAAAAGGTAGGAACCCCATAAGACTTCTTTTCTGCATATATTGCATTAACCAAAAAGAACAGTGGGCTTGAGTCTTTGTAATGTCTTCCTGACTATATTCTGGGTACAAAATAAATCAATTCTGCTTAACATGATCATAATATGGGTTGGTATAGGTAAGGTTTTGTTTTGAATTTTCTATCAGCCTGGACTAAGCAAGCTAATTTGGCCTACATGGACATCATTACCTCCAACTTCACACTTGTATGGTCTCCTGATGAATGGACTGGCACTCTGATTTCTTTTCTAAGGACATTATTTCTGCTGCTCTACATTTCAAATATCCCAACAAATGTGATTCTCTTAAACATATTTTATGAAGTTCAAAATGTTTATTTTAAATCAAATAAAGAACCATACAGGCTGTTTCCTTTGGCATGAAACTGTTGTGATAGAATCTCGCATATGTATCAGATTCTTAACTTTCAATATTTGCTCCTTCTTTCTTCACATACAGAGGCAAGGAAATTATTTAAACAAATGACATTATTTGATGGTTAATATTGAACTAATATATGAAAATACCCTTCCTGTTTTTATGGGTCTTAACTCTCCAAGCTTTCCAGAAAGTCTCCTATTCTTTTCATTTATAGTATGCATTTCTTTTGTAAGCCACAAATACAAGAATTTGGGGACTAAAACATAATATCCATCTTTTCCATTTCTAATCTCTCCATTATCTTTCTATTACAAGGTTTTAAATGCATTAGCTATCATTATAAGATATGAAATGGAATGCAGTTTTTCAGATAGCTACATCCAGTAACAAAAAACTAAAATGAATTGAAAAATTCTGGGTAGTCCTCAAATTAAGTTTAACTATGCAGAGTGAACATATCATAAAAATGACAAATGAAAACTTAATTCTGTCAGAAAAAATGTAAGTGAAAAATAGGGATGTTCACATTTTAAATATTTTTCAATGGGTATTCATACAACTGCATTTTCCTTATACAGTAACATGTTTCAAAAGCTTGAGACCCTACTCTCTCACTATTTCCCTTAAATTCAATGAATGAAATTTGATTCTAACAACAACCACAACAATTAATTTTGAAGCAATAATACTGTCTTTCGACAAAAATCTCAGAAGTATTATTGCTTCAAAATTAATTAGAATCAAACTTCATTGACTGAATGGAAGATTTCTGTAAAAAAAACAAACAAACCAACAACAGCCACTACCACCCCCAAAACCAAAGCATTTTGATAGAAATAACCTACAAACCTGAATATCTTCTTCACATGAGGCAGTAAGAGAAGTTAGCAATACAACCTCAAAATCAATGAAATAGCATCTCTTAGTGGTATTGAAAGAAATTACGTTATAGAAAAAAAAAAGTTACCTGCACAATAAAAATTCTGTTGAGATATATAATTTGCATTCAGAAAATAATTTTTTCTGTTACCATCCCTCCCCAAAAAATCTCTTAAACAGAACATTTTACAGTAATCACTGCAAAGTGGATTATGGGGGTTCATAGTGTTTTCAGAAAGCTAAAAGGAAGTTATATCTGTAACAAAAAGTGAAAATCAAGAATTGAGAGCTTTTAATGTATATGAAATTAAATTACCCTCAATACAATAGAGTCATGGTAACAACCATGTCTCTTTAAATGAATTTTCTACTGAGTTAGGACACAAATGAAAATAAGCTTGTTTTTGGATGAATTTGGTTATTTTATCTATGTACATGGCACTTAATCACTACATCCAAAAAATTCTGAAATATCAGCTAGGCCAGGGAAGTTAGAGCAGTCATATATTGTGTATTAAAGAACAAGTACTTAAATTCTGTCGCTTCTAATTGTCAGCCCAGTACTTACTTCCCTAAACCCTGAGCTGGACTTCTTACAAAGATAATGTTTTCATGACACCTTCTTTTACTATCTGCCATTACACATTTGGCAGCCTGTTCAAAACAGCATTGGTTTGGGCATATAATCAATTTTACAAAGTTTTAGAGAAAATTCTATGAGCTTCTTCAACAAGTCATTCAAGCATTTAAATTTCACCATCAGGAATTTTTTCTTCATCTCTAATATCCATTGGTATCACCTGGGTAAAGTGCTTTCCCAAATATAGATCAGCAATATTTAGCATAAGAGTTTCCCAAATATGGATTTTTAACATTAGATCTATAAATTAAAAATAAAAATAACTGGCAATTGTATTTCAATATGCTTAGTTTTCTTTATAGTTCTCCACATTTTATGCATTTAAAAATGTTATTGAGAAAACATCCATAGGCTCAATTAGATTACCAAAGGAGTCCATGACACTCAAAAAAATGTTAAGAATCTCCATCCTATACATAGTTAAAAGATATGAACAATTTTCAGATAAAGAAATTAAAGTCATTCTAGTCATATGAAAAAATGCTCTAAATCACTATTAAAGAAATGCAAATTAAGACAACTCCGAGGTACCACTTCATACCTCTCAGATTGACTAAGATTGCAGGAAAAGATAATAAATGTTGGAGGGGATATAGGAAAACTGGGACACATTTTTGGTGGAGTTGTGAATTGATCCATCTGTTCTAGAGAATAATCTGGGACTATGCCCAAAGCACTATCAAACTGTGCTATCAAACTGTGCATACTCTTTGATCCAGCAGTGTCTCTACTGGGCTTATATCCCTAAGACATCTTAAAGGAGGGAAAGGAACCCACATGTGCAAAAATGTTTGTAGCAAGTCTTTTTATATTGTCAAGGAACTGGAAAACTGAGTGGATGCCCATCATTATCAGTTGGGGAATGATGAATAACTTATGGTTTATTAATGTAATGGAATATTATTGTTCTGTAAGAAACAATTAGCAGGATGATTTCAGAGAGGCCTGGAGAGACATGAAGTGATGTTGATGTACATAGCAACAAGAAAACTATGTGATGATTAACTATGATGGACTTGGCTCTATTCAGACCAATTCCAATAGACTTGTAATGCAGATAGCCATCTGTATCAGAGAGAGGACTATGGGGACTGAATGTGCCTCACAACATATTATTTTCACCTTTTTGTTGTTTTCTCTCATTTTTTTTTCCTTTTTGATCTTATTTTTCTTGTGCAGCATGATAAATATGGAAATATGTTTAGGAAAATTATACATGTTTAACTTATATTGGATTACTTGCTTTCTAGGGGAGGAGGGGGAGGAAGAGAGGGAGGAAAAATATGGAACAGAAGGTTTTGCAAGAGTGAATGTTGAAAGCTATCTTTGCATGTATTTTGAAAAATAAAAAACGATTATTAAAAAAAAGAATCTCATCCTAGAAGAAGCTTCCATACTTGGAAGCTTAATTCTTTCCCTTCTACAGATTTCCTTTCTTAGAAGATATAAGATTGGAATTGCCAAAAGTTAAGCTGAATGAAAAATATCCAAATATCCAGTAAGGATGGTTCAGTATTTTTCAGTTATGCAAAGGATTACCGAGGGCTGGAATGTTCTACCATCTTCTATTAAATGATTAAAAAAAAAAAAAGGAATACAAGAAATTGTGAGCTAAAGATTGGCAATCCTGGCATTTAATTTGGAAGTCATTCTATGTCATGAAGTTGGTGAACTGTATAGCAATAAACCTAAGCCTCTCAGAAGCCAATAAGTTTTTCTTTGTTTCCCTTTTGCAAAAATGCACATCTGGTCACCACTCATAGAATCACCCTTCATCAGTGGTAATTCAGAAGTTGTTGTTTACTGATGATTGCACTTTTGAAACACATATGCAAGGATGCATGCAAATGACTAACAATTCCTTTGCAGAATAAGCACACTGATGCTAAGCCTGAAGAAGAATCAAGTCATGCACCAGGAGAACCCTATTCCTAGTCAACTTTTTTCATCAGCAATATGGAATGGAAAGCTGTTATTGAATTTTGCTATCCTGGCATAATGCTGTCCAACAATACTCTTGACAGTGAAATCAAAAACTGAAAATTGAATAAAAGATGGTCAATATGACTTTTGTAGGGGCAGACTGATCAAGTATTGATAAGGTATACTACACATCAAACAAAAAATGTGCTAAGTCACAATCACGTGGACCTATCACAGAATTCAAAATTGGTTTCTAGAGTAGATTCACAATCTGCAAACTACATTTATTATACAGCAAGTCTGGAACTAGGTGCTAAAATGATGTTTGAGAGTGAACTGAAATAAAGGTTAACTACAAGCCAGGACAACAAAAGAAAGACTGTGGTTCGGTTTTAACCAATCAAATAGGCATGAAATAGTTCAGAAACAGCAGGATAGTTTATTTTAAGGAAAGCATCATGATGTCTTGGGGGGCAGGGGGACAGTGCTTTCCATTTCAGATTATAAATACTTAGGAAACAGGAATATTTGTGTAACTTTGAATAGTGCCTACAGTCCAATGAATGTACAGGTGCTTAGTAAGTACTTAACAAAATCATTGAAGTTCTCTTGAAATCAGTTAACAGAATATTTTGTGCTGATAGATTTTATGTTCTATAACAAAAAAATGATAAAACATAATGAAGCATAAAACTACATGTCATTACAAATTGTTTTGTTAGGTTTGGAGTGTTTTTGTTTTGTTTTGTTTTTTTCATTTTTGTTTCTGTATCAACAGTGATAAGCATGTGCCTGGTGTTTAATAAAATGCTTATTGACTTGGCTTAGTGATTTCAGGTACAAAGAAAAATCCTTTTTTTTTTTGTTAATGATTTTGTTAATCAACAAAAAATTATTCACTTACTATGTACCAAATATTCTACTAGGTGCTGCAGATACAAAGACAAATAATTCCTGTATATCTACCAAAGAAACAAAAATGTGTGTGCATATATATGTATATATAATATGTCTTTTTATCTACAGAATTCAAAATAAATGCAACATTGCATTTATTTTGGAGGCCCCTAGAAATCGAAGAGATAACAGTAACAATCACTAGCATCCATATAGTTCTTTAAAGGTGCTATATGGCATATGTTTTCTCATTTGATCTTTACAAACATCTAAAGATTTTACTAACTAGTTTACTGACTAAAATTTCTATCACCTCCATGCCTGGAAGGATCATCATATGGTAGGAGTTGAATAAATGTTGGGCCTCTCCAGGCAAATACACCTGCTTAGCTGCGGTATTCAAGTTTATCCCGACCTGGCTTGGAATCCTCTTTGAATCCCCCTAAAATGTCGACCACATACATAGATATTTTCTATCTTTCCTTTCTTTCGTGGTCTCTGTGAGAGCCCATACAGCTGGTTAATCATTGACACTTGCCACATGTTTGTTGAATGAATGAATGAAATCTACTGTTGATGAAATACTAGCAAGCACATTCAGTTCTAAACTGTTGTGGATGACCTAATAAGGCCTTTTTTTTGTAAATTAATGGAAAACTCTGACATGCGTAATAGAGGCATAGTATTCCAAAATCTTATGTAGTGATACCCTGACATGACCCTCCGTAATATCTTGCATTAGAACAAAGCAATTCAGCAGATGTACAGGTGAACGTACCACCTTACTGTCCGCACTTGCTAACAGAACAACACGGAGAAGCCCTTCGGTTAATTCCAAAGAATTAGGCGAATTTAGGGTTCAGAAAGGGTCTCTCCGAGGTGCCGTGACAAAGCTCGGTTTCGATTTGCGGCTGTGGCAGGTATCAGGTAAGGTGTTTCCTTAGTGTCCCAAGGTTACCCTCAGAATATTAGTTGCAAATCACGACTACAAAAAGCTACAAACTCCATCACCCCTCTCGGGAACATTTTCACCAGCTCTCTCTCAAGCCTGCAATATTCTCCCTTATCCCCAGTCCCTAGCTTCTTCCCAAGTCTGCAAGAAGCTTTTCGTGATTTTCCTTACTATCTCCATATGTGTATGTATTTATAGACACACACATTTATACTTATGCATGTATGCGACTGTGCGCACACACGGAGAACAGACTACACATACAGCCACGCACACACATCTCTATGTCGTCTCTCCCATTACGTGAGTTCTCCACCCCCACAGGAATTAATCTGCTTTCCGAAAATTGGGAGCCTTTCATGTATTTTCTCTTCCCCTCCTCGGTCTCTATAACGTCGCTTGGCGGGGGTAGATTCTTCTTTTCATGCCCTCCCCCCCACCGGAAGAAGGGTAAACTGAGGCACGAGGCTCAGCCCTCAGGATCTGGGCTCCGCAGGAAGGGGATGTCGGGCCCCTCCCACACCCCTCTCCGAGGCCTAAAGATCGAGGCGGGGGCGGCCGTTGGGCCCCGCGGAGAGCAGTCGGGCGGCCTCCGCAGCGTGAGCTGCAGCTGCGGCCTCAGGCCCCCGGGAGGCGCCCGGTTGCACTCGGGGCCCGGCCTCCCGAGGACGGAAGGGGGCGGGCCCCGAGCCACGGCCTCGCCTCTTTCTGCCGCCTGGCCTCGCCGCCGCCATGCTGCAGAAGCGGGAGAAGGTGCTGCACCTGAGGACGTTCCAAGGCCGCACTGTGCGCATTGTCAGGGAGCACTACCTGCGGCCCAGCGTGCCCTGCAACAGCCCGCTGTGCCCACAGCCCGCCCGCTGCCGTAACGGTCAGAATCGGGGAGGGGGGGCAGGAAGGCGGGAGCGGGGATATAAAGGCGGGCGGTGTTCTCGGCCTGCCCGCAGCTGTGGCGCCCCCTGTAGCGGGGGCGGAGGCGAAGCTAGGAGCCGACGGCAGTGTAAGTCCTCGCTCTGCGCCTGTGTGGCGGAGAGGACGCGGGATGGCTGCGGGACCGGCCGCTGATCAGAGCTAGGCTGTAAACCCCGGGCCTGTGCTCCCCACCTCCTCCTAGCTGGGGTTCTCGGACGCGCGGTGGTAGGGGCGTAGGGGAAGGGGCGGAACGAGAATGTAAACTACGCCTCCCACGCCCATTTTCTAAAGGGAATAGAAACACTGGTTCTGGGCAGTTCCCTCGTAGTTCGGGCGTCCTCTGGGGGCGGAGTGGGGACGCCGCGGGAAGCCGGAACTTCCAACAAGGCCTGCGCTCCGGCGCCCCCTGGAGCGGGGGAGGGGAGGTGGCTCCTGATACTTTCTCGCCCTCCAGCAGTATTTCAGCATAACTGAGATGTCTTGTTTTTGCTTTGATAATCTTGCGCATTAGAAACATCAGTCTGCATATTCAACGTGTACTGGACTGCTCGCCTTCTGGGGGAGGGGGCGGAGGGAGGGAGGGGAAAAACGGAACAGAAGTGAGTGCGAGGGATAATGTTGTAAAAAACTACCCTGGCATGGGTTTTATCAATAAAAAGTTATAATAATAATAATAAAAAAAAGATGGTTATATCCTTGGTTTTGCTATCGCATACAGATATATTACTTCCCTATTCATGAATTTTGGAAAAAAAAAAAAGAAACATCAGTCTGAGACCCCTGTTCTTAGGTAACTTCCCACCTTCCTTCTCTTTCTCGTTGGACATGAGGGACGTCTGCGATGTCTCCTTCCCCCCATACCCAGGTGTCCAAGCGCCTCACACGCAACAAGGGCTTGCTAAGAACTCGCTGATTGGTTGGTGGATTCCGAGCTGCTTCTTTCTGGTCACAGCTTCCTTTTCTTGCAGCTGAATGGCTCTGACCGAATATTCTATGTTCTTGCTTTAAATTCTAGGACTCTATGAACTTATTAAAAGCGACGTCCCCGTTGTTGACTTTCTGAGGCGCCATTTGTATTGAAGCATTTCCTAATATGCTCCAGTAGTGACTGATCCTAACCCTGCAGGGCTTGGAACCAGGAGAAAAGTCACCTGATTTTTTAAAGGCTAAGTAACCTTTTCTGATTGGGGCGAGTTCTCCCAGATCAGAGAGAAGGGTTGATTCTGATTGAAAAGTCAGTTGTTGTACCAGCCACGGGCCTTTTGTGGCTGGTATGTTCACATAAATGTCACGATAGCCTGGGCCTTCTCAGAGGGCCGTCTGAGTGCCCACTCTCAGCATGCACCAGTATGTGGCAAGGAACTTTTTTTTTTAATTTTTAAATTTTTTTATTAAATAACTTTTTATTGACAGAACCCAAGCCAGGGTAATTTTTTACAACATTATCCCTTGCACTCACTTCTGTTCTGATTTTTCCCCTCCTTCCATCCCCTCCCCCAGATAGCAAGCAGTCCTATACATGTTAAATAGGTTACAGTAGATCTTGGATACAATGTATATGTGCAGAACCGAACAGTTCTCTTGTTGCTCAGGGAGAAATTGATTTAGAAGGTATAAATAACCTGGGAAGAAGAACAAAAATGCAAACAGTTTACATTCATTTCCCAGTGTTCTTTCTTTGGGTGTAGCTGCTTCTGTCCATCCTTGATCAATTGAAACTAGGTTAGATCTTGTCTTTGTTGAAGAAATCAGTGGCAAGAAACTTGCAGAAGGCGTATGTAAAAATGTTAGTTTTCCCTAAAATACTGTGGTCTTTAGTATATTCTACAATATCTTTTCTTGGTTGATTTTAAGACTAACCTTTGAGTTTATAATAATGAACTTCATCATAGGTTTTAGAATTGAAATTTTAAATAACTAGCCCATGGTCACACAAGATGTAATAGTGCCAGTATTCCTATAGTGAAAGGTGGCATTGGGAAAGTAATCCTCAATCAATTTTAGGGCTTAATGAAGGTTAATGGTCAAAATTGAGCAAGCCCATGAGCTGGACAGAAATTATATTCATTGCTCATTACTTTTACTGAATAGTTTATCCAATTAACACCTTCGTTATAGATCATCAGCATTATTATCCAAAACATAAGGCTTGAAATTATGTTTTAAAATAATAACATTTGATGAGTCTCTGGAAATTGTCTTTTTTATTCGGTCTGCTGATAAGGATTGTTAGGCAGTTTTGGGTTAATCCAGAAATTCTAAGTAATCCTAAAAGTTTGTTGATTTTTCAGAAAAATCTATCAACTCCCCCCAGCGTAACTCTGGCACCATAATAAACCATGTTATGTTTTTATTTATCCCACCTTTAGAAAAATGAAGCTGCTAAGTTTACCTGGTCTTTGGCTCTCTACCAAAGTAGATTTGTCTTGTCTTTTAAAAACCATGCAGGGTAGTTAAGGTTGTAAGTTATTTTGTTCACAGAGACTCTGCAACATGACAGTGGTAATAAAGCAGCCTTGGAAATGTTGTCTCATCTCTTAAATTTTGAATTATGTTCCAGATGGGAAACTTTTGTCCAGTGATGTGACTCATTATGTTATCCCTGACTGGAAAGTTGTTCAAGATTACCTTGAAATTCTTGAGTTTCCTGAGCTGAAAGGTATTATTTTCATGCAAACAGCCTGTCAAGCTGTACAGCATCAAAGAGGACGAAGGTATATCTGTTTTGCATAATTATTTGCTCCTAATTTGAACTTATTAAACAAGAAAGGTCCTGGGGGAGGGAGGATGGAAAGGGTAAGAAACCTATTATTTAAAAGGAATTTTGGAATTTACTTTTCTAATAAGGAATTATCAAAGGCATTTTTGCAGAAGCTCTCTTTCACGGTTTTCATTTCAGCACATGACTGAAGCATAATCATCTGCTCATCTGCTTCTGTAGTTCATGTCTCTGTAGGTTGATATTTTAAGGTTACAACTAGTGCAACCTTCACATTATTTGTCTTGCAGCAGAAAGTTGTTTGATGATTTCTTTTTAGTATTCTTAGCACTTTAATCCTGAAATATACGTTCATGCGTATATAGAACTCTTTGTATGTGTGTGTATACATGTATGTATATTTATATGTATATGTATTCTTTCAGAAATTTGCAACAATTTATTGAATGAAAAACAGTCCGGTATTTTCTTTAAACTCTATGCTGCTCTATTGCAAGTGCATACAGATTATAGCATATAATAATTTACTGAAAGAGGCCTAAAATAAACTCCCATTTTGTTTTTTTGGTTTTTTCCCTTTTTTTTTTCTTTCTTTCTTTTTTTTTTTTTTAATTTTAATAGCCTTTTATTTACAGATTATATGCATGGGTACCTTTATAGCACTGACAATTCCAAATCTCTTGTTCCAATTTTTCCCTCCTTCCCCCCACCCCCTCCCCCAGATGGCAGGATGACCAGTAGATGTTAAATATATTAAAATATAAATTAGATACACAATAAGTATACATGACCAAACCATCATTTTGCTGTACAAAAAGAATCAGACTCTGAAATATTGTACAATTAGCTTGTGAAGGAAATCAAAAATGCAGGTGGGCATAAATATAGGGATTGGGAATTCAATGTAATGGTTTTTAGTCATCTCCCAGAGTTCTTTTTCTGGGCGTAGCTGGTTCAGTTCATTACTGCTCCATTGGAAATGATTTGGTTGATCTCATTGCTGAGGATGGCCAGGTCCATCAGAGTTGGTCATCATATCGTGTTGTTGTTGAAGTATATAATGATCTCCCGGCCCTGCTCTAAACTCCCATTTTGTTCTGAGAGTCTTACAGTAGCAAGCCATTTACAATAATTGTATTTGCTAAACAAAGACCTTCTGGAAGAAGCCAGTCTAAAACCCTTTCCATATAAAAATATCTAAATGGTAAAAAACAGTTGACAGACTTTTAAAACAGAAATGCTTTAACAATGTTTTTGCTTCATTTAATATTTTAAGAAGATTCTGTGGTTACACTTGGAGACCACCCTTTGTAGAGAGTGTTAGAATTATATATCCAGCCTCATACCTAAAATCATTTAAATATAGGAGTCATTTATTCTTATCAAACACTGACGTTTCTTCATTACTTGACTGTGAAGGGTGTAAAGTGTTTTTATTTGTATATTAAAATGATAAATTGCCTTTTATTACATGTCCTGTTCATAAAATGTACATTAAGTAGATTGTGTGCAGATTTTTCAGATAGAATATTTTGATTAAATGAGTTTGAAGCTGATTTTGTTCTGACTGTAAAATAGAAATGTTTATACATGCCCAAGTTTAAAGGCAGGCCAGGTGTCATATTTCAATTTCTCTTACTAAAATCAATTTGTTGTGATCATTTGGATTGCTGACACAATGCTGAGCCTGGTAATCTTGTTTTTAAAAAATATTTTCATCTTGAAGAATTTTTAAAGCAATACTCAAATCCTTCAGATATAAAGGGATGAGTTTTAAATATAGTTTTCTCCAAAACATTTCTAAATAAATCAATTTTTCATGAAAAACTATTTTGGTTTTCCAAAGTTTGACACTATTGTTAATTCTCTAATAATAATTCTAATAATAATAAGGATTTATCCGGTGGTCTTATAAATATATTAGGATCACAGAGTAGTTAATTAGTAGTCCAGATCAAATACCTAATATTTATTCTATCTTTGAGTATTTGGAGGAGGTAGAGAAGAAAGGAGACTTGGACCCTACCTTTAGCCACCTTAAAATTCTAGTTGGGAAAACAATAGCTGGCAAACTCTTAGCTCTTCCTTCTTGTGACTTTACTGACTTCCCCATCAACCAAGTTCAGCAGTTTTATCCTGCTTCTAGGATAAAGTATAAACTCCTCTGTTTAGTTTTTAAAACTTTTTATGACCTGATCCCCTTTTTTCCAACCTCATTAGTCATCACTTATCTACATTGTTATCCAATCAAAGTACCCTTCTCACTTTATTCCTCCTTCATAATGCTCCCTATCTTTGCTTCCATATGGGCTTCTCTCCATCTAACATTCAATCTCTCTTTATCTTAGCCTCATAACATCCTTTTCTTCCTTTAAAGACTCATCTCAAGCACTGTCTTGTACATGAAACTTTTCCTGATTCCCTTCTCCAATTTCTAGTGCCCTCCTTCTGAAAGTGGTTTATCTTAACTACGTGTGTGTGTGTGTGTGTGTGTGTGTTTATTAACTCTACATTTATGCTGAAAGCTCATTGTCAGTGGGAATTGTCTCCTTCTTTGCTCCTTAGCAGCTAGCACAGTGCTTGAAGCATAGTAGATGTTTTATAAGCACTTAGTGATTGATTGATTGTTGAGGTAAAATTCATTTGCTTTACTCCTACTTCACAATTTCTCATTCCCATCCACATAAGCTCTACCCCATCAGAGTTTCCATACTGATCTTCCATTTCTTTTCATTACATTCTCTCAAAACCCTGTTCTCGCTTTTAAAAAGTTCTCTTCATTTTAGGTTTGTGCCTTTCACATTTTTCCCTTTTTTGCACTTATGGAAACCTGACTCTTCTATCCCTTACTACCTTCTTCAGTAGGAGGGGACTCTTGCCTCTCCATTCAATCTTGGCAATTCTGCCTCCACAATATCTATTGTATCTGTCCCCTGCTATCCAGTTCAATTCAATAAGCATTTATTAAGTAGCAGCTATGGGTGGTTAGAGTGCTGGGCCTGAAGTTAGGAAGTTCCTGAGTTCAAATCCAGTTCAAGTATTTACTAGCTATCTGATCCTGGGTAAGTCACTTATCCCTGTTTGCCTTAGTTTCCTCATCTGTAAAATGAGCTGGAGAAGAAAATGTATCTTCAGTATCTCTTGTCAAGAAAATTCCAAATGGGGTTATGAAGAGTAGGACACGATTGAGAAAAGACTAACCAAGCTTAGCATTGTGCTAAGTGCTGAGGGTACAAATAAGAAAAAAGATAGTCCTAACATTCAAGGAGGTTACAGTCTAATGGGTGAAAGCAACACACAAAAGGAACCTAAAATAATTGGGGGTGGGGACTAGGATAGGATACCAGGGTAGTCCTCAGACAAGCAGCAGGCAGACTTGAAGTCAGGCAGAACTATATATACAAAGTGAAGTGAGCTGAGAGTCCAATTTCTGCCCTCTATAAAGGAGAGCTTAGGAGGAGGGGGGCAGAAGAGGCTGAGGGAGCTGGTATCCCAGGCCCAAGATAGCTTCCTGGGCCAGTTTGGAAGTGACCAGAATATCCTGGGAATGGCGTCCCAAGAGTCCACCTACACAGCTGCCCCCTTGCCTGAGTTATTGCACACCCTCTTGATTGGGCTCTACCAGCCTGTCCCCTCTTCAGTCCACCCCCTGCACGGCTTCAGAAATTAGCTCCTTAAAGTACAGCTCGAACCGTGTCACTCCTCTGCTGGGAGATCTTAAGTGACTCCTCGTTACCTGGAGGATAAAATGACCACTCTGCAGTCCAGGACCTTTAGTCCTTTTAAGGACCTTCACAGTCTGACTTTATTCCATCTTTCCTCACTTATTTTGACATTAGTCTCCTTCACATCTTCTACAACCCTGCCAAGTCAGCTTGCTAGTTGTTTCCTCTACTGAATATTCCCTCTCTTGCCTAATGCCTTTGTATGAAGCTGTCACTGCCCTGCCAGCAATGCCTCCCTCTTCACCTTTGCTTTCTAGCATCCTCAGCTTTCTTCCAGGCATAAGAAAGATACCACATACGACCATTTTCC
This sequence comes from Sarcophilus harrisii, assembly GCF_902635505.1. Taxonomy (NCBI): domain Eukaryota; kingdom Metazoa; phylum Chordata; class Mammalia; order Dasyuromorphia; family Dasyuridae; genus Sarcophilus; species Sarcophilus harrisii. The sequence continues at coordinate 519,434,976 of NC_045427.1, read as the reverse complement.
TGGTTTTTCTAGATGTTCTTTCACTAATATATCTATTTCATGTAAAATGTAAGCATCTTAAGGGCCAAGACTGTTTTGGTTTTTATCTTATGTCTCCAGCACCTTGTACGTAGTAAGCATTTAATAAATGTTTGTGGAATTAAATTGATTTCAGAGCCATTACACAACAATTGATAAACAATAACAAGCCAACGCAACAGCCTATAAGTGCTGGAGGGTTGCAAAATCAAAGAGTGATCAGGGTGGGCTTTGGAGAGGAGGTGAAGTTTGAGCTAGACTTTTTTTTATTCAGTTTTTTAAAGTAATAGACATGGATTAGTGGAGGTAGAAATGATGAACCTTAAGAGAAATAGCACAGGACCAAGAGACTGGTATCTAAAGTCTGGTGCATTAGTAGCTCTTTTGCTTATTAAGCAAATTTTAGATTTTTTATTTACTCTTTGCAAACCATTTCATTAATGTTAGTTAGAATACTTAACTTTGCTTAAATTTTAGAAAGTTTAGCTCATTGGGCAGGTAAGTAGACACTGGCCCTGGAGTCAGGAGGACTTGAGTTCAGATACTTGACACTTACTAATTATGTGACCCTGGGCAAGTCATTTAACTCCCAAATGCCTTGCAACAACAACAACAAAAAAAAAAGATAGCAGATTAGTTGCTTATGAGAAGATGGATGAGTCCTATATAGGGATGGATAGATAGACACGCACACACCAATATACTTAAGATATACAGAGTAGGAAGATAGGCTTTTAAAATGTCAATTTTTAAGATTCCAACTGTAAGTTAACTTTTCATAACCTTTTCATATGTCTTCTAATTTGGAACTGCTAAGGCTATGAGTATATAAGTATTTTTTATTCTTAAAGGGTGACTCTTGTAATGCTTGTAAATAATGCATGTGGTTTGACCTACTTTGAGGAATCTTTTGATTCAGGGCACACAAAGTTCTGTTAATTATACAGAGTCTAGTACTATGCACATTTAACCAGAAGTCAGGAAACCTGAATTCTATTCTTGACTTCTTCCTGACTTGACTGCAACCTTGACACGTCTTAAGTAGACACACATCTGTCTTTACACTGTCCAGTTTGTTTTTTGGGGGACTGGACAAGAAGAGTTTAGATAAAACATCAGTTCATCTTTTCAAAGTAGTGCCACCTAAATAACAATAACAGGGGCTAAGTACAGAGGAAAATTACAAGGAGAGTATACTGAATTATGTCCTGGATAAAAGGGAAGAACAAGGAAAACTTCCCCTTTTTGTCTTTCTTATTTAATTTTAAATTTTTTTCTCAATTACATATAAACAAAAAAATTTAATATTTTTTTTAAATTTCAGGTTCCAAATTCACTTTCTCCTCTCCCCTCTTCTTGAGAAGGCAAGCAATTTGATATAGATTATATATATATATATATATATATATATATATATATATATATGTAGTCATGTGAAACATTAGGGAAAAATTCCTTGAGGAGGAAGCTTTTGAGTTGAACAGGTGGGAATCCACAGGGAAGACATTCCAGAAATGAGGACGAGTATCAGCAAAGCCCAAAAGCAATCTTTGAATTCAGGTCTTCTGATTGCAAACCCAGTATTCTTTCCACCCCAACATATTGATTGAATGTAGTAGCAAGCCTTAGAAAAAAGGGAGTCTTATGATGTGGAAATAACACTGTCTTGGATGTCAGAAGGCCTGGATTTTGATTCCAAGTCTCCCACTTACTAATTGAGTGACACTAATGATTGCAGGCAAAGCAAGGCAGTCACACTCTCTGAAATTCAATTTCCAAATATGTAAAAGGGTATATGATAATACAGGATTGTGAGGAAAGCTCTTTGTACTGTATCAAATGGAAGATTGTTATTGTTATTATTGCTGTTCCTTTGTAGTATAGACCTTAAATATTCTGTGAATCCCTAATTTTGCTGCTCTAGGTACTTGTGTGGGAATCCACTCACAGCCCATCTCTAAATAGGTAGAACCACCAGACTTGTCCTTGAGTCTTAGGTGGGTGAGAATTTTGCTCATTGCCATGGCCTTTGAAAACTATGACATAGGATGTCAGGGAAGGTTTAAGACACTAAAAGGGTTAAAAAACTCAGGAAAACAGTGCAAGGTCAGCTAGTGAGACATGTGACCCCTTTAGTTTGTCACTTAAAACCCTTTGCAAACCAGATCCTGCTTATCTTTCTAGGGTTGTGAGACAGTATTTCCTTTTGTGTAATCTGCATTCCATCCCAAGTGGCTTCTTTGCCATCCTTACATAAAATGTTTCATCTCCCTTCTCCATGTCTTCTTCTAGAGTAGTTGATTAGCACTCCTGGAACACACTTCCTCCTTCTCTCTGCCCCTTCCTCCTACGGGAGGTCTTTCCCAATTCCGCTGACCTGCTAATGCCTCTTCCTCCCCTGAAATTACTGTGTGTGTGTGTGTGTGTGTGTGTGTGTGTGTGTGTGTATACGCACGTGTCTATATATAACACACACCGTAAACCGTAACAAATATATAAAGTGTTCTGTATAACCATATAACACATGCATGTTATACACACACACACACACACACACACACACACCCCATTGTACATATTGTTTGCTCGTATAGATTGTAAGCTTTTTGAGGGCAAAGACTTTGATTTTTATCTTGGTGTACCTTCTGCCTCACCTAGGCTTGCTGTGTCCTGTGGCTATCTTGGCATTATTGAGAGTTTAATCAATTAATTCCAGCTGAAGAGATTGTTTTCTGACAATGCTTAGTCAGCACTTGTCTCAGAGAGAGATGATAAAGTGTTTCATCTTTACTTTTGGAAAGTTTTTTTGTTTTCCCCAGTGTGGGGCAGTTGAGCAAGTATATGACCCAAGTGTTTTTCATACTGATCCAGGAGTAAATGCTAATTGCCTGCCTTGTATAATTTATATGTTAATTTAACATCTGGTTTACTATGAACAGTACTTACCTTTTTTCAGAGAAATAATAAATTTTGTTTAAATAGCCATGAATGTCTCCATTCTTCTATGTTGCTCGTCTCCTAAAAAGGACTTTCTTTCTTAGAACTTAACTCATCCATCCATAACTACAGGCCTGACTTTCAGATCTGATTGGCATGTTCCCCCTTCTTGGGGAAGGAAATATTATGACCCTGTGTTAGTGTTCTGGAAAATGCAATTAACTCCCTGTTGTCCATGCATTGGAGGAAGCAGTGTACTGAAGCAAGAACTGGCCCTAGAGCAGAGAGGACAGAAATAGGTTCAAGGTTCTACATCTGACACATGCCGACCTGCATGACCCTGAACAATTCATTTAACCTTTTAGTGCCTCAGACACTAAGATTTATAATCTTAGCCTCTAAGACTAAGTTGCAGGATAGTTACCAGTCTCCATTAGTAAAGGAAGTTTCTCATTGGAAAATGAAATTACCGATCCAGATCAAAAGTCATGCTTTACATGGATGGACTTAGTGCAGACTGTGATTTCCAGAGAACTCGCTGTGGCAGGTGAAAGCTGAAATGACTGAGGAAACAAAGGTTTGATCTTCTGAGCGTATCAATTTATTAAGCAATGCATGCCAAATGCCTAACAATCGGGACCAGATCTTCTCAGCTTAGGGCTGGATCCCAAATACAAGATGAGAGAGACTTTTTATAAGATATAAAAACAATCAGATAAGGCCAATTAATTAAAAGAAAACATTAATTAATTAAATTAATTAATTAAAAGAAAACAAAGCATTAGGTAATTTGATTTCCAGTTGGAGAAAATATTAGGAGCTTTCCAAGTAAGAACAAATAGGTACAATTCCCCAAATTCAGAAAAAGGGTGTCCTTCTCCAAGTGTCTGTAAATAATCAAAGGGACATGGAAACAATGATAAGTATAGGACTTGCTTTCGGATGAAACATATGAGTTGCTTGAAATGTACAGCTGTTGTAAGTTTTCCTTTTAACTTAATACTATTGGGGCAGCTAGATAGTGCCATGGATAGAGTTTAAATCCAGCCTTAGACACTTAACACTTCCTAGCTGTGTGACTCTGGGCAAGTCACTTAACACCAATTGCTTCACAAAAACAACCACAATAACTTAACAGTATTTTATTTTTTTCTGATTACACGTAAAGATAGTTTCCAACATTCATTTTTGTAAGATTTTGAGTTCCAATTTTTTTTCTCCCTCTTTCTCCAAAGTAGCAAGCAATCTGATAAAGGTTGTATACATGAGCAATCATTTTAAACATATTTTCTTATTAGTCATGTTGTGAGAAAAAAAAATCAGAACAAAAGGTAAAAACCATGAGAAAGAAATGGTGAAAATAGTTTGCTTTGATCTGCATTCAGTATCCATATTCTCTCTGGATGCAGATGGCATTTCCCATCACAAGTCTTTTGGAATTATCTCGAATCACTTTATTTTTTTTTTTTTTTTTAATTTAATAGCCTTTTATTTACAGGATATATACATGGGTAACTTTACAGCATTAACAATTGCCAAACCTCTTGTTCCAATTTTTCACCTCTTACCCCACCCCTCCCTAAATGGCAGGATGACCAGTAGATGTTAAATATATTAAAATATAACTTAGATACATAATAAGTATACATGACCAAAACATTATTTTGCTGTACAAAGAGAATCAGACTCTGAATTATTGTACAATTAGCTTGTGAAGGAAATCAAAAATGCAGGTGTGCATAAATATAGGGATTGGGAATTCAATGTAATGGTTTTTAGTCATCTCCCAGAGTTCTTTTCTGGGTATAGCTGGTTCAGTTCATTACTGCTCCATTAGAAATGATTTGGTTGATCTTGTTGCTGAGGATGGCCTGATCCATCAGAACTGGTCATCATCTAGTATTGTTGTTGAAGTATATAATGATCTCCTGGTCCTGCTCATTTCACTCAGCATCAGTTCGTGTAAGTCTCTCCAGGCCTTTCTGAAATCATCCTGTTGGTCATTTCTTACAGAACAGTAATATTCCATAATTTTCATATACCACAATTTATTCAGCCATTCTCCAACTGATGGACATCCATTCAGTTTCCAGTTTCTAGCCACTACAAAAAGGGCTGCCACAAACATTCGTGCACATACAGGTCCCTTTCCCTTCTTTATAATCTCTTTGGGATATAATCCCAGTAGTAACATTGCTGGATCAAAGGGTATGCACAGTTTGATAACTTTTTGAGCATAGTTCCAAACTACTCTCCAAAATGGTTGGATCGAATCACTTTATTACTGAGAAGAGCTAAGTCTGTCATAGTTGATCATGAGATGTACAATTGTGAGGAAAATCCCTTGCATTAGTCTGGTTAGCTCACCTAGATCTTAGTTAAAAGTCTACACAGCATGTGGGGGTTGTCCAGTTTCTCAGACATATATGACTAGATTAAAACAAAACAAAAAACAAATAACTAGGTAAGGCTTGAGGTTTTGTTTTCCCAGTTCCCACAATTAAATAAACTTTTCTCACAAGACAGAATTTGGACTAGACCCATCATTGAGTAGAAATGAAACTGAGCTAACTCCAGAATTGAGTCACAAGATAAAGTCACTATTGTTCACTCAATTCCCACAAATAACCACTTGCTGTCCCAATTCCCTCAAAGCTAACTATAAGTTCAAAGATTCATATTGGCTACAGAGTGATGAATTTTTCAGCCACAATGATTCAAAAGACCTAATGCTAAGTTGCTATCCATTATGGAGCAATGAAATCTACAGATGATCCATAGACAGAAAATCTCAGGAGTGAGAAAAAAGAAAAATTATGGGGACAAAAGGCCATATATCCCCTTGAAATATTAGAACACAAATATTATCTAAAAATTCTAATTTAAGGTAAATATTTGTCCATTTAAAAATAATTAGATATTTTCTTTGAAGTGCCTTTTTCTAATTTCATTTTCAGCAAATGTGAATGGAAAGCACTTACTTCATTAGATTTTATTTTTCTCTTTTGTCTTAGACAGTATAATAAACTTAGAAATCTCCTAAAGGATGCTCGCCATGATTGTATTCTCTTTGCTAACGAGTTCCAGCAATACTCCTATCTTCCAAGAGAAAGAGGAGAGTCTATGGAAAAATGGCAGACAAGGTACAGTACTAAACCTGTATGAATTAGCAGTTTTTGTTACGATTATTATTTGTAGCCTGTGACCATTTAACGTTAAGATTTGACCAGAGAATGTGACAAAATGAACCAGCAGTTAATTCTGTAGCTGAAATTTGTACAGAAATGATTGAAACCTAGATAAATTTTTCAACTTATTTTTTATTTTTAATACTATTAAAATACTGTTTCAATGATTCATTTCAACCATCATCAATCATGTACAAGGTATTGTGCTAGATATTAAGAGTTACCAAGTTACAAAGAAAATGGTCAATAGTTTTGTTCTCAAGCAAACTTATGTTCTCTTGGACAAGTACGTGCATATGTAAATAAATGCAAGGTAATTTGAGGAGGGAAAGACCACTAATAATGGCATGTAAGAAGAAAAGGTTTCAGGTAGGAGATGGTGCCCCTTCTGATTCTTGAAGGATGTTAAGTTTTCTGAGAGGCAGAGGACATGTTTTACTTAAGCAGAAGTGGGATGTGGCATGTTGAGGATGGAAAAGTTAGTACTGTTTGAGTGGTATTTAGGGGATATGAAGGAAAAGAATTTTGAAATAATAGAAATATTTTGAAATAATATGCTATATTCAAATTGCAGAGGATCTTAAATTCCAGGCTAAGAAGGTTGGAGTTTATCTCAAAAGAAATAAAGCTTTTGAACAGGGAAAGAATTTGTACCTTAGGAAGATGAATGGATTGGACAGGAGAAGAGAATGGAGGCAGGAAGACCAATTAGGAGACTCAGGCCAGTAGGAAGGAAGATCTGAATTAAGGTAATGACAGTATGAATGGAGCTATGGAGCCAGATAAAAGAGATGTTATAGAGGTAGAAGCCAGAAACTTGATATCTTGATTGGGAGGTGGTGGATAAGGGATGAGTCAGAGATGGCTCACAGCTTTTAAACATACATGAGTAGAAATATAGTAGTATACTTAAAAATACGGAAATTTAGAGAGAGAACAAGTTTGGGAGATATATGATGACTTCAGGTATGGACATGTCTGGAATTTAGGAGAAAGATTAGGTTTGGATATGTAATTTTAAGACTGAATAGAGAGATGATAATTGAACCTATGAAAATAGAATTGCCAAGGTATGGACAGGCGGATGAGGTGGTATCTTGTGCGCCTGTTTACTTATAGTGTAGGGAGAAAAGTAAAGTTAGAACTAGGGTAGTGGACTACTACATGGACAGAGAGAGGGACCGAAAGCTGTCAGTAGCAAAACAAGTTTAGAAGGAGTGAGATAGTAGGAAAGGAACAGTGATAGAAGATGGTGATCAAAAGGATATATTTTTGAGTTTGAGATCATGAAGATTCAGCTAGTGAGGGTTCACCAAAACTTGGTTCACTATTATGAAAGGTAAGGCTTGACCTTGTTGTGACCTGGCTTCTGATTTTTTTTTTTTAAACTGGACCTGTGATTTCATTGGTTTAACGAATTCCCATTGAAGAAATTCCCTCCCCAATCTGTATTAGCACCTATTCTGCATCTTAAAATTTTAGAGAATTTATTAAAGGTCTGAGAGGTTAAGTTGATTTACTGAGGATCATATAACCGATACATGTTGGAGGTTGCACTTGAACTCAGATTTTTCTGATTCTGAGACTAAGTTTCTGAGCTATACCTGAATAAATAAAGTTTTCATAATCTGAAAGTGTTTGTAGCCATCTTGAAATGGTGGAGCTAGAATAAAGGTGAAGGTCATAAGAATTGAGATTTTTATATTGTAAGTCAGAGAATTCTGAAAGACATCCTCAGAATTTCTATTATACCAAGTAGCATGGAAGGTTAAGCAAACATTTCTTCTGATCCCATCAACATGTGAACAAATGATATCATCACAATTAACATGAAAATATGGTGATTGTTTATATAGCTGTAAATCAGAAAACAAGAAAAATTTTCCTCTGTTTAGCACAAGTTTAGTGACTGAGGTCAAAGTGAATTTCTTCATACATGAATATAGTTTGGCCTACTGGTCCTTAGTGGGTGAACTGGATACTCACTGCAAGCTTAGCCCTCTACCTAGAGGACAAGATTATAAGAGAGCAATACAGTGGAGAAGAAAGTTTCCATTGGATGGAGTAGGAAAGGGAATTAGACTCAGTCTTTTTTTAGAGAAGGAACTGAAAAAAAATCTGGTCAAGCATCATAATAATTATTGATGTTTACACAGAACCTTAAGATTTACAATTGTATGATTTTTCTAGCTACTTATAATAGCTTTGTGAGGTGGCATATTAGGTAAATAAACTAAATTGTTGGTGTTTCTCAATGCTTAACATATGCAAGCTCTTGCTGCTGTACTTGTGACATTCAGATAATCAATTTAGATAATAGAAAAAACCCACTTAGGCATTGCCCTCCCCTTGCTTGTTTGGCTAGGGCTTATCACGAGGATTTCACTCACTCAGCTAATTGATTGGCACTTTTCTAATAAGCATATTCCACATGCATAGCACAAACTCTGTTAACAAATGATTATAGTACAGCATTTGAAAGAACTTGTCACATGTTGCCATAGTCTCTGAGCATAGCATTAGAATTTAGATCCACAGTAGCTCAGTGAAGCTGTCCAGCATGTAGTCATGCCTGACCTTGAATATTCACCAATCCAAAGCTGATTCTGCCTCCAGAACTAAAAAGAATAGAGTCCAGACATGACTGGACATTTCACAAGAATTCCAACAGACAACCATCTAAGGAACTATCAACATGAACACAAGAACAGTTTCTTTATAACAGTACATAAGCAATATTCTTTGAATGCCATATAACCTTTTTAGTACATTGTGAAAACTGTATAGCTTTTAAATCATGCAGACAGTTTCCTTGTTATATTTCTACAGCCTATCTTTGTGGTATTGATTGTTTTCCAGTGTTGAATAGTATCAGAGTGTGTGTGTGTGTGTGTGACAATTTTTTTTTAAGATCCTTAAAAGTTCTTTGAGGATTTGAATCATAGATTAAGGGCCCTCTTTTTACAAATAAATAAACTAAGACCCCAAAGATCACATGAATTTCCCACAGTCGCATATGATTCTACTTGTTTTTTGGAAGCCTAAGTTAGAGTTCACAAACCAGAAATGATCAAGGGATCAGAAGTGGTCATATGACTAGTTTGTTTTGGAGGTAAGAGTTGAATTCTGACTATGTCCAAAGGGCTATCAAACTATGCATATCTTTTGATCCAGCAGTCTCACTACTAGGTCTTTATCCCAAAGAGATCATAAAAGAGGGTGAAGGATCCATAGGTACAAAAATATTTGAAGCAGATCTTTTTATAGTGGCAAGGAACTGGAAATTGAGCGGCTACCCATCAATTGGGGAATGGCTAAATAAGTTATATGAGTATAATGAAATATTATTGTTCTGTAAGAAATGATGAGCAGGTTGATTTCAAAAAATCCTGGAAAGACTTAGATGAACTGATGCTGAGTGAAGTGAGCAGATCCAGGAGAACAGAGCCAGATGAAAGTTTTTTACCTTTTTATTTGCTTGTTTGTGTTCTTTTTCTTTCTTGTTGTTTTTTTTCCCCTTGTGATCTGCATTTTCTTACACAACATGACAAATGTGGAAATATGTTTAGAAGTATTATATATATATTTAATTTATATCAGATTTCTTTCTGTCTTGGGGAAGGGGGGGATTTGGAACACAAAATCTCATAAAAATGATTGTTTTTGGGAATCTTTATATGTTTTTGGGAAAAATAAAATACTACTGAGGGAAAAAATAAAGTTGAATCCTGGTCTTTCATCTCCATATCAAGGAGTTTTTCTGCCATATGGAACTAACCAGTGGTATTGTCCCTCAGCATGTCAATCTATTTTCTAATGTGCATGTGTTTGGGTGGTGGGATACACATGGTTTGTTTTTCTAGGAGCATTTACAATGCAGCTGTCTGGTACTATCACCACTGTCAAGATAGAATGCCCATTGTTATGGTGACAGAAGATGAAGAGGCCATTCAGCAGTATGGAAGTGAAACTGAAGGTGTATTTGTGATTTCATTCAAGGTATTTCAAGTCATTATTTAGTGGGTGTGCACATGTGTATGACGTGTATGTGTTTGCACATTCGTGCAAGATATTCTCCATAAGCAACTCCTAGGAGGCTCTAGGAATCTTTGGCCAGTTGGTGACAGGACAGGAAAGAATGGGGGAATACACCTTGAGATTTTGTATCACCTTTGCCCTAGTTCAGCCTGACACTGATGGTTCTGAACAAGCCTCCCCAAACCACAAAGCTCCTAGAGCTTCCCCAGCTTGAGAGCCTAGACCATCTCCACTCTGTCACTCTCACTGTTCTATTTTTCCAAGAAGGACCAAATGCTTTGGATGTCAAACAAAAGGCTGAACTAGTCACCAAGATCAAAGGCTAGGCAAGTGTTTTTTAGCTGCTCTTCACTCTTGGTTACACACAAATGAGTTGGGCATATTAGTGTGAGTAAATAATAGGATTGAAGTGTGGCAGTGTTTGTTTGAGGCTGTCATTTTGAACCATGATAGACGTTGTCATTGACTCTCTGCCCTGGGTCCCCCTTGCACTCTGGACATCCCTTGGACACCTTTGGAAGATATAAAGAGACAATTCATTTGTTAATAGATAATAATTCTGTTTTTTTCTTGTCAAGATTTTCAACCAAACGACATTTGGTTGCAGTCATTTTTGATGCAAGGTCTTGAATTAGACAACCCATTTCTCTTTGTCAGTTCTCAGAGATTCTTATTGAATCTTAATTGTAGATTTTATAAGGGCTCCTAGTTGTCTTATGTTTCTGTTGCTAAAATTTGCCAGTTGAATTTTCTTACCCTTCAAAAAACAATGTTCTCAGATGCCAAAGGATTCCGGGGACCTTAGATATTAATGTTGGTGTCACCTCTTTTTTCTTCTGCAATGCATCATGTCTTGCTCCTGCAGAGGACAGTTGACTAAAATTACGTTTTTCTCCTCGCTGTGAAAATCGCTTCTCCTTGTAGTCAAGTGTTACAATGTGGTTTAATTTTGTACAGCTTTTCTCACATAAACCATGTGACCAAAGGCTTTACAAAGTTGAGTGGTAGTGGAAGAAAAAAATAATATGGGGTCAAGGTGAGTTAGATAAGTTCTTTCTGGGAGAAATTTGGACTTAGAAAAGAATGAGAAAGAAAACTTCAAAGAGGTTAGGTAAAATGACAGAATGTAGAAGGTTAAGAAGTAAATGAGTTTAATACATGTGAGGTTTGAGGACCAAGCACAAAGAAAAGTCATGACTTCTAGGAGGGCCTGAGAAAAAAGAAAGCAATTGGAATGCTACCAGATGGCTAGAGGAGATACTGTAGGCATAGATAAAACGGATTTAGCCAGGAAGTGAACCCTTTAAAGACGATCTCCAGGAACAGGGTACTCTGTCTCCTACTGTCTGCTTTTATTCCGCTGGCTTTGGAGATAGTATGCACACGTTTATATGCATGAAAATACAGAGTAATCAAGAATGCAAATATTAAGATGTGGGGGAGTCTCAATGGTTCTTCTAAAAAATTTTAAGGAATAAGAGAAAACAACTAACGACCTGCATGACCTTAAGCAGTCTTCTGCTCTTAAACCTCAACTCTTCTCAGTGAAATGAGTGGTTGGATTAGAAGATAATAAAAGTTCTTCCAGTCCTAAATATATGATCTTGCTTATAATTATCTATTTACTAACTCCATAAAATCTTTCTAGACTAATTAGGAAATCCATTCATCTATTGAATAAATATTAGACACTTATTAGGTGTAAAATCCTCTAGTAGGTGCTAGGGATGTAAAGACAAAAACAAACAAAAACAAAAAACCCAAATATTGGATAATGTCTCTACAAAGTTGTGTACCAGAGCTTTTGTTCAAGAAAATGAGTTTTTAAAGTGGAACTGAAATGAAGATATTTATTTATAGTTTCTCTGATTTGGGGGTTTGTTTGTTTTTTTTTTTTTTAAACTTTATTACACAGAATTATCTGGACAACTTTTGGCCAGATTTAAAGGCTGCCCATGAGCTATGTGATTCGATACTTCAGGCCCGTCGTGAGAGGGAACTCGAAAGCCAGGAGAACAATGGGAAAGAATACCCAGAGCATCTTCCTCTGGAAGTATTAGAGGCTGGAATTAAGTCTGGGAGATACATCCAGGTGAGGAAAATGACAAAAAGACATTGTTAGAAGTGGGCCATCATGGATCCTTCTCTTATTAAAACTGGCTATTTAAAACTCCCAGTTGTTTTCTTCTTTTCTTTAATTGCCTATGGCCTTTGAGAGAGAGGGATATGTGGGCAGTCAGTCTAAGCAATGAACTGCTGTCATTGTTTAGTGATTTTGTGGTGGTATGTGGGGTCAGACATCAATCTACTGATAGAATCAGGTCATCTAATTGAAAGCCATCATATTAGTAATGCTCTTTAGCTGTAAAGTTAACAGTTGAAGAAGAGGTTGGAAAAATGGCCTTGCAAATGTCTCCCATCATGGGGGAAAAAAATAAATATTCAATGACATGTACCTAAGAGGCTATTGCTGCCAGGATTTCTTATATCAGAAGTGCAGATGATATGATATGACTCAATCTCACTGATAGATTAAGAATTTAATACTGTTATACCTCTCCATTTTCTGCATAATCTGAAGGAATATGTCACAAATGGTAGCATTTTATATACAAATGTGGGATATATTTAGGGACTTCCTAGGCTCTTTATGCTTCATAAATAAGGCCATCTCAGTCAGGAATAATGCCATTATAGCCAAGAACAGCTCCATTGTGCCCTTTTCTTTCAAGGGGAAAAAAATCATTGTTGAAAGTGATGATCATCCATATATAAAAATGTAATATAGTGGTTATTGTTGCATCATTCAAAATGTTAAAGGTAAGCTGAATTTTCTTCTATCCCTATTCAGGCCATCTCATTGACTGTTAATTTTGATTTTAGGGAATTCTCAATGTCAATAAACACAGAGCACAAATAGAAGCTTTTGTCCGACTCCAGGGAGCCAGCAGTAAAGACTCAGGTTCAGTATATTCAATTTCTTTCAGGAACCTTTTTTACCTTTCTTTACTGAAGTCTTCCACAGTGGAAGAAAAGTAGGACTTTTATTCTATTATATTATACTTTTTATTTGTTCTCTCAGTCATTGATTGCAATAAAATAGAAATTGGCAGATCTACTTTTTTGCAAACCAAACTATCATGGTTAAGAGATAACAGATTTTTATGATCTTTTTCCCTTGAAAATCATCCTTTGAAATCAGAGAATTTCAAAGTGAGTGAATGGAAAGGAAGTGGAAATACTTAGAATATGTGCCATGTCCAGCATGTCATATCTGATCTTGAGTCTCTACCAATCTAAAGCTGATTGTGCCTCCAGAAACATGCAAAGTTCAGGGTTGACTGCATAGGAATCCCAAGAGAAGATTATCTAAGGGGCTGTGCTAGCATGGGCCCAGGATCACTTACTTTATGATAGTACATGATCATTCATGGAAGACTGGCTAATACACCTGATTGATCTGCTGAAGAGCATAATCAGATGGTACCTATATTTAAGCAGGGATGGGTTGCTTTAAATGTGTTTACAGAGATTCTGATGGAGACTTGGAATGTTAAAGAGGGATAATAATGCCTATATACTTTATAGGCTTATTATAAGACTGATAAGTGCTTTGGTGATGTGACAGGTGACAATTTAGGTTCTAATCTTCTCTCTTAGAATTGCTAACTCACAGACTATAGGGAAACCAGTTATTTCTTAAAGCTTATTTTCCTCTTCTGTAAAATGGGGGAGATAATGGCACCTACCACAAGTGATTATTAGTGGTAACAATGAGATAATGTATATGGAGCACTTTTTAAATCATAAAGTGGTATATTGTTACCAATCATTTCTAATGTTGTCATTATTATGAATACAATGAGATAATTCTGAAATTATCTGATGCTATTTCAAATAATGCCAAGCGAAAATTAATTGGTAGCTAATAATCCTCAGAACGACACAAGTTTGTCTTCATCTTTAGAACTACAAAGCTACTGAGTGCAACATGATTGCATTTGCAATATCTTCCTGATATTGAAGAGCTTTAGGACTTTTTGTGTATTTTTGTCTCCTTAAAAACAGATTTAATTAGTGACATCCTTGTCCATGGTATGAAAGCTCGCAACCGTTCAATTCATGGTGATGTAGTAGTGGTGGAACTACTCCCCAAAAATGAATGGAAAGGAAGGACTGCTGCTTTATGTGAGAATGAAAATGATGACAAAACACCTGGGGAATCTCCCAGTGAACCTATGCCCACAGGTAAATGAGAGAAGGAAGGTTCTGGAGAGTTTCTGTAACTTTTCTTCTAGTAATTCTTCCTCTTTCTGAGTTTCACAGAGATTTAATATCTTTCCCTACATACTTATTAACTCTAAAATTGGGATATAGAAGGCAAAAGATCACGAAGAGCAATTGTATGCCAAGTACACATCAAATATGGCAAGAGCTGAACAAAAAGAATGAGATCTCTCTCTTGTAAATTTAATGTGTTCAATAATAAATGACATTTTGTGTTCAATTTTAACTACTTAAAGGTAGCAGAATGCTGCCCCTTAATTCATTCTGTGGCATTTTACAAGTAATTTTAGCATTAATGTAATCAGGATTTGTTCATATGGCAGACTGCTCTACTCTATATTAAGGTAGGTGTACCTACCTTACCAGTCAATATTGTTTTTTTCTCAAAGGCAGAGTGGTAGGAATCCTTCAGAAGAACTGGCGGGATTATGTGGTGACTTTTCCATCTAAAGAAGAGGTTCAGTCCCAGGGCAAAAATGCCCAGAAAATCTTAGTTACACCTTGGGATTACAGAATTCCCAAAATCAGAATCAGTACTCAACAAGCAGAAGCACTACAGGTAATTAGTAGAATTACATTTTATTTTATTTTATTTTATTTTATTTTACTCAAATTTGGTTATGTTTGTGCAGTAGCAGGTAGATCCAAGTATTTCCCCAGGAAAAATAAATTATGAATGACCCCTAAACTATCCATCTACTTTTGTGGATACTGTTTTTAAGACATTCTAAATATAGAAGAATCAACTATTGAGTAGTCTTCAGTTAATAAATAAAGAACAAAAAGTAACTGTCCTAGAAAGAACTGTGTAGGACAACCAAAGATAACCTGTATTATTCATTTGTCAGAAATTTCTCAGAAACTAATTCTATATGTGTGTGTACACACACACACACACACACACACACGTCTTGTTAGTGTTGGCATAATATAGGTATGTGTATGTGTATATATGTACACTTTGCCAACAACACTAACAAACTTTCTTTCGTGACCTATAGTGATGATTTGATATAATGTTACTCACAAAATCAATTGCTTAGAGAAAAATGTAGCAACAGGGAAAAAATACATCAGTAGAGGGAGAATTAGACTTCATAGATTTCAGCCATTGCTGTATTTCACAAAATGTAAGAATTATCTGCTCTCCACAGTATTAATGACCAATAGATTTGAACACTAGATGATGATGGTTGTTATTCCCCTTGAAACAAAACTTCAAAATGGTCCTTTGGCACTGGCTAGCTCCTTCTATCTATGTAACTGCTGCATAATGGCAGAAAAGGAATCAGATGCTATGACGAATCAGTTTTTAAGCCCTTTATAAAAATTCATCTTTCTAAAAATTAGAAAGTTATTGATATTCTAAATATGAAAGTCTTATCTAATGATTAAGAAATTGACATTTTATTAAAGAGAACTACAACCATATTAGAAGTGACATTCTAAATGTGAAATCCTGGTCTAATATTTAACAACCTGATATTCCATTACTACCAAAATTGGCATTCTCAATAAGAATTAAACTGAAAAGACATAAGGTGGTTGGAAACTAAGTAAGCATTAAGTGTATCCTTGGAGAAACAGATGATAGATTTGACAGAGCTGGTTTTACTGGTCACCCAAAGAAATGAGAATCATCATTTTGGTAGAACATTTGTATTCAATGATCAAAACTTGTAGTCATGACCAAAAAAAAAAAAAAATAGTTCCCCAAAATTTATTGTAGAGTTATAAAATCTTAGCCACCAACATCTGTTGCAGAAAACAAAGAGCTGGAGAAATTCTATGGAGACCTTAATAAGGTCCTCTAATATTAAATCAGCATAATGCGTTAATGCTTAGTGACTTCAAAAGAAGACATAGAGAGGATGGTTTTAGAACATACCGTTCAGGATTAAGAAATGAAAGCTTGTAGACTATTAAAGCCTCCTATCTGTATATCATAAGCAATTTCTCAAGAAAAAAATTATAAGATGCTGGATGGGGTGAGAATGAAATCGCACAAAAAATGAAATTTGATTCTATATTATTAGATAAAACATGATTAGTTATTAATTTGGAAATCAGTTCCATATCAACTGTGTTTTGTGCAGATCCATTAGAGCAAAAGTCAAAATCAATATCAAACTAGAAAAAAAATATAAAAATTAGAAAATATTATTAAATAACCACAATAGCTCAACCTTATAGATCTATACAAGCTTTTGACTCTAAAAATTGGGAAATGAATAAAAGAAAGAACATAAGCAACATTAAGAACTTTTTGAATTTTTGTTTTTAAAGAAATTTAACCAGTACAAAACAGTCTACAAAACTAAGGTTATGAGGTCAAAAGCAAATTCAGCATTCAATAAACACCTATTATATGTAAGTTCCTGTGCTGAATTCTGGAAACACTGCGAAACCAAAAAGAATTCTGCTTCCAGAAACATCAGCCAGCAAAACTTGATTTTCCTTATTGATCAAATTGGCAGATCAATAAAAAGAGGAGAAAAAATTTAAAACAAATGTGCCAGTCTTTCCTTTTGCAATTTGTTTTCATTATTGAGAGTTATGTAAACTGAGAGTATCATTTTATCTGAACTCTTGAATAATTCATTCTCTTGTGTATTATGTGAGGAAATGGACTTGTTACATTAGAAAGGCAGCTGTATCAGATCATATAAACACAGAGTAAATTTGTGCTGGAAGAAATATAATTTTGAAAGCATTAAGAGATTGATTTTTCAAGATTTTCTGAGAGAAGATAGTAAATTATTACAAAAAATAATGGATGTCATCATTACTAAAGGGCAGGTAGAGTACACAATGAGTAGAATATAAAGGCCTAAAGCAGGAAGACTTGTTTTCCTGAGTTCAAATCTGGCCACAGACATTTACTAGCTGTGTATGATCCTGGGCAAGTCACTTGACCTGTTTACCTCAGTTTTTTTTCATCTGTAAAAATGAGCCAGAGAAGGAAATGGCAAATTACTCCAATATCTTTGCCAAGAAAATCCTAAATGGGGATCATGAAGAGTTAACACAATTGAACTGAACTGAAAAAAATTTTTGAGAATCTTAAATATAAGCTATTGCAGGTATTGAGGATTGTATGAGAAGGCAAAAATTTGGAGGATATTATATATATAATTCATGATTATACAATTGACTGAAAGTGAAAAGATTGAGATCTTTCAATGTTTTTGATTGTTGATTATGAGAAAACATTTTTACTCATTAAAGGTGAAACATAACCTAAAAGACCCTCCTATAAGCAGATAGATTGAATGAGATAATAATTGTAAAGTGCTTAGCACAGTGCCTAGCACATAGTAAACACTGTAAAAATGTTAGTGATAATGATGATGTCTTATAAATACGTTAAAATGTGAGGTTTTTTTTTTTGATAAAAGATAACTTGGTTCACTAATCCTATATCAAGCAAGATATAAAACAGGGAGTTGTGTTCTTAAAAAATCAGTTTGCCATTGATAAAAGGGCATATTTTGTCCTTTCGAGTACAAATGGAGAATGAATTACTATAGGAAGTAAGTTTCTCTGGATTTTCTATTTGCAGATGATGTGCATTAATTTCATGAGTCCCAGAATATATGCAGGGCCTTTTGATGCAATCCATGACCATATAAAATAAATCAGTCATTAATACATACATACAACATAATATTTTCACTTTTTTTGTTGTTGTTTGCTTGCATTTTGTTTTCTCATTTTTTTCCTTTTGATCTGATTTTTCTTGTGCAGCAAGATGATTGTGGAAATATGTATAGAAAAATTGCACATTTAATATAAATTGGATTACTTGCTGTCTATGGGGAAAAGTGGGAGGAAGGGAGGGAAAACACTTTGGAATACAAGATTTTGCAGAGGTGAATGTTGAAAATTATGCATATGTTTTGAAAATAAAAAGCTTTAAGAAAAAAGAAAATCATGAAAAAAGAGTCAGTAAAGGAGGCACAAAAAAATACTGAAGAAATTAACACCTTAAAAAACAGACTAGGCCAAATGGTAAAAAAGGTACAAAAATACAATAAGGAGAAGAAGCCTTGAAAAGCAGAATTGGCCAAATGGAAAAGGAGGTACAAAAAATTCACTAAAAAAATAATTCCTTAAAAATTAGAATTGAGCAAGTGGAATCCAATGACCCTATGAAAAATCAAAAAACAATAAAACAAAACCAAGGAAATGGAAAAATAGAAGACATTATGAAATATCCTGTTGGAAAAAACAACTGACTTGGAAAATAGATTCAGGAGAGATAATTTTTCAAGGATCTAGATAATAATTTTTCTTTTTTTGTAATAGCTTTTTATTTTTCAAATAGATAATAATTTTTCAAGAAATTACAAAGGAAGATTTCTCTGATATTGCAGAACCAAAGATTAAAATGGAAACTGAAAGAATCCACCAATAACCTCATGAAAGAGATCCTAAAAATGAAAACTACCAAGAATATTATAACCAAATTTCAGAGTTCCCAGGTCAAGGAGAAAATATTGTAAGCAGCCAGAAAGAAATAGTTCACATATCATGGAGCCACAGGGTAACATAAGATTTAGCAGTTTCTACATTAAATGATAGCAGAATTTAAAATATGATATTTTGGAGGGCAAAGGAACTAGGATTATAACCAAGAATCACCTATCCAAGAAAACCAAGTGTAATCCTTTGGGAGGGGAGAAATAGACATTCAGTGAAACTGAGGACTTTCAAGCATTCCTAATGAAAAGACCAAGTTGATTAGAAAATTTGACTTTCAAATATAGGATTCAAGAGAAGCATAAAATGGTAAACAGGAAAGGAAAATCATAAGGTACTTAAGGCTTAACTATTTACCTTCCTACATGGGAAGATAACACTTGTAATTCACAAGAACTTTCTCATTATTAAGACAGTTAGAATGAGTATATAAACAGGGTACAAGTATGAGTTGAATATAAAGGGAAATAGTAGCTAAAAAAGTAAAATTAAGGGGTGAGAAAAGAGAAATGCACTGAGAGAAAGGCAAAGAAAGAGGTCGAATGGAGTAAATTATCTAACATAAAAGAGACATGAAAGAGCTTTTACGATGAGCAAGAAATAGGAGAAAGGTGGCAGGAAACATTTTAACCTTTTATTAAAATTGACTTAAAGAAGGAATAACATCACACTCATTTGGATAGATAG
Organism: Sarcophilus harrisii; assembly: GCF_902635505.1. Taxonomy (NCBI): domain Eukaryota; kingdom Metazoa; phylum Chordata; class Mammalia; order Dasyuromorphia; family Dasyuridae; genus Sarcophilus; species Sarcophilus harrisii. Next base: position 519,415,339 of record NC_045427.1, on the reverse strand, counting down.
AAATGTATCTTATCCTATAGGAAAATTGGAGAGGAAAGGGTAAAGGGAGAGGGCAAATTAGGGGAGGCAGTAGTCAGAAGCAAAATTCTTGAGAAGGGACAAGGTGAAAGAAGAGAATAGAATGAATGAGAAGAAATGGGATGGAGAGAAATGCAATTGCTGATTATAACTGAAAAAAATTTTGAAGCAAGTTTCTCTGATCAAATCCTCATCTCTGAAATATATAGATTTATGAATGAAATTTATGGGACTTAAGAGCCATAAAATATAAAGTCTCTTTTTAGATAAAGTTATCAAAGATGTCTATAGCCATCTGAGAAAATGCTCTAAAACAGTATTGATTGGAAAAATGCAAATTAAAACAATCTGAAGTACAACTCACCTGTTTTTTTGGGTAATAGGGTGAGAAAGGGAAGTGGCAAATATTGGAGGCAATGGGGAAAATTTGAGGCACTGGTGATGGAGATGTGAACTGATTCAACTATTTCATATAGGATTTGGAAACTATGCTTAGAGGTATAGAAAATCATGCATACTTTGACATAGCAATACCGCAACTAGATCTATATCCCCAAAAAAGATAAAAAATAAAATGGAAAAAGTCCTATATATTTATAGCAGCTCTTTTCTGATGGCAAGAATTGAAAATTAAAGGAAAGTCTATCAATTGGTAAATGGCTGAACAAAATGTGATATATGATTGTGATGGAATATTGTTGACTATAACAGAAAAATATGAAAAGACTTAAGTGAACTGATATAGAGTAAAGTAAATGAATAGAAGGAAAAAATTGTACACAGTAACTGCAATATTGTAAGATGATCAACTATGAATGACTTAGCTGTTCTCAGCAAAACAGTAATCCAAAATGACTCTGAAGGACTTACGATGAAAAATGCTATCCATCCCCAGAGAAAGTACTCATGGTGTTTGAATACAGATTGATGCATATTTTTTAAACTTATATGTCTAGTACCACACCCCTCCCTTGCTCAAGTTGTAGCACTTTCTTAACCAATCTACTGTAATAACATCCTCAAATCCTGAAAAATAAAAAGCAGCTCATCTTTACAAAGAAAATTTAGAATCCCTGTTTTTAAATGTTATTGTACTACTCAAAAATATTTTACAATAAACATCTAGAAGAATATTTACTATGGTACATTATAATTGATATGATTTCTAGTTGGCCTATTTGCAGCAGGTTGTTATGCCTCCCCTGTAAGAATTGGACTAATGGTCTCATACCCACCTGAAATTTCAGGAACCAATCAAGAGACAGTGTTGGTAAAAATGCCATTCTCTTTGGATTGTGGGACTGCTTCATCCTGCTCCAGATTTGTGCTGTGACGTGATGTCTATGCCAGCACCATCAGCTCTGAAATGGCAGAATGCCTTGAAGGAACAAGTTGTGTCCATTGATACAATTCGGTTTTATTTGTTTGTTTTTTAATCATTAAGGCAAAGAAAGTAGAGGTAGGATGAATGTTTTGGTTTTGCATCAGTTGACATTCCTGGTCCTAGAAGAAAGAGTACAAGACTTAGAGTCAAGAAACACCTGGGTTTGCATCCTGCTTCTGAGACTAATTGTGCAGTAAATAACACCAGTCACTTAATCTTGCTAAACTTCCATTTCATCATCTGTAAGTTGAGGATACTAATACCTACTGTGTATATTTTGCTGAATTATTATGAAAATCACATGATGATAAAGTGTATATGAAGCAATTTGTAAACCTCCAAGTATAAAAATGTCAGCTATGATTACTTTTTACATTTATTTAAATTTGAAGACCTCTTATTGACCAGTTTAACCTCTAATCTTGGAATGTCTGTACTTTTTCCTCTAATTTCAGGACTTCAGGGTGGTTGTGCGTATTGATTCTTGGGAGTCGACATCTGTTTATCCAAATGGACATTTTGTACGAGTTTTGGGAAGAATAAGAGATCTTGAAGGGGAAATTTCAACAATCCTGGTAGAAAACAGTATTTCTGTTGCCCCTTTCTCAGAAGCCCAGGTTAGTTCCTATTTTAGCTCTGTGTTTTCCAATAGTTTCTAGTGTTTCTTTTTAAATTTTCTTTTATTTTGCTGTGAAAACTAAAGTTGGATCCATGAAAGGAGAAAGCCCACACTTCCCTCTGTTTGATGTTTGAGACACTTATCCTACGTCCAGAACAGTTATTACTTAATGGTCTATATCCCTGACAATGATAAATTTTGAAATTTTTTCATGTAGCTAAAATAATTGCATTCCTTATAGGGCATATGGTAAGAGTGTAACATTCACCTTATTATAGTTGCATTTCTGAGTGGGCCACACTCTCTACACAACTTTACAAGTGTATGAATCAATCCTTTTCAAAATCCAAAACTATGATAAGATTCTTAACCTAATTTTCCCAAGGCTCTTGTCTTCTATCCAGTCAAGGAAAGGATAACAAAATCAGACTTAAAGAAACAAAATGGTTGCTCTAATATGATATTTCAGGTTATTTTATGTTAATATCATATATTGATATGAAATCAACATATCTTAACTTAAATACAATAAACCAGACTCGACAAGACTAAAATGTTTTAGATCTCTTAGCAAAATTAGTTGGGACTTGATAGTCCTAACAGATGATAGCAGAGAGAAAATAGTGTACATACAGGTCTTGATCTAAAAAACCTTATGTGACTTTTACTACTTTGATTTGATCTGAAATTCTATTAAATTTGAAAAAAACAACAGCCTTGGGAACAGTAGAGAGAGGAGCAGAACATTCATTAACTATCTGTATGTTCACAGTCTAGCTGCTGTCTTGAAAATAGTATTTGGAAGGAAGTAAGATGGCTATAGGAGGTAATTGGGGAGGTATAGAATTGAAGCAATGTGTTATAGGATGGTTGCAGTGATGTTTAATGTGAAAAAGAGCAGATGGATGATTATTAAAGCCTGAAGTCTTATCAATTGCTGACTTAGGTCTCTTCATACAGATGTGTGAAATGCCAGTCAACACCCCAGAGAATCCCTGGAAAGTCAATCCTGAGGAGGAAAGAGAACGCATTGATTTGAGGAAAACTCATCTTGTGTTTAGCATTGACCCTAAAGGCTGTGAAGATGTGGATGATGCTCTATCAGTTAGAACCTTAAGTAATGGCAACTTGGAACTTGGGGTTCATATTGCAGATGTCACTCATTTTGTGATGACAAATTCTTATACTGATATTGAAGCTAGAACAAGGTAAGATAATACTCTTTAGTTAGGTATGAATTAGGAAATTAAATAACATTTTAAGAAAGCATTATTATTATTGAATGTAGATAGCTGGACTTTAATCATTAGAATGTGGTAACTGTAAAAGTTGGTCTTTACAAAGAAAGAATATGTATGACAGAAAGAGCATTGTATTTCCCAGTTCTGGAAATCCTTGGAGGAGGAATTTACTTCCCCCTTTTCCCTTAGGAAAATAGGATCCTTAATAATCTTACCTTTTATTACATATGGCTAACCTCTTCATACCTCGTTTTATTCTAAGTTGAAATTGGCTTAATATTCCATGAATTAATAGATAATTGCTTTATATAAATACCAGATTATTATATTCTAACTTTTCTTGATATTCAAAATTTTTGTAAGATTCACATCAGCAAAGAAATAAATTTTCTAATTTCTTTATGAAAAGTGAAATATATAGATACTTAAAGTACTCACTTACAAGATGGTATGCTCTTTTATATCAAATGAGCCCTCTTAACAGGCATTCCACATTGAGTGAAAAGTCTCCAAGCTATATTGAATTGTAGTGATATTTTGGTCTTTTGACTCATTATGGATTAGACTATTTCCTAAAGCAATAAATACCTTTGTATTCCTGCACTAACTATGTTATATATGTGTATGTGTGTGTTATTTACAGGGCAACCACTTACTACTTAGCAGATCGTCGGTATGATATGCTACCCTCCATTCTGAGTGCTGATTTGTGTTCCCTACTCGGAGGAGTTGATCGGTGAGATTGATTCAAACTACTAACACTCCTCTTTTTCTTCTGCTCATCTCTCCATTGCTCTGTTTTTTATTTGTATCCTATGCCCTATCTTTCTCTCCACTAATCTTTGTCTGGTTCACTTTTCTGTTCCAATCTCTTCTTCCACTTATGTCCTCTCATCTTCACTTCTAGTGCACAACTGTTTTTAACTCCTACTTATTTATTTTCCATTAAGTCCAATAAACTATATGATATATATATATAGTATAATATATGATACCCACTGTGGGTATATATATTTCTTTGGAGGACTCAGTGAATAATATTTTTTTGTACAATAGCCATGGGTCTTTTAAAAATGCACTACCACTATTTTTTGTTGCTTACTGTATGTATTTGATTATCATTCCTTTAAAATTATTGTCATAAACACTGTAGGCTAGAATGATTTTACATACTTAGTTCTACTTTCCTTTAAAATGGAGTCCAACATAAACAGGTTGATCTCAGTTGGAAGCTGTTTTAATCAAGATGGAAAACTGTAAGCTGAGATTTGTAATTGCTTACCACTCTATCTCCAGGTTAAATATGAGATAACCAAGAGTTACACATATTTCAGTTATATCAGGGCCTCATTGGAACCAGGTTTGGCATTATTTTGTTCATTTAAAAGTTACTTTGTTTTAGCAATGCACTAAAGTCTATCCTATTCGGTGTCTCATTGTGGCACAGATGTAACTCTGAATTCTGGAAGACTATACCCATAGACTATAAGTTTCACAGGTCCTACCAAGTTAGAACAGAGCGATTAGATGATAGCAGAGAGAAAATAGAATACAGACCTTGGTCTAGACGTCATTGTTTAAATTGTTTTTAAAGTATTAATTTAAATATAATGATTCAAAACAGTCCCAAAGGACCAGAGAGGAAAAATACTGTCCATGTCCAGAGAAAGAACTGAATGCAGATGAAAGCATACTATTTTTCAGTTTCTTTATTTTGTGTCTATATGTGTATGTTTTTCTCCCCTTGTTCTTCTTTTTTTTTCTTTTACAACAGAAATAATATAGAAATGTTTTACATGATTATACATATATAACCTATATCAAATTGCTTACTATCTTAAGGGGGAAGAAATCTTTTAATTCAAAACTTAAAAAAAAGTGAATGTTAAAAATCATCTTTACATGTAATGAGGAAAAGATAAAATACTTAGCCTATTAAAAATAATTAGCCTAGGGCAGCTAGGTGGTACAATAGATAGATTACTAGCCCTGAAGCCAGGAAGACCTGAGTTCAAATCTGGCCTCAGACACAACACTTTGTAGCTGTGTGACCCTGGGCAAGTCACTTCATTCCAATTGCCTCAGGAAAAAAAAAATCCATAAAATAATTAGCCTATCATAATGGAGGCATGCTGATATAATATACTATAAAATTTGAAGAAAAAAAATAGAACAGTAGGGAAGGGATGAAATTTTCATTAATCATTTAAACTTTCAAATTCGAACTTCTGTGTTGAAAGTAGCAAGTTGGAGTATAAACCCAGTTGTGATAGACTGTGAGCTATTAAAATATAGAAATAATGGCATGAGAACCTAAACTAGAATCTATAGAAATGACATCTATTTTAAATTTTTTTAAAAAGCAGAATTTGTAATTCAAGATAAGCTAATGCTCTGAAAAACTGTTGTTGAGTTTTTTTTTTTGTTTTTTTTTTTCAGGTATGCTGTAAGTGTCTTGTGGGAATTAGACAAAAAGTCCTTTGAAATAAAAAAAGTATGGTATGGTAGGACCATCATTCAGTCAGCATATAAGCTGTATTATGAGGCTGCACAAGACCTGTTAGATGGAAACTTTAGCGTTATAGGTGATATTCCAGAATTCAAAGAAATGGACGAGAAAAGCCGACAAGCCAAACAGGATGAATTGGTATGGGCAATTGGAAAGCTGACTGATATAGCAAGACATGTGCGGGCCAAACGGGACAGTTGTGGTGCCCTAGAACTAGAAGGAGTAGAAGTCCGAGTACAGCTGGATGATAAAAAGAACATTCACGATCTCATCCCTAAGCAGCCTCTAGAAGTTCATGAAACAGTTGCGGAATGTATGATCCTGGCCAATCACTGGGTAGCCAAGAAGATATGGGAGAACTTCCCACATCAGGCTTTGTTGCGACAACATCCACCTCCACATCAGGAGTTTTTTTCAGAGCTCCGGGAATGTGCTAAAGCTAAAGGCTTTTCTATGGATACACGGTATTTCTCTCTTTTTGAGGGGTAGCAAGTCCTTTTGTTCCCATTTTAGTACATGGGATCGTAATACACTACTACAGCTCTGGGTAAAGATGGAAGACTTACTTTTGTTTAGTCATTTCAATTATGTCTGACCCTTCATGACCTCATTTGGGTTTTCTTGGCAAAGATACTAGAGTGGTTTGCCATCTCCTCCTTGAACAAAGACTTATTGGCTCTCTTCAATTCATGGCAATGTTAGATATTTTGTAGGTAGTTATTTAAAACAAAAACCAAAAAACCAATTTCCTAATTATAATATTCACTTTCTCAAAGGTATGCATGAGACGTGTGTGGCTATTGGCTTAATTTCATTCATTCTATAATACAAGTACTAAATGATACTACTTGTGCCTAAACTTGCAAAAGCCTAATATTGTAAGATGCTACATGCCAAAGATAATTTCCCTGTAAAACAAGATGTTGTATTTTCTGCCTTAAAAATAAAAAAATCTTTCGCTTTTAAAATAAGTATTAGAGAAGACTTTAAGAATACTTCTCTCAGGAAGTAATTGAAACATGTTTTATAATATTCTCAGAATGTTTATACATTTAAAAACAAATTTAGAGGTTGTATTTTAAAATTAGTAACTTAAAAATCTAAACCCTTTAGCCAATAAAAAAGTACTCTCGGTAAATGAGTTAGGTATTTCTTCTTTCTCTTTCTTCTCTCTCTCTCTCTCTCTTCCTCTCTGTCTCATCTCTGTGTGTGGATGTATCCATTTTTCCTTCTCTCTATGGTCTCTTTCTCTATCTTTACCTGTTTCTCCTGTTTCCTAGCTAGCTGTCTCTATAATCACCTTTTTATTCCCTTTTTTCCCTTCCCCTCTTGTCTTTCTTCTTTTAATCTTGTTATGAGACAGAAACAAAGTAATTTTTTAAATGTTTTTGTTATACTTATTAAATAGGGTTTTGTGTTTTTCATTTTAAATTTTAAAATGATAGAACATTTTATATTCTTTCTAAAAATAATTTTAAAACTAAATTAAATTGATTTACATTTAGGTGGGCTTCGATTGTTTTTTTTTTTTCTATAAGTGAAGATCCTTGACATGGAAGAAAAGTCCCCTACTTCATATTAGGGAGTAATTTTCTTTAAAAATGTATTATTTGTGTCCATAAGTATTTATTGAATACCAAGTAAAGAAGTGCATTTTATGAAAGAATCCTTAGTGATCAACCTCTATATAGATGAAAAAAAACTGAGACCCAGATGTTACCCACAGTAACACCCCCTAAATAATAAGAGGAGTGTTTCCAAAAGGCAGGTGTCCTGATTTCTAGCTGAGTATTCTTATTTCTTACTATCTCATGCTGCCTTCTATGCATACAGTTCTAGGTTAGTCACAAGAAAGAGAGGGCTTTCTATAGGAGAACTGAGCTATTTAATTTTAGATTGTTCTTTGAGGACCATTATTTTCACAAGTTTAGTTCCGGAAAGTATCTTTGCAATTTCTTGTTAAATTAAGTATTGACTTTACTACCATATCAACATATTACTCCTTCCCAGAGTCTATTTAGAGTCTGATTCAGTTTCTCTATTTTAATCATAAAGAAAAATTAGATTTTTCTAATTACTTTTAAACATTGTTCCTCCTCCCACCTTCCAAATGATGATAGCTAAGTATATCAAAGCCATCAGAAAGATAAGTAAAGTCTTAATCTCAAAGCTTTGATCTACAGACTAGTATTTGGGCCCTAAGACTTTTTCTTTTTTTGTTTGATAGGTCTAATAAAACTCTAGCTGATTCCCTTGATCGTGCCAATGACCCAAGAGATCCCCTGGTGAACAGAATACTACGTTCCATGGCTACCCAGGCCATGTCCAATGCGTTGTACTTCTCAACTGGCTCTTGTGCAGAAGATGAGTTTCACCATTATGGTAGGATACTGACAGTTGCTCAGATTTACAGGATATGTTTTTTAAAACTATTTGTTTAATATTCTCTTTTCATCATTTAAATCTTAACTCTTTTTTTTCCCCTCAAGGACTTGCATTAGATAAATATACCCATTTCACTTCTCCAATTAGAAGATATTCAGATATTGTTGTGCACCGATTGTTAATGGCAGCAATTTCAAAAGATAATAAAACAGAGATTAAGGAAAATTTGTTCAGCAGCAAAGACCTAGAGGAATTATGCCGACATATCAACAACAGGAACAGAGTAAGAGCGGATATTAAATGCACTACCCATTGTACTACTTTCATTAGTAATAGCGATGATTATGTTATATTCATCACAATTATATTAATAACAAAAATAGCATAGTGCTTTGAGGTTTTGCAAAGTTTACCCATGTTATCTCATTTGATTATCGCAGAAGCTCTATGACGGTTGGAACTATTCTTATACCCTCATTTTATAGATGAGAAAATTGAGGCTCAGAAAAGTTTAGTGTTTGCCCACAGTCACATAGCTAGTAAGTGTCAGACATGGGATTTGAACCAAGGTGTTCCTGATTTCAGGGCCCCACACTTACTCTTTAGCTTTACTATATAGTGGGATTAACAAGTACTTGAACTTTTATTTAATAGCATCACACTCTAGCAAATGAAAACTAATCTTTTTAATAATAATGAATTCATGTTTTTAAAATTCTATTATATAATTTGATACACATATGTTCCCTAGTGAATATATTCAAAAGTCTATGAAAACTTGGAAAGATTTTACTTTGGGACACTGTTACAGTAGAGATGAGACCACGGTGTTTCCTCCATATCTCTTCCTTTTTTGGTTTGATGAATTATAGGCTGTGCTGACTAACAAGAGGTCATGATACATTTTATTTGTAAGTCAGTTTAGAAGTTAGAATAGTTTTTTCATGGAAAAAGTGTTAATGTCTTTTTAAGTCGTCTGGTTGCCCACAATAAAAATCTATTTACTCCCAAATGTAGCATAGTAGTTGTATTAATAGTTTGGGGCGGAGTATGAACTTGTGAAACATATACATAATATACTATCTGTGTGCATATGTGGGAATGTTTTCTATGTGCACGTTTATAAAAGTATATAGTATATAGACTAATAATAGTAAAAATATACACATGCTATTGTTGAATATTATTCTGATATTTGTGTGTGTGTACATGTACGTGTGAGGTAAGTCAGTTGTATTATGGATTAAAAGTCTCTTTAGAGGCAACTAGGTGGAGTAGTGGATTAATTGCTGGGCTTGGATTTAGGAAGTACTGAGGTCATAGCCAGCCTCACATGTCACTATATGACTTTTGGCAAGTCATTTAACCTCTATCTGCCTTGATTTCCTCAATTATAAAATGGAAATGGAAACAGTACCTCCCTCTCAAGGTTGTTGAGAATAAAATGAGATGCTACTTTAAAACACTTTGTACCAGTAGCTACAAAAGTATATATACTATAGACTTAACAAAAAACTCAACATCTGAAAACTTTTTATTATAATTTTTAAAATATTGATCTTTATTAATAAAATTTGACATTGTGCTTATACGTTACTCTAAATATTGATGCTCAGTGACTGAAAAGATTGTATTTATAATCCTAGCTTTAAGATCATCCAAAGGAAAAAGGTTTTGATACATACCAGATGGTTTTGATGTGACCTCACAAGAAAAGGTTTGATCTTGGTAGATCAGGTGCATGGGATGACAAAGCAAAGAGACATCCTCTACCAATCCAGTTGAAAAAATATCATCCAGACATGGTCACAACACATCATTTCTAGTGAAAAGGTGTTGCAGCTTATTAAAATTAAACATACATTATTCAAAATCTACAAAACTTAAATGTACAGGAAATTGAAATTATTCAACTTTCAATTCATGGTTTTTATAAATTGGTAGCTTTTATGCTTCTGGGGTTATTATAGCTTAAAATTGCACTGTATTGGCATACTGCAGCAAATATATTACTTGTGGTACAGTAGAAAGACCATTGGCTTTGGAATCAAAGAACCTGACACTTTTTACACTTAATACTTTTGTGACCTTCGTCAAGTCAGTTAACTATTCAGGGTCTCAGTTTCCTCATATGTAAAATGAGGGATCTAAACTGGATGACTTTTTTAAAATGAAAACTTTTACATTTTTTCAACTACATGTAATAACAATTTTTAGTATCCATTTTTTAAAATTTTGAATTCCATATTAGCTGTGAGACTCTGAGCAAGTCATTTAATTCCGATGCCTTGCCAAAAAAAAGTGAGTTCCAAATTCTCTCCTCCTTCCTTGAAAAGTTAAGTATTTTGATATAAATTATACATATGTAGTCATGTAAAACATTTTTCCACATTAGTCATCTTTCAGAAGATAACGCAGACCCAAAAAAAGCAAGAAAAGTAAAAAAAAAAAATTTTAATTGAATGCAATTTGAAGCATACTTTTTAAAAACTTTATTTTTTTGGACTAAATATCTTCTGTAGTTCCATCCAGCCTCCGCTTTTGGTTTGGACCTAAAGAATCTTGATTATTGTAAACACAATATTCTATCCCACTTAGTAGACTTCCTCTTTTAATTCCCAACAATTACTGGCTCCTGCAACTGTGTGGGTGGAATATTGCTTCTGATTCCAAAGCAGTGCTCTTATGTAGAGGAGCTCTTTACTGATTAACCAAAATAGGACTGTGAAAGTTAACATCCTTATGCTAACTGTATTGATACACCAAATCATCCTTAGAGATCCCTAAGGTTTGAGGCAGAGGAATGGAAAAGGGTGGTGGTCAGGGAGGAAATACTGGTTGGGAGACAAGAAGTCAATAAAATCCAGTAACAATCTAGAGAAGGGAAAAGACAGGAAACTCTTTCCTAGGCAGAAATCCCCTAACTTCTAGTATTAAAATTTATTCAGAAATGACAGCTTTCAGGTAAATTTGGGTATTGTGTTCTGAGGGGAAAATATCCATTGTAAAAAAGAGTAATTATAATTGGGATCTTGTGATTCAGGCACAAACTTACCTGACTCCCCTTCCTCAGAAGTCTTAAGGAAAAAGACAACTTAGAGAAGTAGCCTGAAAGTTTTAAAATCTGTTTGTTTTTTTCTTATATTCCAGAAGCAGCTAAAATAAATTGAACAATTCATTTGATTTGTTTTTATTGTGATTGTGGCTCTATTTAGATAAAATGAAATAAATACATTCTCTTTTCACTATGATATTTAATAAACTAAGTGAAGATTAAAGATTCTTTTGGGTACTATATTTGTTGAAAGCTAGTATTAACCTCAAGTTTTGTTTGGAACTTGGTACAAAAAGACATTGATTTCATCTACTTTACAAGGAAGATGCCTTCCTATAAATCCAGTCAAAGAACTTTCTGGATTTGAACAGTTAATACTGAATTCTGTCAAAGTATGGTATAATTTATCTCAATAAGATTTTTGTAAGAAACACATGAAAACATACTTTGTAACCATAACAAACTATATACATTTATCAGTTAATTGGTAAAATGATCCATCTTAGAAAATAAAATTGTTTTCCATTAGACTAACTTGCATCAACATAACTGAATTAATTTAATTAAGCATTACTATTATTTAGTGTCTTTTATAGGACTTCAGGATTAATACAAATATAAATTAATTTGTGAAACATTTATTTTTAAAAGCTTTTTTTGGTGGGTTGTCCTTCTCTCATAGGCAGCCCAGCATGCCCAAAAACAGTCTACTGAACTTTTCCAGTGTATGTATTTCAAAGACAAAGACCCCGAAACTGAGGATCGCTGTATAGCAGATGGTGTCATTTATTCAATTAGAACAAATGGTGTGCTTGTATTTATACCAAGGTAAGTTATATCCACCAAAACTTTAATGGAAAATAGTCTTTAAAATAAAGTCTAGAGGATCAGTATTCAGTGCTCTTAAATCTATTTAAGGCTTTGACTACATTTGATTGATCACAAAGTAGATTACTTTTTGGGGGGAGGAAAGGAGATCAGTGTTTCCTAATTTATTCAATTGTAAATTATAATTATAATTCATATTTATGATAAACTATAAATTCTTAACATGGCATTTTGACATTTGCAAACACTTTGTCTCATTGGATCCTTACGATATAAAGACAGAATGGAATAGCGAAAAAAGAACTTATTTTATTGTAGCTGACTTGGTTTCTGCTCCTTGTATAATCTGGAGTAATTTTTCTAGGCCTTAGTTTCCTCATTTATAAAATGAGGGTTAGGATTAGATAATCTTTATGATTCCTTCCAGCTCATGGTGTAATTATTATTATATGCATTTTATAGATAAGGAAATCATAAATTTGCCAAAGTTGTGATTTCCCCAAAGTCCTGGGGTGTGCTGGAACCAGCTCTACCAGAGCTAGTTCTCAAATTTTCAGTGTGAATACTATTAGTCAGGCCTTAATTAATTGTTCTGTAATTGTCTAGCCTTAAGCAAAGTTGGGACGGAGTGAGATGAAAGGAAGAAATGTTAATGCAGATCAAGCTTTAAAAAGTGGCATAATTTAAGATTTTTTTTTTCCAGAGAGCCAGTTAAAACATTTACCTGCACACCTCTGGCCAAGGTCATACAGGAAGTGGTAAAAACTTGTCAGCATTCTTTACACAATTCCATGGTAGCCCTACACAAAATGTATGCTTTAAAAGATTTTAGATCAGAAAAATGCAGTGAGGCCCATGGGCCAACTGTAGCTCCCAAGTGCAGCCAAAACTAGATTAAAATGAAATCAGTATTGAGTGTTTAAGATCTTTTCTTAATATTAAAATGAATTCTAATACTAACAAAAACATGATATAAATATCAATGTATGGTTTACTGCATCATTATGCAACTCACAGGGATCCTTGTATACGGTTTAGTAGCCCCCATTTCAATTTGAGTATAACACTTTTTTTTAGATAAGTTCCTTAATCTAAAGGCTTGACTACTTAAAATATGGCGTATCTGGATTTGTATTCTTCATCTGTGATTTAGGTTTGGGATTAAAGGTGCTGCCTATCTGAAGAATAAAGATGGATTAGTTATCTCATGCTATCAGGATGGATGTTCTGAATGGAAACCTGGATCACTTCAACGATTTCAAAACAAAATCACTTCTACCACAGCAGGAGGAGAATCGATTACATTTAGCTTGTTTGATCACGTAACAGTAAGTCGAGCTCCAATTAAGTGTTGTTTAATGGAAAGAACACAAAAGGCATCAATATAATGTGGCCCTTTCTTTTCTTTGATAGGTAAGGATATCTGTGCAGGCCTCTCGTTGCCATGCTGACACAATCAGGCTTGAAATCATCAGCAACAAACCATACAAGATATCGGAGACGGAACTTTCTCAACAGAATTCCCTTTTAATGAAAAATGAGCTAGTGAAAGAAGTAACCAGATCTGTTGAGGAAGCTCAGCTTGCTCAAGAAGAAGCCAAAGTCAAAATCATTCAAGAAGAGTATCAGGAATATTGCCAGACAAAAGGGACTAGCTTGTATACACTTCTAGAAGAAATAAGGGACTTGGCTCTTCTGGATTTGTCCTCTGATTATGGAATGTAAAATACATTTCTTTGTTATTCCATCTAAGGAGTTTTGCCTACAAATTTTTTCTTATGCTTTTCTTGGAATACACAGTAATTTTACATGGAAGATGTTAACTCTTCTAGTTAGAATAAGATAAACACTGCTATTTCACTTTTGGACCACACAAGTTTCATTGCTAGACTAAATTCCCCATGAAGCACCTGTTCTGTTATTTATAGAGTAGCTTAGCAAACAGCATTTAAATTGAAATCTCTTTTTTGTCATACACTTGTGGCAGTCTGGCAAAGCCCGTGGACTCCTCAGAATAATACATAGGGGCTCACAGAGAAAATCAGTTATATTGAAATTTTCTAACTCCCATCTATCCATCCACCTATATTTACTGATGTTTTTTAAACTAATTCATGGACCCCACGTAAAGAACTCTCTTGGGTTGAATGATTTGCTTTGGACCATAGTGTGACTCAGGATTAGGACAGGAATTCAGATCTTCCTGACTCAGAGACTAACTTTTTTTTTTCCCCATTAAACCATTAGCTACCTCTCAAATACTTTTTGCATATACAAATTAGTTATTTTTATTATTAACTTGAATTTGCATTGAGTACAGATGAATCTTTATAAAAACATAGAAAACGATAGCTCTAAAGTCAGGTTATCAACCAGATTATCATTATTTAGAACCTGGTCAATACCAATTTCCTTTGTCCTGACTCACTACCCCTCTCTTTCATTATTTTTATAAATGTTCTAAAAAGATTTTCTTAGGAGCAGAAAGAATAAAATCTAATCTTTTGTACAAGAGTAGTCAATTCTTAGTACTTCAGACAAATGGGGATCAGAATCAATGAAAAGAACTTTTGGGGGACTTTATAAGTTATCAAGTATTACATATGGGTTGGTTGCTGCTATATTTGTTATTTCAACAGATACTAAACTCAAAACACTGGAGGACACAATAAAACATTAGAAGCAATCAAATGGCTGCTCTCTTGGAGTTTATAGTAGAGAGATATTCATAAATAACTTATCTATAATTTAACTATTCAGCATGAGGGATAATTTAGGACACAAAATGTTTCTAAACTGAATCTAGTCTCCATCTGGGAATCACATGAACTCGGTTTATACCTTTACTAGATAATACATTTAACCAGAATTTAGAAATTAACAAATTCACAGCATTACATACTCAAGTTCATAGAAGAGATTTTTAAAGGGGCAACACTAGGTGATACACTGGTTAGAGTATTAGGCTTGGAGTCAGAAAGACCCGAGTTCAAATCTAAGTAGCTATGTGACCCTGACTAAGGTACCTCACCCTGTTTGCCTCAGTTTTCTCATCTGTAAAACAGTGACTCTCATTTTATTAGTGAGAAACTAAGACTAAGAAGCTGACTTATCCAAAGTCAAGTAGGTAATAGCATTACTAGAATTCATCCATGACCAGGTCCTTTTGATTCCAAATCCAGCACTAATAGCCTGAACCAGACTCTCAATACACGCACATTCCAGGGTTTAATCTCATCTGAATGTCCTCCAAAAGAAATGAGGGGGAAACCCAGGGCACAATATCCAGACCCTTGAGATATAACATCCTTCAAAAGAACCAGTTTTGGATATGTACCTGACAGGCTAATTAGTATTGTAGCAAATCTGAAAGAAATGGGGTCAAGTCCTAAATTAAAAACTACTAACTAGGTTGACTTAAGAGTAACTTCACAGCCTCTTAAGACTATAAACTGCAGAACTGATGGTGGAGCTTCCTGAAATAATGAAATCACAGGCTCCAGATTGGGAAGGATTAGGTAGAAACTAGCAACAACAGCTACAGGTATCACAGGAAGGAGACTGGTTGTAAGACATATCTGCCAACTTCTCATTTATTCTCAGCAATAAGCTGCTATCCCTTTTCCTATATTAGAATATTTGAACGGAATGACCTGGGGCCTCAAGAGTGAAATTGTCAGATGAATGGGCCCCATTATATTAAAATATGAAAATGAAATGGTTATTCCCCTCATGTATTAGAGATTACCAAGTCACAGCTCCTTGGCTAAGAAATGCTGAGAAAGCAAAGTTTACCCCAAATTAGAGGTTAACAAAGTAGGTTCTACAGGATGCCTAAGGGATAGGCTCATAACAAAAAGACAGAAATGAAATGGCTGTTGATGGCAAAGAGGGATCAGATGCTTAGGGAAATAAAAAGATAGAAATAGGTTAAAGGACTAAGAGACTACAGGAATATTTTTAAAAAATAATAATCTAATTGTAGCTGGACAACAATTTGAGAATTCTAAAACTTGAAGATAGACACTGGCTGAAGTAAGTGTAAGTCAAAGAATTTTAAGTATAAATTATCAGCTAATAAGATTTAATTCACTGACAATGTTACTATATAATCTCTATAGACGTATCTTAAATTTGGATGCCATGCAGTACTCTTTCATGTTTGTCACACATACTATGTGACCATTTAAATGTTGAGAATCTCGTTATCAAAAGTATAAGAAAATCACCAATATATGCAAACTAATGTAAAGAATTATTTTTTACATTCATTAAAATATCACATCTTGTGTAAAAACTTTATTCACTTATTTTACAAAAAAATAAAGTGTATAATTATTTTTATATCTTAAAATACTAAGCACTTTTTATTAAAACATAGGACCTTTAAATTATATACTAACGGAATTGTCAAAAGATCTGTTTATATAAAAAGACAAATATAAAGGCTATGACAATTTAGACTAATATAAATAAATAGGACAAATATAAACAAGTGGGCCAGATCTTGAAAAGACTTCTAATAAAGTTAAACACTTAAATTGTTTTTACCCACTATGGAAAAAACACAACAAATCTATGTGTGTTAAATTGGAGGATAAGCAGCTATTACTAAGATGAATGAGGCAAACAATTGTTGACATTTAAACGCCTTGAAAAGATTAGCTGGCTAATCATTGTTGCATATTTTAAATGGTTTCATTTACTCCTGAGTTCTGGAAGTCATCATCTATATCTGCAGAATTGACAGTACTGTCTGAGATTTCTGGATTTTCTTCATTGAACTCATTTAAATTCTCTTCTTGAGCATCACTTGTACTATTGTTTTCAGATGCCTGTGTCTGGGGCACAATAACTGACAAATCTGGAAAAGAAAAAAAAAGTGTCATTATCCACTAATTTTATTCTGGTTATTTTACTTTAAAAATACATACAGGAGGTCTCGGACACTTAACACTTCCTAGCTGTGTAACCCTAAGCAAGTCACTTAACCCCAATTGCCTCAGAGAAAAAAAAAATACAGGGGCAGCTAAGTAGCACAGTGGATAAAGCACCAGTCCTGAAGTCAGGAGGACCTGAGTTCAAATCTGGACTCAGACACTTAACACTTCCTAGCTGTGTGACCGTGGGAAAGTCACTTAACCTCAATTGCTGAGGGGAGGAGGGTGACCCTATAAAATCTAACAATTGTCACTACAAACAAAATACTTCATTAATATGAAAATGGTTAAATAAGGAGTCCCTTTGGAGTTTTGTCCTTTCTTAAGGATTGAGGGTAAAAGACATGCTAACCTCAAAATTCGTAGATTTGTTCAAAAGTGGAAAGAAGTAGTGAGTTATCAATGGAGGCACTCAAGACTAAGCTAAAGCCTAATAGGTACTGAATTGAATGACTAAAAGACTCCATTCAGAGGCTATGGTCAAAATCAGAATAAAAGTCTTCATTTAGAATCACTATACAATGAATGATAGCACCAATTGTTATATGTATTTGATTATAAGTTAATAGTCTCTAAGTCTGAAAATATTTTAAGTATATGTGTGTATGTTCATGCATGTACAGCTCTGTTAAGCTGGAATAATGAATAATTATCTATCACTTTACTGTTTTGTAATAGAAGATCAGGGATGGAGGGAGAGGAGATTCTATTTTATATAGTTCCTTTCCCTAAAAATCACTTTCAGCATATTCATCCAGTGTAAACAAATATTTTGCTGACATGTAAGCTGATCATTAATTGAAAAAGAGATTGAAGCAACTTCCTGATTCTACCAAATGAAAAGTCATGTTGGATTCAACATATGTTCATCTCTTTTTCTCATACTGCCATGACACTGATATTTTCACTGATTGCCACAGAAACCATACAAAGAGCTCTGAATCTGGACTCAGAACATATAGGCTTGAATCTTGGCTCTGCAATTTTACCACATGATAAATGACTTTAGATAAACTGATTTCCTTAGTCTTTTTGAGACTGGGTGTCATTCTGGACTCCTGTGCAGTCTCTTCCAACTCTAGATCTATGATCCAAAGTATCCTTTCTCAGGTTAAAAAAAAACAAAAAACAAAAAACAGACAAAAAACCAATTAAAAAAGGCATCTAAACCATTAAAAAAGTCAAAAACTGTACTAAATCTGTACTACAGAGTGAGAATTTCATAAGTTTTTCAATCACTCATTTAATTTACACAAAATTCTATCATTAATTTAGCCTGGGAAAAAGAAAGCTAGAAAGAGATGTAGGCATGCTGACAGCTAACCAACATTAATGGCAAAAATTGCCAACAAAAGCAAAAAAAAAAAAAAAAAACTATTAAAATTTGAATTCTGAATTTAAACAGCACAGCAGTCTTCAAAGCTACATTCAGTACAATAACTGTCATTCATGAGAATAGGCCCAAGTCACCAAGAAAAAGCTAAACTGTTATGAATATATCTTTCAGGCTGTTTCATATTTGTCCTTAGATCCTCAGTATTTTGTACAGTTTAGTTCACAGATGCTTGATACATGCCTGTTCAATGAACAAAATTTTTTCAAAGATTTCCACCTATAATGGCCACAATTTTAAAAAGCTTTTGTGTATGAATGATTTAAATCCATTGCCTCCAGCCCAAAACTGTGTTGCTTCCAAGAGTTCCAAATAGTCAAGGTTTTATTATTTTTTAAAACTGAACTTTTATCACCTTTTCTTAGATTTATTATTTTTGGAGGCTGAGAAATAAGTTAGGTTAAAAATATCTAACATGTCCTTGGTACTTTAGTGGCAGCACATATAACAAAATTTATAACTTACCTTTTTCTTGGGACTGAATGTTATTTAACAGTTTTGCCTGCCTCCTTTCCAAGGCTAACTGTTTATTCTTTTCAATTCTTTGCTGCTGTTCCTCTGTTAAAGTTCTATTTGACTGAGAAGCAAATATTTCTTTATCAACTGGATTTGCAAACAAGGAATCAAAGTCTGTGGTAGTTGTCTCAAGTTCATTACTTTCTGCTTTATCATCTAAATTAAAAAACAAAAATAAATCCATACAAGTACACTCATTTTATTAATGAATAATTAAAGAAAAGAGTCCCTAAAGAGAAAGTTAGTTTAAAAGTTGACTAAAAACAGTTATTCTCCTGATTGGAATAAAATGCATTCCTAACAAGTTTCAGACTGCTTATATTATAGACTTGAAGGTTTTGTAATTTCACTGGCAAAGCTACTCTCTCCCATTTACTCATATCAAAAACTTCGCTATGACACTGAGCTACCATGAAACCATACTTATTAAGTTAAGTGAGTTTTCAGACAAATCATAAAAGACATACAGTTGACCATCACTCAGAGGCTCTGCAGCTTTCCAAGTGGCTAGCCAGAGATTTCAGCCCTCCTTCCCCAGCAAACTGTCAGCTTTCAAGAATACAAATAAATACAAACTCCAGGACAGTAATGAAAATAAAGGGAAGGAACAGGATTTAGAAGTACCAAATCTCAAACTGCAATACAAAGTAGTTAGTAATCATTAAAACATTTCGTTATTGTCAATGAGTATAACAAATTAAGGAAATAACATGAAATAAAATAAATACAACAGCATTATATTTGATAATCTAGAGATTTGATTTCCTGGGGGAAGGACTCACTGTGCAACAAAAACTGGGAAAACTGGATAGCAATTGGGCAGAAATTAGAATTAGACCAACTTCACATTATACACCAAAATAAACTCCAAATAGATACAATGATGTATGTATAAAAAGTAACATCATGAATAAATTAAATGAGTAAGGATAAAACTACCTTTCAAAATTTGGATAGAACAGTTTATGATTACAACAAGTGATAAGAGATCATACAAGATAAAATGGACAATTTAAGTATATAATATTTTAAAGGTTTTACAGAAACAAACAGTAAAAATTAAAAGGAAAACTGGGAAGAAAAAAAAAAAACAACTTTTGCAGCAAAGTTCTCAGATAAAGGTCTAATATCCAAGACATGATTGTCATTTAAACTCATTAAAAGACATTCATTCTCCAACAGATAGTCAAAGGATATAAAACAACCAGTTTTTTTCAAAGACAGAAATCTAAGCTATTAATAAGCATATGAAAAAATATTCTAACTCACAAATTATAGAAATGTAAACTTCAAAAACTGAGGATCCTTCACCTTGTGGTAAAGAAAAAAAGGAAAAACTAAAAACTGTTGGGGAGGTAACAAGAAAACTGGTACCATTTTGATAGACCTATGAATTAGATTATTCTTTATGGAGAACAATTTGGAACCATGCCAAGAAAGTTACTAAACTATGCATAGACTTAACAGGCCTATTTCATTTAGGTCTATACTCTCCTGAAAGAGGAAAAGGATTCATATAAATAAATATAATTATTAATAGTGCTTTTCAGAATAACAATAAATACTAAAAATTAAGGAGTATCCTCTTGTATCTCATAAGACTCATGAAATGATGAAGCAGTTTCAGAAGAAACAAACCAAAGCTGAGTATAATGAGCAAAAGTAGAACCATTTTTATAATAACATTAGAGAAAAATAAACATGAAAGCTTTCAGAAGGCCTATCACTGAAATGATAAATTATGAGTCCAAAAGAAACACAATTTACCTCTTGTCGTAGAGGTTATGAATTTAAAAGGCAGAAAGATATAAATGTTCAGACGTGATTAATGTGATAACTTGTTTTGCTAATTTATGCAGTTGTTTTATAGCCCTTTGAGCTTGGGTTTATTTCTTTTTTTAAATTTGCTCAAGAAGTAATAGGTGGGGCAGATTAATTTTTTAAAGATTAATTTAAAAATAATAATTAAGGGGAAAAAAAGTAATCTTTACCCCAAAATAAAGCATCAAAAGCCTTTTGAAAGTTGAAAAATGTTAGTTGAGATTATCTACCAACTAAAAAAACATTTTAAAAAGTTTTAAAGTCAAACCGCTACACTAAAAAACCTTAGCAAAAATTCTTAAATTCTAGAATCCAGATTTTTTATTTACAAGTTATATCCATGGGTAATTTTACAGCATTGACAATTGCCAAACCTTTTGTTCTAATTTTTCCCTCCTCCCCCTCCATCCTCTCCCCTAGATGGCAGGATGACCAGTAGATGTTAAATATATTAAAGTATACACAATAAGTATACATGACCAAACCGTTATTTTGCTGTACAAAAAGAATTGGACTCTGAAATATTGTATAATTAGCCTGTGAAGGAGATCCAAAATGCAGGCAGGCAAAAATATAGGGATTGGGAATTCAATGCAATGATTCTTAGTCATCTCCCAGAGTTCTTTCACTGGGCGCAGCTGGTTCAGTTCATTACTGCTCCATTGGAATTGATTTGGTTCATCTCATTGCTGAGGATGGCCAGGTCCAACAGAACTGGTCATCATATAGTATTGTTGTTGAAGTATATAATGATCTCCTGGTCCTGCTCATTTCACTCAGCATCAGTTCGTGTAAGACTCTCCAGGCCTTTCTGAAATCATCCTGTTGGTCATTTCTTACCGAACAATAATATTCCATAATATTCATATACCACAATTTATTCAGCCATTCTCCAATTGATGGGCATCTACTTAGTTCCAGTTTCTGGCCACTACAAAGAGGGCTGCCACAAACCTTTGTGCACATACAGGTCCCTTTCCCTTCTTCATGATCTCTTTGGGATATAAGCCCAGTAGTAACACTGCTAGATCAAAGGGTATGCACAGTTTGATAACTTTTTGAGCATAGTTCCAAATTGCTCTCCAGAATGGCTGGATGTATTCACAATTCCACTAACAATGTATTAGTGTCCCTGTTTTCCTATATCCCCTCCAACATTCCACATTATCTTTCCCTGTCATTCTAGCTAGTCTCAGATTCTCTTTATTGAGACTTCCTTTTACTAGTTCAGTAACTACTTCATATCTTATATCAGGGGTCCTCAAACTTTTTAAATAGGGGGCCAGTTCACTGTCCCTCAGACTGTTGGAGGCCGGACTATAGTAAAAACAAAAATTTTGTTTTGTGGGCCTTTAAATAAAGAAACTTCATAGCCCTGGGTGAGGGGGATAAACGTCCTCAGCTGCCGCATCTGGCCCACAGGCCGTAGTTTGAGGACCCCTGCCTTATATATATGAAATCCCACTGTATGCCACATATCTTGGCAAGAAATCCAGCTCTGGTATTGTGTTAAATTAGTCTTATTGAGATTTAAAATCAACTTACAAGTGACCTTGGAGAATTCTATTTTGAGTCTTTATTTTCCACTATTTCTCATAAGCAACACAATTACTGATGTTGAAAAGAAATATGTGCAGAACCATCGCACAGGAAATCTGATAACTAAACAGATCCTGTCGGCAGGAACCACTTGTTGATATATGTGACTGACTATATGGTTACAATGAGTGACTGACAAATGTAACCAATACCAAGTACAGTCACTAAGGTCTTGTTGCAGTCCTGCCAACAGAATGACCTACGGAATGTCATTTAGCTTTCCTGGTCTTTAAGTTTTTCTCCTATAAAAGGATGAATTAGACATCCTCAAATCCCCAGTCACAATCTTTTATTCAGCTGAGAAAAAGGCCAACTACATCATCACCAATTTATTCTACTTGATCTTCCTAGAAGTACTTTTCTAGACTTAGTCACTAGCATATGAAAATCAATACTTCTTATCTTATCCTTTTACTCATTTGCTAATCATGGCTAATCATGGGTTAACCAAGGATAAACAGTATCTATATCAATTAAAGTCTCTAAAGGGTTTTAATATCTTCTGCAAAATGGCAATCAATTCAATCAACTCTTCAAGGAAGGACACAACAAACTTTATACAAACATTTTATGAGCTAGTTCAACACATTCTGGATTGGCAGTACTTTACAAGTTTATTTTAACATGACACCTTATTTGTTGGATTGTCACTTTTTGCTTTAAAGATATATTCGTTATTAAAAAAAAAAAAAAAAAAAACTCCAATCCATTAGAACATAATCTAAAAACAAAATAGGTGTATAAAAATGTATCCCTCAATTGTAACTACAAGCAATACTTACCATCATTATTAATAAAATCCTCATGTATAATAGGAAGATCAAGTCGAATTCGTTTTAAGCAGGTCTGAAAGTAAGAAGGCAGTACATGTTTATACTTCAACACTGTCACTAAAAATGTCCATGTAGTAGAAACTATTTAAAGATGAACATCATGCATTCTATTCGAAGTTTCAAAGAACATTTTATTTCTATTATTATTCTATACTGATTATTATGGATTCTTTTCTTCCCTACTAGGCTTAGCCAGTTCAAAATAGAAGTAACAATAGGAGCTCTACTGTGCATTAAAAAAAGTTTAAAAACAATGTTTCTATAGTCTTGTTATGTTCTGGGATTCTTGAAGGTTCTATCAGTGCAAGTTCTCACTGGTTCTATACCTACCTAAAAAAGCCTTGACTCTACACTCAGGAAAAGAGTATTGAAAGTCTATTAGATGAATGTTACCCTAGTTAATTTTGGAGAGGCTTCTCAAAGCACTGAATATCAATTAAGTGAAGTTTGGGGCATAAAAAATTCATAAAAGGCATTAGAAGGGGGTTACAATTTGTATTTGTGGATGAATCCTTAAAGTTCTTAAAATAGTTCTAAAGTGCTCACAAATTATTACAGATGCCTTCTTAAACCACTTTCAAACAGTTTAATTTAAAACAGCCCTCATAAAATATCATTTCTTCCTTACATTAAGTCTAAGTCTACATGGGATTGAGGATACCTATATCATAGTTAATACTTACCTGAACTTCTTTCTTATTTCCCAAATGCTCTATTCTACTAATAAAATCCTCAAACTGCAGTTTAGGGAATAGTCTATGTGCCCAGTGCTCCATGTGTCTGATTAATGTCTTCAAATCTTCAGCCTAGAACATAAAAATAAAATTGCTAAATAGAAATTTCATCTAAATATTGACTATATCAGCAGATTTCAGAATAAGGAGTACTGCCAAAGATACTGGGGTCATCTGTATTTTTCAGAGTTGAGAAACTTTCAAAAGGAAAATAGGAAGGAGCTACTTAAATCTAAAAGAGCCCCGAATATTCATTCACATAAAAGAAAAGTATTGAATTATTTCAGATAAAGATTCTAATAAACATTAAAAAAAAAAAAAAAAAAACACAACTGAATTTATTAGTTAAAAAATATTTTGGATATTGCTTTATATAGGCCTGGGGAAATCACTAATCACTTTTAGCAATAAGTACTCACACAAAGCTAACAATATATATATAGAGAGAAAGAAGATTAGGAAGCATTCAAGACTCAAGATTTTGAGAGGGAAAAAAAATTTCAAAATTCTTAAGAGGAGGAGTTAAGAAACTGAAGAAACTATAACAAGAGTATTTTCATCACAAAACCTGTCAGAATAAGGGTGCTTAACTGGGGGGTAGTGCAATGTGGCATCATCAGATTCATGAACTTTAAAAAATATTTTTATAACTGTATGTTAATATATTTGACTTCCTCAGTAATTATATCTTATGCATTAAAAAAAAAAAAAGTTTCGCTAGCATGCCAAAAAGGTCCATGATACAAAAAAGGTCTAAATCATCTTCCTAGGTTCTTTCCCTATCTGTATTCTGTTTTCATTAATGGATTAGGATTTTCTATTCAAACCTTCCTAGTTTCATTATGCTTCAATATGAAGTGGCATAAAGCACTTGCTGAAAAAAATTAATACACTTATCACTATTAAATAATGAATAATAATTATAATTAATTTGCAGAATTCATGTGAAGTATTTCATTTCCCACTTAATGATATTTTATAGTAAGCCACAAGTCAAGAAATCAAGTTCTAACAAAGGCTAACTCCATATGACCAACTTAACTTGTATCTCAATATATAAAATGTAAATTACAACCACCTTTCTAAATAAAGTGAAGGGGCATACAAAGTCCATAAAGCATTTTGGATTTTTTAGGAAAGAAACTGGCCTGCTATGGTCTAGGGGGTTGGACACAACTGAATAGTAAAATAATGCTGTCTGAATTCCAAATGTTATTAATAATAATATAACAAAGGCAAGTATATCAAAATTGGTTATTTCTTACCTCATAGCCTTTACCTTTGAATTTTACGTTATCAAATGCATGCCTTAATGCAGGAAGTCCTCTTTCTGAAATTAATCTGTAAAATCATAAATATGTCCTGTGAATATTCATGTGCATGGAAAACATGAAATTTCTTAATGAATTAAAAACCTTTTTAGATTAGGCAAATTAAAATTTGATCAGTAAAATGAAACAATGTATCCAAAACCACCCAAATAAATTCAAAGTTTAACATAATAAAAGCAAGTTAGGAAGTACCTCTGAGCATCTAACTTGGGCAAATTTCTTTTTACAGCTTTCTTTGTAGCTACAGGCATATCTCCCATCTGATCCCTCCTTGTTTCTGAATGAAGATAAGGGCATTTAAGTTATTTCTGTAATTAAAATATGGAACCTGGTATTTACCAGAAGTTAACATCTTAAAATAACAACTGCCATGTGAAATTTTCATTCATATCCATTCTACTTATCTGAGTGTGCATATACTTTCCCTACAAAAAGAAAACATCCTATTTATATTACACTGCCATATTCTTTAGTTTTGTTGGGAGTCTGCTTATACTTTGTTTTTGATTGAGAAGTCACCAAATACAATTTATTGTCAAGTAAATACTATTGATGGTGACAATTTCTAAAGAATATGACAACTCAGGCATTATTTGGAACCACTAATTTCTAACCTGTGGTGGGCTCATTTTCTCCACCATCATCCCTTCCTGGAGAAGCTGGAGGTGGAAAAGGTTGAAAAGTTTCATCTTCTACCACCTCATAATCAGAAAGGTCCACCAAATTGTTCTCCTCTGGTTCCATTGTTCCTGCTGGGAAAAAAAGGAAAGGGAAATATAGTTTAAAAAAAAGTAAAAAAAACACTTCTTCCTAAACAGAAAATTTTTCATCTGAAACCTCCTTTCCCTAATCCTTATCAGAATATTATGATTCAAGAGTAACATAAAATACTAGACTTGTTAAATCATAAGACCTGGAATAAAATCCTGCTTCTGATACTTATTTGCTAGTTATCCCTGTGCTAGTCACATTACTATTAGGATGTAGTCAATTCAACCATTTGTTTTGTTTATTACGAGTATACGTATTTGCAATAAGTTTTTTGTTTTTCTTTTTTTCTGGAGAGGAAAGGAAAAGGAAAAGAAAGAAGGCAGGTGAGTCAAAGAAAGGAGGGTCTCTACTGAAAAAAATAAATTTAAAAAAATGTTTCAACAAAGACAGTATTATTTCCAAGGTGCAGAAGGTAGGATTAAAAAAACAAGCCAGTTCTTACTTAGAGAGGAAAGACGCACACAGAAGATGAGACAGTAAAAAGGATGAGACCCGTGATTCCACCAATTAAACGTAGCTTCCAAGCAAACAAACTCCCTCTATTAATGCAGGTGGCCACTTTCTCTGAAATTCATTATCTTTAGGAATTTGCTAAAGCCCTGAAAAGTGACGTGAATGGTCCAGGGTCACACCGTCTACGCGGGAGTCCAAACTGTGACTCCCACTTTCTCAGCTTCCAGCTCTATGACCACTCATTCTATACTGCCTAAGAAATGCGACACAAAATAATGATTATCCCTTTATGTAGCACTTCCTAGGTTCTTTCCCTATCTGTATTCTGTTTTCATTAATGGATCAGGATTTTCTATTCAAACCTTCCTAGTTTCATTATGCTTCAAGATGAAGTGGCATAAAGCACTTGCTGAAAAAAATCAACACACTATCACTATTAAATAATGAATAATAATTATAATTAATTTGCATAATTCATGTGAAGGATTTCATTTCCCACTTGATGATATTTCACAGTGGGTAGGAAGAAAGGGAGGGTGGTCTGGACCTGGCGCTGGGCGAAATGCGAGAAATCACCTAATTGGGCTTCCTACCGAGGGGATCTCCGTCAAGCCACTTTTCCTCCCCGGGCCTTGGAGGCATCCTCAGAGAGAGGGGGGCCTAACAGGATCATCGATCTGTAGTTTGCATGCCAAACTAAAACTCAAAACGTTCCCAGCTCTCCTTCCCAGACTGCGGGCAGAGGCAGGCGTGTGCCTTAACACTCCACCCTTGCGGAGACACGCGGCTGCGGGGAAAACCGAGGCACCGAAGGGGGGGAGGGGTCACCTGGCCGCCGCCAGGGCCCCGTTTCTCACCTTGGCAGGCCCCCAAGCGCGAAGCCGCGGCTCCCTCAGAGGCCCCCACTGCCGGCTCCGCCTGGGCCTCTCCTGGACCCCACACCGAACATCACCCGGGACCGCCTCGCTCCCTGGAGGAAAGCCAAGAACTCCTCCGCCTCAGCTGCCCGCAAACCCCGCCATAGCCGGCCCGCCGGCCCGCCCCTCACGGAGGACCCGCCGGACCGCAGGCAGCCAAGACGATCGGGATCCCGCGCGTCTCGCGCCTACGCTCCTCTCGCGAGAGCCTGCTTCGCACAGGCGCAGAGAAGTAGGCACCCCTAGCCCCGCCCCTAGCCTCGAACTTCGGCGCCAAATGTGAAAAGGAAGTCTTTGGACGGAACCTCTCCCACGCCTCCGGAAGATCCTCACCTCCTTTCAGTGACTTCACTTCCGGTGGCCCTGAGTTCCGTAGTAAAGGACAGATTTCAGGGAAGACGTTGAGAAGCTCAGAACGTTAGGATCGGGGTCGACGTCGTTCTGTTCTTCCATAAAAGAGTTGTTTGGGGCACTGACCCGCAGCCTCGCGGCCAAATGGTGCCTAGCAAAGACCACGTCAGGCGGGCCTTTCTCAGAGCCCCTCCCCGCCTCACGCTACTTTCCACTTACTCCCATCTTTTACTTAAATACCCTCATTTGTTATATAGAAGTCCCTGCAGGCAGGGACCACCAGGGATTTTCACTGCGCTCAGCACTTGCAGACGCTTGTTATCCAGTCGTGTCCCATTCTGGCATTCTGTGGGCTGTGCCATTCTTGCGTTTTCCGTGACTTGCCCAGGGTCTAAAACCTCCTTGGAACTCCCTTCTTCCTGACCTCGGCCGCTGCTCTCTGCCCACAGGGCCACTTGGGGCCTCCTGTTCTGTGGAATAAACGCAGGCTGGCTTACTGGTGATTCCCCCCCTCCCCCTTCTCCCCTCCCCCCGCCCCTCCCCCCGCCCGCAATCTGTGACTGAAGAATCTTCAAACAACTGGATGTTGATTTTCAGACACGGATTTCTTTCCAGCTCGGTAGAACCATCCAGAGCTTCCGCTTTGCAGACACAGCGTTCACAAGCTCAGTGTCCTCGTCAAGTTTGCTAAGGCCAGATTTAGGAGGACCTTATGGATTAAGAGAAAATCAGCATATGTACTCACAAGTTTCACTAGGAGTGGATGTTTAGTTGAAGAGAGAAGATATGCTTTTATTTAAAAGCATAAATAAATACAAATGAATTCGAGGTGATTTCAGTGAGAAAGGGCTAACAGCTGGGCCGGGAGGTCAGGAAAGCTTGTGGAAGATAATGGATAAACTGAGCTTTGAAGAAAACCAGGGATTGTGAGAAGCGAAGTGGAGGTGAGAGTTCATTCCACACACTGGAACAGATTATCTTTATGTAACAGTAATAAGTGTAATTTGGCCAGAATATAAGAGTGTTTAATAATATGGAAAAATGAAAGCAGTTTTGAAAGGGGAGGGTAACTGTTCCCTTTAAAATTATCACTCTTAGTTTGGAACTATGCTCAAAAAGTTATCAAACTGTGTATACCCTTTGATCCAGCAGTGCTACTACTGGGCTTATATCCCAAAGAGATTATAAAGAAGGGAAAGGGACCTGTATGTGCACGAATGTTTGTGGCAGCCCTTTTTTGTAGTGGCTAGAAACTGGAAACTGAATGGATGTCCATCAGTTGGAGAATGGGCTGAATAAATTGTGGTATATGAAAATTATGGAATATTACTGTTCTGTAAGAAATGACCAACAGGATGATTTCAGAAAGGCCTGGAGAGACTTACACGAACTGATGCTGAGTGAAATGAGCAGGACCAGGAGATCATTATATACTTCAACAACAATACTAGATGATGACCAGTTCTGATGGATCAGGCCATCCTCAGCAACGAGATCAACCAAATCATTTCTAATGGAGCAGTAATGAACTGAACTAGCTATGCCCAGAAAAAGAACTCTGGGAGATGACTAAAAACCATTACATTGAATTCCCAATCCCTATATTTATGCACACCTGCATCTTTGATTTCCTTCACAAGCTAATTGTACAATAATTCAGAGTCTGATTCTTTTTGTACAGCAAAATAATGTTTTGGTCAGGTATACTTATTGTGTATCTAAGTTATATTTTAATATATTTAACATCTACTGGTCATCCTGCCATCTAGGGGAGGGGGTGGGGGGGTAAGAGGTGAAAAATTGGAACAAGAGGTTTGGCAATTGTTAATGCTGTGGAGTTACCCATGTATATATCCTGTAAATAAAAGGCTATTAAAAAAATAAATAAATAAAATTATCACTCTTAGAGATTTTGTCCCTTTTTCTGATCTCAGAGACCAGGATCTCCCAGGCTCCAAGGAGTCGAAACAGAGCCCATCCTCCCAGGATAAGGGAAGTAATACTATTCAGGAGCAATTCAAGGCCCATGGAAATTCTAAATTCTCATTCAATTGAGGAATCCTGGTCTGATCAGCTCAGGCTGTCTCGGCCCCCACCAAGATACCCAATATAACAGCTTCCTAGAGCTAAGCTCTTTGCAGATGGCCAAGACCCTGCCCCCTGATTCTCTCAACGTAAAATTCCATTTCCCTAATAGAATCTCTGCCACTATAGAAGTCAGTCCCTTAGCAAACTGATTTCTGTCCAACAATAAACTTTCATTTTTGGAATAATTTGGGAATAAGTGAATTCTTTCACTTCTAAACCTGCAGCAGATTAAAGGATATTAACAGCTCTCTTATTGCCATTAACCTCTAGAGCACCAGGAATTGAGAGCTTTTAAACCACATCATTTTTTGTTCCCTGACTGGGAATTGAGGGGAACGAACTGCATCAGTTTATATGTAATGCCAAAGAAACTGAGCAAGACAGAGATTAGAGACCAATTCAATAGTTTATTAAATGGAGAGAAATACTGGGACCAATGCATCCATGTTGATCCCAGGGCTAGATGAGACTATCATCTCAAAGAGTCTAGCCCGAGTATGGGGGCAGCAAGCCTTTTATGGAATAACAAGAACAATGACATAATAGAGGGACCTAGGTGGGGATAGCCTAATAGAAGGAGGAGGTTACTGATATTCTAATGTCATTAAGGAATGTCTATAAAACCCTTATCTTAACCATTAAGAGGGGAGGATCATAACCTAAGGCAGAATTACAAAATAGGACAAATGGAGGAACTGGTCACCCCATTAAAAGAGAACTTTGGCATTACATATATATATATCCTTGAGATAAAAGGGCATGACTAATGTTTCTTGGTTAGGGAAGTAACACAGTGAGACTTGTGCTTTAGGAACTTGACAGGGAAGGAGAGGAGAGATTTTGAGGTTGGGAAATCAATTAACAAGTTATTGCCTTCCAGGTGAGAGGTGACAAACCCCTGAGTTAAGCTGGTTGTGTTATGATTGGAGAAAAGTGACAGAAGTGTTGAGGTAAAATGTAGAAGAGTTGGTAATTAATTAAGTGAGGTGGAGATAAAGAAATTGAAAATGAACCTGAGTTTGTGAATATGGGTATTAGAAGGATGATGGTCCCTTGACAGATACAAAGAAGTTAGGAAAAGGGATTGATTTTAGGTGAAAAACACTAAGTTCTATTTTGAACATTTTTAGTTTGAGATGGCTATAGGACATCTGGGTGGAAATGTTCAGTAGGCGGCTGGTGATGTAAGACTGAAAATTCATTTGGATATACAGATAATAATAATAATAATAGCTAACATAGAATTTTTAAGTTTCCAAAGTGCTTTATAAATATATATATGTGACAGACAAAAAAAAATTATCTCTTTTGATATCAGAAAAATTAAATTATATACTCACAGTACTCCCATTTTATGGATGAGGAAATTGAGACTTGAGAAAATTTTAATTTTAACTGAATGATGAGGTTAGGAGAAAGATGGAAAATAAATGGGAGGTGAAAAAATGATAATGAGTATGGATGACTTTTTCTAGAAGTTTGGCTATAAAAAGGAGGAAAAATATAGGAAGAGAGCTTCAGGAGATGGTAGAAATAAGTGAAGTCACCCCTGATCAATAGAGTCATTCTACCTCACTTGGAGATTTTAAAATGTAGGGTTCAACTATAAGAGACAATGAGGTGTTATTTGCACCATATAAAAGATAACCAGGGACCTTTTTGCAACTGGAAGTGATCCACTCACTGTTTATAAAAGAAGCATAAAGAAGTATTTACATTGTGCTCTCTTTGATAGCATCCTCCATCAATTAAATAAGATAGCCAATGCCAATAGCTATTCAACAGACAAAGACACTCTCTAGGGAGTCAGTAGAAACCAACCACAGGTTTAAGGAGTGCAACCTTTGGCAATAGAGGAAGGAGAAAGAAGCAATAGTGTTTGGCAGCAGAACAACTCTTCCAGTAAAATGTGCTGTGTTTAGCATAGAACAGACCCAGAAAGTCCTGCTGTGGAATTGAGTTGAGCTACAGAGAGAAATAAACCCCCAGAAGATACATGCTTGGCCTTTTTGGCAGAAACCTGGGAGGAACAGCGTAAATACCCAGTTTTTGTGGAGATATGAATTGAAGACCTGTTTCCTAAGAATGTATCTATTTGTGTATATTGCATGCCTTGCCCACTCTTTCCACTAACACTGTTGTTTATTAGGACAGTGTAATCCAGGGTAAAGAGATAATGTTTTGTTACTACTATTCATGTTATGCCATTTCACTAAATGTCATTTCTTTGAGTTAATTGTATCAACTAGTTGATTATTAAATATGAATGCAGTGGGTAGGGGCTCATAAGCAATAATTATAGGAGTGTCTACATTTAGAATATTTTCAGTTTGAAGTAGTTGTCCCTATCAACCCATACAACCTATGGGTACCAAGTTGGGAGGAGGATTTTCCTTAAGATATACTATATTAAAATGAGGAAGACTGAAAAAATTAAAAATTAGAGAAAGAAAAAGAATAATCAAAGGGACAAGTTCCTAAGGATATGGAATGAAGGGCATAGGTAGAAAAGTTGATTTTGGCAATAAGGGCCATTTTTTCCTCTGAGACTAGAGCAAAGGAGTAGAAAATGGTAGATAATATTAAGGTAATTTGAAGTGTATAATTAGGGAAAGAATTCTGGTTGGATGATCTTAAGAATGAGATGAGGTATTGAAGGTGCAAAATAATGATTGTTAATCTAGATCAAGGCTTCTTTTATTATTATCATTATTATTTGTTGTCTTTTTTTTTTTTTTTTTTTTTTTTTTTTGGTGAGGCAACTGGGACATGCCAAGGTCACACAGCTAGGAAGTGTGTCTGAGGCACTCAGGTCCTCCAGATGCCAGAACCTGTGCTCTATCCACTGCAGCATCTAACTGCCCCTAGATCAGGGCTTCTTAAACTCTTTCCATTTGCAAGTGGTTTTTTCCTGAGAAATGTTTATTTGACCCTGGATATATAGATATGTAAAATAAGCATATTTACTGATGGTAAATCATAAGTTTGCTACCGTGCACCTTAAATTAAGAGACCCTGTTTGAGATGGCAACCTACGGTTTAAGATGAGATCTAGAGAAGAAAAGAGTTCAGTTGCTTACATCATTTTCTTTATGGTTTGCATTATCATTAAAGTGCAGTATATGGAACTCTACCTGAAAATTAAAAATTGAAAAATCCAATCATTAGATAATTATTCATGAGCCCTTGGGAATATAGTGAATAGCAACTGTAGCCCAGTAGGTTATTGTAAATGACTAATTATTTTATATTTTCCCCCTTCTTATATGAGAGATACAAAGATTAATTGATTATACATAGTAGTTTATCTAGAGATACATATGAGACATATCTCTTTAACTAAGGTTTGTAGCAAGGAGCCTCATGTTTTACATTGATGAATTTCTAATGTCAATTCTTTTTGGAAATTTTGTATTAAAGCAGTAAATAAACAGCTATGAATCATAACTTTGGAACAATTCCAAAAACATTAAAAATTTGAATAGCTAACAATTTCATATTATAGTAGAAATTCTAGGCATTAGAAGCCTATTAAACCATTTTATTTCATCCTAGGCCAGCCAATGTGAGATTATTCCCTATAATTTATAATAAATTTATTTTAATTTATCAAATAGATTCTAGCACTTTTATGATAGCCTTTATTGTTGGAAAATTGTTCACTATATTTTAATTAATAATTGATCTTGAATTGTAAGATTAGAAGCAGTCCTTCAAATTTATAAGGATACAAGCCATTCCCCAATTGATAAATGATCAGAGACTGTGAGCAGACAATTTTCAGATAAAGAAATTAAAACTATTTCTAGTCATGTGAAAAAAATGCTGGAAATCATTATCAATTAGAAAAATACAAATTAAAATAACTCTGAGGTATCACGCCATAC
Organism: Sarcophilus harrisii; assembly: GCF_902635505.1. Taxonomy (NCBI): domain Eukaryota; kingdom Metazoa; phylum Chordata; class Mammalia; order Dasyuromorphia; family Dasyuridae; genus Sarcophilus; species Sarcophilus harrisii. The sequence goes on along the minus strand of NC_045427.1, from coordinate 519,381,666 downwards.
CTCTCAGATTGGCTAAGATGATAGGAAAAGATAATGATAAATGTTGGAGGGAATGTGGGAAAACTAGGACACTAAAACATTGTGGTGGAGTTGTGAAGTGATCCAACCATTCTGGAGAACAATTTGAAACTATGTCCAAAGGGTTTTCAAACTATGCACACCCTTTGATCCAGTGGTGCCATTACTGGATCTGTATCCCAAGGAAATATTAAAGATGGGAAAAGGACCCATATATGCAAAATGTTTGTAGCAGCTCTTTTTGTGGTAGCAAAGAATTGGAAAATGAGTAGATGCCCATCAATTGGGGAATGGCTAAACAAGTTGTGTTATATGAAGTTAATGGAATATTATTGTTTTATATAAAAAATGATGAACAAGCTAATTTTAGAAAGGCCTGAAAAGATTTACACAGATGCTGCCGAGCAAAACTAGTAGAACCAAGAATACATTGTACACAATAATAGCAAGATCAACTATGAAAGACTTGGTTCTTCCCAGTGGATCAGTGATTCAAAGCAATCCCGATAGACTTTGGACAGAAAATGCCATTTGCATTCAGAAAAAGAACTAAGGAGACTGAATATGGAGCAACATGTACTATATTCACTTCTTTTTTCTGCTTTTTTATTATTCCCATGGTTTTTCCCTTTTGCTCTAATTTTTCTCTCCCAACATGAGTCACAAAACAATGTGTATTAAAAAATAAATAAATTTACGAGAGGAAAAAAAAAGACAATTCTGAGATACTCTCAGATTGGCTAAAATGATGATGATAAATATTGAAGGGGATGTGGGAAAACTAGCACATTGATACATTGTTGGTAGAGTTGTGAAATGATCCAACCATTCTGGAGAACAATTTGAAATTATGCCCAAAGGGCTATTAAACTGTGCATACCCCTTGATCCAGCAGTGTTTCTATAAAGTATGTATCCCAAAGAAATCATAAAAAGGGGAAAGGACTCACATGTGCAAAAATGTTTGTAGCAGGTCTTTTTGTAGTGACAAAGAATTGAAAACTGAGTAGATGCCCATCAGTAGGGGGAATGGTTAACTAAATAAGTTATGGTATATGAATGTAATGGAATATTATTGTTCTATAAGATGGACCTTGATAGCTCCCTTTTCTGCCAGGACCTTCTGTCCACTGAGAACTGCATTCTCACTGTGAAAGTCCATTTTCCATAGATCTGCCACTATAGAAGTCAGTCTCTGGTTAAACTGATTTAGAAATCTGAATCACAAATCAATCTGAAAGAATCTTAAAGGGACCACAACCCGCTTCACTAGTAGGTAAAGATTTATTCTTTCATAATTCTGTGGACTCAAGGCACAATTGTTATCTGAAGAAGAACATGAGTTTCTGGGAGAAAGAAAACAAATAATCAGGAAAATGTCCAATAGTCGTAGTGTCTATTAGGAATAAAGAACCAAGCAAGACCAATCAGCTGGCAAAGAACATATGAAATCAAACAGAACACAGGAATTGCAGCAATTTGCCTATATTGAACTGTGATAAATGCTGTGATAAGCTAATAAAATTCCTAGGATAAGAAAGCAGAAGAGAGATAGTCTTCACACAAGTTCCCATTTCCATTCTTATGATTGGGACTTACCCTTCTAGTGTTGTAAATTTCTTTATATGTGAAAAAGGACAAATCCTCTATTCTATCAGCCCAGAGATTTAGATGAAAATTTCATTTTTGTTCTTTGAAAGTTGTAAATATGGTTTTTATTTAAAAGTTTATTAAGTAAAATGGTCAAAATGTCACCCAGGAGTTGTTCCCCGACTGGTTTTGAGTTCTGATTATCTGATTATATCTTGGAGGCCTGATCTGATAAATATTTTCCTTCTATGTCAGACCTGTACTGTTTAGGTAATTCAAAATAGTTAATTCTGAAAGGTTGACAAGGTCTTTACCTCTTGATTGGCCATTGTATTACTTTAGTTCCCTACCTATAAAATAATACTCCTGTTACCTGAATAAATGAAAAACAAAGCAATGAAATATAATATTCTGAAGAAGGCTCATAAGCAATGCTACCATAGTTACTAATGGAAAGCAAGAGAAAAAAGGAAGGCAAAAGTAATAATGGGATCAGCCTAATTGTTTCAGTTTAGAAATGAAGGAACATAATTAAAGCCTTCCAATTAACTAAATTATCACTGATTTGTACCCACACTAAATCTTACTGTAAACATGGAGAATCTGACTCCAAATTAGCCCAATAGATCTTAGTTTGGGAACTTGCGCACTAAAAGAGGTAATACAATTCTCGTTTTGCTGAATTTATGTTCAATAGCTTACTTGACCCTCAAATAGTTTGATAAAGTAAATTCCTATGCAAGAATGAAAAATACTATTAAGCATTCATTATATGTCTGATACTGAGATATTAGACATGTCCTCTGAGCCCTAATAATGTTGTTGGGGAAGCAAGACCTATTCAATTACTAAAAAGGATTAGTGTATTAACTCCATTAATGCAGATCTCAGCCTGTCCATATGCTAGTGATGTCATTCCATGCTGATTCCTCTAGCAGACTGACCCCTCTTTCATTCCTACTTTCCCTCTGTCTTCAGTCTCTCCCAGGGTATAGATGGTTCCCTATTGCCTCCAAACATTTCCATGTCTTTCCTATCTTCTCATTTGATCCTTCAATTCCTGCTATCATCCCATATCCTTTCTGCCTTAGATGCCTAAATTCCTGGAGAAGACAATCTATGATAGGTGTATTTGCTTCTCCTTTTCTTAACTCTTCAGGCTTCTAAGATCATCATTCAGCCAAAACTGCTCTGTCCAAAGTTACCAATAATGTCTTTTTTTAAAAAAATTGTTTATTTTTCTTTTTTTTTTTTTTGAATTTTGAATTTTAAATTCTCTTGCTCCCTCTCTCTCCCCGACTCAGTAAGAAGATAAACAATATGCTATCAGACATGTGAAACCATGTTAAGCAAATTTCAATATTAGTCATATTGCCAAAAAAAAGGCAAAAAAAAAATAAAGTGAAAAAATTATACTTCAATTTGCATTGAGTTCATCTCTTCTCTCTCTGGGGGTAGATAGCATATTTCATAAAGAGTCCTTTGGAATTGTCTTAGATCATTATCAGAGTAGTTAAGTCTTTTACTATTGCGTATCATTACAATATTGTTTCTGTGTACAACAATCTCTTGGTTCTACTCAATTCATTCTGCATCAATTCATAGAGGTCTTCCCCAGTTTTTCTAAAACCATCTCCCTCATTATTTCTTATAGCACAGTAATATTCTATCACAATCACATACCATAACTTGTTCAGCCATTCTCTAATTGATGAGTATCCTCCCAATTTCCAATTCTTTGCCAATACAAAAAGAGTTGCAATAAATGTTTTTGTATGTATAGGTCCTTTTCCTTTTTTCTTTGATCTCTTTGTGATACAGATCTAGTATCTGTATCACTGATTCAAAAGATATTCACTGTTTTATAGCTCTTTGGGCATAATGGCAATTTTTTCTCCAGAATGTCTGGACTAGTTCATAATTCTACTAATAGTGTATTAGCGTCCCTCTTCAATATTTTTCATTTTACTTTTCTGTTGTATTAGCCAACAGATAGGTGTGAGGTGGTTCCTCAGAATTGTTTCATTTTGTTTTTCTGTAATCAGTAGTTACGTAGAACATTTTTAAAATATAAATTTAGGTAGTTTTGATTTCTTCTTCCAAAAATTGTTCATATCCCTTGACCATTTTTCAATCAGGGAAGGGTTTTTATTTTTATAAATTTGATTCCGTTTTTTTTATATACTTGAAAAATGAGAGCTTTATGAGAGAAACTTGCTGGGAAAATGTTTTCCCAGTTTTCTGTTTTCCTTCTAATTTTGGTTGTATTGCTTTTGTTTGAACAAAACTTTTCAATTTCATGTGATCAAAATTGTCCATTATTCTTTCTGTGATCCTTTCTGTCTCTTATTTGGTCATAAACTCTTCCCTTATTCTTAGATATTACAGGTAAAATTTTCCAAGCTCCTCTTATTTGCTTATGAGATCATCTTTTATATCTAATGATCTTATCTTGGTATATGGTATAAGATAGTGCATAAAACAAACATTTCCATAACATAGCATATTTTTTAAAAAGATGATTGCACATGAAACTGTAAATTTGTTATGTACACTTCCTATACATACTTCTTTGAAGGCCAAATTTGAACTCCTTCCATTTGAACTGATTCCAGTTCCTTCACAATTACAACTAAAGGAAACATTTTCTCATTTCAACAAGTATTAATATTTTTTCATTTATCAAATTATTTTATACTTATCTGTTTAAATGCTGTATATCCATAGTAGAACCCAAGTTCCATGATGTAGAGACTATTTGCAGTGATTAGCACACTGCCTTAAATATATAAGCTAATTGAATAATGGTGTTCAGTCTGTCTAGAACAGTAAGGAGACCAACATTGTTGACTGGTTTACATTTTTACCAGCACTGTTTGTCACTATTTAAAATAATTTAAGGGAAAAAGATCCACTTGTGTAAAAATGTTGCCCTTTTTGTAGTGGCAAGGAACTGGAACTAAGTGGATGCCCATCAATGGGGAATAGCTGAGTAAGTTATGGTATATGAATGTTAAGGAATATTATTGTTCTGTAAGAAACAAACAGCAGGATGATTTCAGAGAAGTCTATAGAGACTTACATGAACTGATGCTAAATGAAATGAGCAGAACCAGGAGATCGTTGTACACAGAAACAGCAAGATTATATTATGATCAATTCTGATGGATGTGGCTCTTTTCAGCAGTGAACCAATTCAGGCCACTTCCTATGGATGGAGAGAGCAATCTGCATCCAGAATGAGAAGGCTATTGGGACAACATAGTATTTTCGCTTTTATTGTTTATTTGTTGTTGTTTGCTTGCATTTTGTTTTCTTTCTCATTTTTGTCCTTTTTGATCTTATTTTTCTGTGCAGCATGATAAGTATAGTAATATATATAGAAGAATTGCACACGTTTAACATATATTGGATTACTTGCTGTCTAAGAGAGAGAGGGTGAGGGGACGGGGGGGGAGAAAAAAATTTAAAACAAGATTTTGCAAGGATGAATGTTGTAAACTACATATGTTTTTAAAATAAAAATATTAAAAATAAGAATTTATTATTTTATGTGAAAAAAGGAATATTTTTGTTTTCAAAAGATTAATTAAAAATGTTTTAAGTTATTTCTTTCCTCCCTTTATTATGCAGATCTTTTAAAATGGTAGAAATATTTGAAAAGAGAGTTCTCATTACAAGAAGGCACTCTTCCTTAGACTTTTCATGAATAGCAAACAATTAAATTGAACAAAGATTAAAATGAAGAAAGCAAAATATGTTGGGAAATGACCATACTTTCAGAACCGTTCAGTTTTTTAAAATTTTCAATAGTATTTTTTTCAAATATATGTAAAGATAGTTTCCAACATTAATTTTTGTAAGACTTTTTGTTCCAAATTTTACTTCCTTCCTTTTTTACCTCTCCCGTCCCCAAAATAGCAAGCAATCTTATATAGGTTAAATACAAGCAATTCTTTTAAACATATTTCCATATTTGTCATGTGTTGCAAAAACAAAATCAGACCAAAAGGGAAAAACAAACATGAAAAAGAAAAAGCATACAAACAAAAAAGGTAAAAATACAATGCTTTGATCCACATTTATTCTCCATACTTCTCTCTCTGAGTGTAGATGGCATTTTTCATCCATTTCTATTGGAATTGCCTTGAATGTTCCCGTTGTTGAAAAGAGCCAAGTCTATTATACTTAATTATCACATAATCTTGTTGCTGTGTGCAATGTCCTCTTTGTTCTGCTCACTTCACTCAGTATCAGTTCATATTAGTCTTTCCAGGATTTTCTGAAATCAGTCTGCTCATCATTTCTTTTTTTTTTTTTAATTTTTTAAAATCATTTAATAGAATAATAATATGCCATCATATTCATGTACCATAACTTATTCAGCCATTTCCCAACTGATTTTCCCTGTTTCCAGTTCCTTGCCACTCCAAAAGGGTTGCTACAAACATTTTTGCACAGGTGGGTTTGTGAAGTCTGGGTTAGCACCCTGGATGCCTTAGAATCAACCAGAGTCAGGATAAGAAAAAGTCCATGGTCTTTATTCTTGGTCTTTAAGGGGAGAAGTGAAGGGGATGGATACAAGCTCTCCACAACCTCCCTTCTCTTCATCCACCACCAAAGTGACTCTGGCTTGTCTTACTCCACCCCCTAATCCTCAATTAGCTGTATATACCAAAAGATCCAGCCAGCACAGAATAGTGAGAAGGGTCATTTTCCAAGCATATGCTAATAGAGTATCGTCCAATCAGTAATTAGCCTTAAGTGCTCAGTTGTCAGATTCCAGTACACTTATTCAGAGTTTCAGCCCTTTACATCTCCCACTTTCTTTTGTTTTAGAACACAGGTGGTCACACCATCCCTATCTTCGCAGGGAGGTGAGAACTCTAAAAAGGAGATGATCATGCCCTCCTTGATTTCTCAGGAAAGGAGGTGAAAACACCAAATAGGAGGTGAAAACACCGAAAAGGAGGTGATCACCCCCTGCCCCCGACTTCTCAGGAAGGGAGGTGAAAGCACTAAAAAGGAGATGGTCACGCCTTCCCTGACTTCTCAGGAAGAAAGATGAAAAGCACTAAAGGGAAGTGGGGATTGCTAGCAGGTTTCTGTGCTGAAGGGTCTTACTAGAAACAGGTATGCACAAACCCATCAGCATGGGAGGTATTACACAAACACATAGCAATAAAGCACAGGCTATTAGTGATGACTCCCCACAGCTGATGCAGGCTCAATGTGGTGTAACAAACATGAATTGTACATGCAAATAGTGATATAACAAACAATATGAATCAACATGGTATTGTAAAAGATTTCCAGAAGTCCTAGAAGGAAGATATGTAAACAACAATCACACATACACCTTCTTCAGCAGACAAGAGATAGTTCAAAACCAATCTATTGTTCATTGCTTCATGTGTCAGGGAATCCAATGGTCCCTGGAAGTTTTTATGTGTTAGGGAATCCAATGATTTCTGCAGATTTTGAAGTCCTGCAACAGTCTTATCATTTCTCAAAAAATCCAATGATTCCTGAGGGTTTTCAAGTCCTACAGGAGTCTTATAATGTCTCAGAGAATCCAATGATTCCTGAGGGTTTTCAAGTCTTAGAACAGTTTTATCATGTCTCAGAGAATCCAATGATTCCTGAGGGTTTTCAAGTCCTACAACGGACTTATCATATCTCAGGGATTCCAATGATTCCTGAGAGTTTTCAAGCTCTACAATGGACTTATCATGTCTCAGGGATTCCAATGATTCCTGAGGGTTTTGAAGTCCAACAATTTTTGATGTCCATGAGTTAATTGCCATAACTGCCATGTTCTTTTAGTGATGGGCACAGTCAGCAATGGGAACTACCTGATGTTTCTTGGATCTTCTCCTTCATTTCAAGGGCTGCTCCATCTCTCTCCAGTGAACAAGGCGAATACGGCTCGTTGGCACCCATCTGATTCCTTCTCCATCTGTAGAGATACAAGCAAACTCTCTATCCCAAGCAGTTAACTCTCTATCCCAAGCTGTAGAGATACAAGCAAACTCTCTATCCCAAGCTAGTCCCTTCCATTCACTACTTTCTTGGTCTCTCCACATCACCTGGCAATTATCTAAAGATAGTGGAGCTGTTCGCACTGGACACCGTCCTTCCAGTGGGTTATAAAACCTGTTTGCTGGAGCCAGTGCATCTTTGTCAAAAATCAAGAAGTTAATAGTATAAAGAGCTAGATTTAGAAGTTTTCTAGATTTACCTGTGGCTCCCCCTTTCTTTTGTTTTTGGAAGAGCGTCTTAATGTCTCTGTTTCTCCTCTCTACTATTGCCTGTCCTTGAGGATTAAAAGGTATGCCAGTAGTGTGTAAAATCTTATACTGTGCACAAAAGTGTGCAAAATGTTTAGAAGTATATGCAGGTCCATTATCTGTTTTTATTGCTTGTGGCACACCCATAATTGCAAATGCTTGGATAAGGAATAAAGTGACCACTTGGGCTGTCTCTTGTGCTGCTGGTGTTGCAAAAGTGAATCCTGAAAAGGTATCTACTACAACATGGATAAAAGACAGACGACCAAAAGATTTATAATGGATCACATCCACTTGCCAAATTTCACTGGGTCTCAAACCACGAGGGTTTTTCCCTGGAGGGAGCATAGGAGCGTAGAAAGGAAGGTAAGCTGTACAGGCTTTTACTATGCTCCTAGCTTCTTCTCTTGTTATTCCAAATTATAAACATAAAGTTTGAGCAACCTGATGATATTTAGAATGAGATTCTTGGGCTTCTTGAAATAAAGGAATATTGGCCAACATAGTTAGAAGGCTATCTGCCTTTGAATTACCATCAAAAATAGGACCTGGAAGTCTACTATGAGAGTGGACATGCAAGATATAAATCTTATCTGGTTGCTTTCTCACTTGCTCTTGAAGTTCCTTAAAGAGCTGATGTATATTAGAGGCTACAAATTTTATTTGGGCTGTGGCAATTCTTTGTACCACACCTACTGAATAGGTTGAATCAGATATTATATTTCTATCTCCTGGATAATAAATAAGAGCTAGAATGATTGCATACAATTCATTCTGCTGAGTGGACTGAAAAGGAGTTCTAACTACTCTCTTTATAGTTAAGTCATGAGAATATATAGCGCAAATATTATGTTTGGATGCATCTGTAAAGATAATTGGTCCTTTAAGAGGAACTTTAAAAATCTTTTCGTCAAGAATCCATTGCCAATTATGTAATAGTCTGGTTATCTTTAATGGAGAGCTGTGTGTAAAATTTGGAGGTATGACTAATAAAATTTGCTACTCTGGGATGGTTTCACAGCACGCAGTAATTTGTGCATTAGTTTAAAAGGTGTATATCTTGTCAGGTCTTATCCCAGGTAATTGTACTGCTCACTTAATGGCCTTTAATAAAATTCTAGCCACAAGGAGTAAGGCTTTGTTCTGGTTGTGCTGGGAGGTTCACACACTTTATCCTTGATGAAGGACTGCTGTCCTCTTGTGTAGCAAAAACTGATATTTCCGAGGGTTTTTGAGTGACTCTTTCAACCACATTGGATAAAGCCAGTTCAACTTTTCTCAAAGCCTCTTGAGCTTCTTTTGTAAGCTGGTGTGGTAAGTTTAAAGCACTATCTCCCCTTAAAATGTCATATAATGGTTGCAATTGATAGGTAGTCAAGCCTAACAGTGGATGCATCTATTGGATATCTCCTATCAATTTCTGAAAGTCATTTAAGGTGTTTAGCTTCTCTGTTCTTAAGGACAGTTTTTGTACTGTAAACACCTTAGGGTATACTTCATATCCTAAATATTGAAAAGAAGCATGTCTTTGAATTTTTTTCTGGAGCTATGTACAATTTGTAGTTCCTTAGTGTTTCTATGGTCTTTTGTAGACATGCTTCTAACATTTGTTCCTCAGGTGCACATCCCAATATATCATCCATATAATGTAATAACATAACTTTTGGAAATGCTTTTCTTACTGGAGTAAGAGCAGCAGCAACATACATTTGACACATAATAGGGCTGTTTTTCATTCCCTGTGGCAAAACTGTCCATTCATATCTTTTATAAGGCTTAGCTAAGTTAATGCTGGGCACTGAAAAGGCAAATCTTTTCATATCCTCTTTATCTAGAGGGATAGAATAGAAATAATCCTTAATGTCTAAAATCTAAAGAGGCCATTCTCTAGGTAATTGAGTAGAAGATGGAAGTCCAGGCTGAAGAGTTCCCATAGTTTCCATCTGTTCATTTACCTTTCTTAAATCAGTCAACATTCTCCATTTTCCAGATTTCTTTCTTTATAACAAATACTGGGGAATTCCAAGGACTTAGAGAAGGTTGTAAGTGTCCTTGGTCAAGTTGCTCCTGTACTATATCTAATAAGGTCTGAATTTTATCGCTAGCTAAGGGCCACTATTCTATCCACACTGGTGTATCAGTTTTCCATTGGATAGAAACAGGTGAAAGTGTTGGCAGGCCTTCGACAGCAGCCCTGCCTAAAATAACCAAAGTACTCATTTGTAATCCTAGTTGTTATAAAATGTCTTTTTCCCACAGATTGATGAGGATTTTTTCAACTATAAAAGGAATAAAAACTCTTGTTTCGCCTTCAAAAGTCCATTTCAAAGGATTAGCACTAACTTCAGCTGCTATTGTTCCTCCTACTCCAGACATGTAGGTGCCTGCCTTAATCTTTGGCCAGTGATTGGGCCAGTTGGCACCTCTAATGACTGTACGATCTGCACCAGTGTCTACCAACCCTTCTAATGGTATGCCATTTATATAGATAGTGAGCATAGGTCAGTCAGCTGTCACAGCTGCTGCCCAGTATATTCCTGGATTTTGTTGCTTAGAGTCAGAATCTGAGTGACTCTCACCAGATTGCTTATTAGGAGTCTGTATCAGTAAACCTGATGCTACTACTTCTCCTGGGTGATGTCACATATTGTCTACCTGTATTAATGACTGGGATATTATCTACACATTCCCCAGTTTCTCACATCAGTGTATGGATGAATACTGTTTTGTAAGCACTCTGAGGAGGTGAAATGGTCAAGCCTACTGTGCCTGGAGGCAAGGGATCCATAGGTTGGAGAGGAACAGATTTTACCTCTCCAGGGGGTATCTCAGTTGTCCCAGCTGCATACAACTCTATTCTCCCCACTTGTAATCCCTTTCTCCCATCAGGTTGCTTCCTGGCTGGTTGGTCATGTGTGGGTATTGAACTTCTAAAGTCAATTTGGGTGTAGCATTGGCTGCCATCATGCCCCAAGTATTTTTTGTTTTGGGCCTTGCGGCTGGGCTCCCCATCCTGTTTCCCTGAATCAGCCTATATTCTGAGGCCCAACCTCTGTTGCATTTTGGACATGGGGTATTGGGGCTTGTTCTCCCACCCTGTTTTCTCATCCTGTCTCTATGCCAACATTGAGCTTTCAGATGCTCTACCTTACCACATTGAAAGCATTGATGAGTCTCTCTGGAAGTCCCTTGCCAAAAGGGACCCTTTCTTCCCATGTTCAGATCTTGGGAAGTCTGCATCATAGCCTGGCTAAAAAAGATATTTGTGCCCACTGTGGCACAGCGTCTTATGATCTCCTCTAAAGGAGCATCCTTGCATAGTCCTAGCAAAATTCTTCTACAAACCTCATTATCATTTTCTTTAGCAAGTTGCCTTATCATAATTTCTGTTGCTGCATTTTCACCAATAATTTGTATGACAGTTGTCTGCAAATATTCCACAAAATCAGCAAAGGGTTCATTTAGCCCTTGTGCTATTTTTGTGAAGGCCTCTCCCTTGTCGTTTTTACTGGGGATAAAACCCCATGCTTTGATAGCAGCATCAGCAATTTGCTCATACGCTGCTATGGGGTAATTAATTTGTACTGAAATGTCTGCATAAAAACCTATACCTGTTAGTTGGTCATAGGTGGTTGGAGTATTAACTCCACTTTGACTATTTCATTGGGCTTGTATCCTATAGAGCTCACTATATTCAGAAAGCCACAACAAGTTTTGTCCAGGTTCTAAGCATGTCCTTGCTATAGATTTCCAGTCACTAGGAGTTAAGACTTCATAAGCCAAATTCTGTAATAATATCTTAACATAAGATGATGTAGCCCCATAAAGAGTACAATCCTTTTTCAGGTCTTTGAGGATTTCTAGATCAAAAGGAATGTATCTTCTACTTTCTTGACCTGAAGAGTTAAACTGTGGAATCACAGGATACATTTCTATTCTCAAATCAGCTCTATTCTGCCCTTCTTCTGTGGCTTTAAATAGTACCTTTTGTAATCTAGTCATAGAAGCGGGTGATTGCTGGGGGAGAGGTACTAGTGGTATCACTATCCCTCCCACTACTTCTCCTCCCTCCATCCCAGAAGGTGAAGTTGATGGGGACATGTCAAGGACCTGCTCCCTAGGTGGAGTTGAAGCTGCCTTGTGAGAGCGAGAATCACAATGCCCTTCAACTTCCTTTAACTCCTCATGCCCTCTGGTGATCTTACCATTAATCTGTCCTTTGTCTTCCTCTTTTTTCTCACACTTCCTCATCTAGCTGTTTTTAATGCTTTTCTTTTATATATATATATATATATATATATATATATATATATATATATATAACTTGCAGGATTCTGTTGGAGAGGATGTGGGAAAACAGGGACACTAATATATTGTTGGTGGAATTATTAATACGTCCAGCCATTCTGGAGAGCAATTTGGAACTATGCTCAAAAAGTTATCAAATTATGCAGTGTTTTTTGATCCAGCAGTGTTACTACTGGCCTTATATCCCAAAGAGATCTTAAAGAAGGGAAAGAGACCCGTATGTTCAAGAATGTGGCAGCCCTCTTTGTAGTGGCCAGAAACTGGAAACTAAGTGGATGCCCATCAATTGGAGAATGGCTGAATAAATTGTCGTATATGAATGTTATGGAATATTATTGTTTTTTTTAATAACTTTTTATCGACAGAACCCATGCCAGGGTAATTTTTTACATTATCCCTTGCACTCACTTCTGTTACGATTTTTCCCCTCCCTCCCTCCACCCTCTCCCCCAGATGGCAAGCAGTCCTATACATGTTAAATAGATTACAGTAGATCTTAGATACAATATATGTGTACAGAACTGAACAGTTTTCTTGTTGCTCAGGGAGAATTGGATTTAGAAGGTATAAACAACCTGGGAAGAAGAACAAAAATGCAAGCAGTTTACATTCATTTCCTAGTGTTCTTTCTTTGGGTGTAGCTGCTTCTGTCCATCCTTGATCAATTGAAACTAAGTTAGATCTTGTCTTTTTTGAAGAAATCCATTTCCATCAGAATACATCCTCATACAGTATCGTTGTTGAAGTATATAATGATTTCCTGGTTCTGCTCATTGCGCTCAGCATCAGTTCATGTAAGTCTCGCCAATCCTCTCTGTATTCGTTCTGCTGGTCATTTCTTACAGAACAATAATATTCCATAACATTCATATACCACAATTTACTCAACCATTCTCCAAGTGATGGGCATCCATTCATTTTCCAGCTTCTGGCCACTACAAACAGGGCTGCCACAAACATTTTGGCACATACAGGTCCCTTTCCCTTTTTTAGTATCTCTTTGGGGTATAAACCCAGTAGAGACACTGCTGGATCAAAGGGTATGCACAGTTTGATAACTTTTTGAGCATAGTTCCAAATTGCTCTCCAGAATGGTTGGATGTATTCACAGTTCCACCAACAAGGTATTAGTGTCCCTGTTTTCCCACATCCCCTCCAACATTCCGCATTATCTTTCCCTGTCATTTTAGCCAATCTGACAGGTATGTAATGGTATCTCAGAGTTGTCTTAATTTGCATTTCTCTAATTAATAATGACTTGGAGCATCTTTTCATATGGTTAGAAATAGTTTCAATTTCTTCATCTGAGAATTGTCTGTTCATATCCTTTGACCATTTATCAATTGGAGAATGGCTTGATTGAATGTTTCTTAATATGAGAACTGTACACACTGATACACGTCTTCAGTGTGTCAAATATGGCCTAACTTCTCCCTCTCCCTCTGAAGGACTTACGGCTCACATGGACCTGAGTCAGATCTTGGGTTGGGATGGAGATTAATCAACTTCTCTCTGATTTGTTAATGCCCTCATTCCAAAGCAAAACTTCAAGGAAATCTATAAAACAAATTTTAAGGCTCATGTCAGAGTTTTCCCATATGTATGTAGTTAATAGAGATGCACCCCACCCTACCATTTGGTGATAGGGGTAGGGAGTTTTTCAGTGTACAATAAGGATATCAATTATGGACCAACATAAGTTGCTCAGTGGAGGGGAAAAAAGGAAGAGAAGGGGAGTGAATCTTACTTTGATCATATTTGACTTAAATAGGAAATAACATGCATATCAATAGGGGTATAGAAATTTGTCTTACTCTGCAGGAAGATAAGAAGGGAATAGGATCTGGAAAGGGGGTAAAGTGACAAAAGAGGTAGCATATTGAGGGAGGTTGTGTCAGTAGCAAAACGCTTTTGAGGAGGGAATGGGTGAAAGAAGAGAGAATAAATGGGGGAGAAATACAATTAGCAATAGTAATTGTAAAAAAAAATTTTTTTAAGTAAGTTTCTCTAATGGATATTATTGTTCTCTGGAAAATGATGAGCAGGATACTCTCAGGAAAAAAAATCTGGAAAGTCCTCCATGAACAAAATCAAATATACTGTATACAAAGTAATAGCAATGTTCTGGGAATGACCAGCTATAAATGACTTTGTTATTCTCAATAGTGCAATCATCCACATCTATTCTGAAGGACTTGTGATAAAAATCCTATCCATATCTAGAGAAGGAACTGATCAAGTCTATAAAGAATGAAGCATTCTCTCTCTTTATTTTTAATTTAATTTTTCTTTTGAGAGTTTTTATTTTCATTAGAATGGGAGATTTGTTTTCTTTTACAATTTGAATTTTATGGAGATGTTTTGCATGACTTCACATGTGGTTTTTTGAGTGTGAGTGGGGATAAGAAAGAGAACCTAGAATTCAGGTATCTTAAAAACAAATTTTTTTTTAAAATTGTTGTGAATGTAACTGGGAAAATATTAAATAAATTAATTTTTAAAAATTGTTATACTATTGATATGGCCCTTTGAAAGGTAAGTTACTTTGTGAGACTCCTGTGTGATTATTTCAAATTCAAATACATCTGTTTTATTTGAAAAACTCATAGCAAAGTTTAAATTTCCTGAATATATCTTTAGCTACAGGATTCTACTGCTTTTAATCCCCTTTCCCTATGAGCATCATGTTATTGAGGACATGAATTCAGGAGTTCTCTAATTTAGGAATTTCCAAACTCAGTTAATTTTAAGACTAAAAATGTCCAATCACACGATCTAGTCTCTGCCCTTTGATCATAAAAAGAAATTAAAAAAAAAAAAAAAACAGAAGTAAACTTGATCTGTGAGGTCTAGAGATTTTTGTCCAGGAATGCTTAGGCAAATATAGGCCGCACTGCTAATATGCTTCTGTTAGAAATTGCTATTGTTTACTATATGATGACCAGTTCTGATGGATCAGGCCATCCTCAGCAACGAGATCAACCAAATCATTTCTAATGGAGCAGTAATGAACTGAACTAGCTATGCCCAGAAAAAGAACTCTGGGAGATGACTAAAAACCATTACATTGAATTCCCAATCCCTATATTTGTGCACACCTGCATTTTTGATTTCCTTCACAAGCTAATTGTACAATATTTCAGAGTCTGATTCTTTTTCTACAGCAAAATAACGTTTTGGTCGGGTATACTTATTATGTATCTAATTTATATTTTAATATATTTAACATCTACTGGTCATCCTGCCATCTAGGGGAGGGGGTGGGGGTGGAGGTAAGAGGTGAAAAATTGGAACAAGAGGTTTGGCAATTGTTAATGCTGTAAAATTACCCATGTATATATCATGTAAATAAAAGGCTATTAAATAAAAAAAAAAAAAAAAAAAAAAAAGAAATTGCTATTGTTGCTCCTGCTATACTCCCAACTGGAAATCTAAGGAGTAAAAAGGGTGGAGAGTTTTAAAAGCTCCCTATAGATCACAAGGAAGGTAGTTCCTCAATCAAAGTCCTTCTCTCTGGGCTTCTGTCAATCAATGATCAGAAAGTACTTGCAGATACTAACTGCCTATCAGAAGAGTTCAGTGCACCTTTTTTAGCAAGGGGCTAAAACCTAGCTCCTAGCCTTGACATCACCTAAATCATCCTTTGCTAGATCACCTTTAGCTAGATCATCCTTTTCAAGTTAGAGGTAGAAGACTGTCAGATCTTTAAAGAATCTCTGACAATGGAGATACCTAACACTGAGCTTGAGCTCATCTTCTACCCTCTTTCCATCCAAAGTGAGTTATAAGGCTAGGAAACTGAAATTTTAAATTTAGTTTTTCTAGCAGTTATAATTAGTTGAACTACTTAGTAGTTTACTTTCCCTATCTTGTTTGAAAAAAAATTAATGCAGGCACCAAGGCTTACATAGTCTTTTTCTCTTAGTAACACTTGTCAAAAATTAGAAAAACTTTATGGAAAAGAACATCTGGGTTTCAATTAATTCTCTCCTTTTTTTTTTTTTTAAATGAATAAATAGCAAGAATCAACTAATATATTACAATGCCTTTGTTAAGTCCTTAATCTGCACTAGTAGTGTGCTGTTTTCAGAATGCCAAAGATAAATAAAAATTAACATGGGTGGCAATGGACCAGGATGCATATGTTCAAATAATTCTTCGTTTTTTTCCAACTGCCTGACTTGAGGGAGAAAATACATTAAAAAACAAACAAACAAACGAGTATTTAGAAGATAACAAAATACTATAAAATTTGTAGGTAAGACTTTGAATAGGAAAAATATTTTCACCTAACTCTTTTTTGGAGCTACTGGGATTAAGTGACTTGTTTAAGTTTACACAGCTAATAAATATCTGAAGTTTGATTTGAATTCAGGTTCTTTAGACTCTGGGACTGGTACTCTATCCCAAAACTTTTTAAATTGAATGTGGAGTTACAAAATTATGATTTATTATCAATGAATGTTTGATTTGTATGCCTATTTTATATACCCATATACCTAGGGTTACATAAAATTTCTCAGGTGAAAAGGGATTGCTAGTAGAAAAAGTATAAAAAGCCTAAATCTATTTACTCTGCCACCTTCATTTAACCTTTATTTTTTAACAGTATTTTGTTTTTCCAAATACATAAAGTTTTCTTTTTTTAATTAAAGCCTTTTATTTTTAAATATATACATAGATAATTTTCAGCATTCATTCTTACAAAACTTTGTGTTCTGATTTTTTCCCCTCCCTTCCCCTTCCCCCTCCCCAAATAATCCAATATATGTTAAACATGTGCAATTCTTCTATGCACATTTCCACAAATATCATTCTGCACCAAGAAAATCAGATCAAAAAGGGAAAAAATGAGAAAGAAAATAAACAACAGAAAGTGAAAATGCTATGTTGTGGTCCATACTCAGTTCCCACAGTCCTCTTTCTGGGTGTAGATGACTCTCTTCATCACAAGATCATTGGAAGTGGCCTCAATCATCTCATTGCTAAAGAGAGCCACGTCTGTCAGAATTGATCGTCGTATAGTCTTGCTGTTGCCATGTACAATGATCTCCTAGTTCTCTCATTTCACTCAGCATCAGTTCATGTGAATCTCTCTAGGCCTCTCTGCAATCATCCTACTGGTTGTTGCTTATAGAACAATAATATTCCATAATATTCATATATCATAAGTTATTCATCCATTCTCCAACTGATGGACACCAGTAAAGATAGTTTTCAAACAGTCATTTGTGTAAAACTTTGTGTTCCAAATTTTTCTCCCTCCCCAAGATAGCAATTAATCTAATATAGGTTAAATATGTACAATTCTTTTAAACATATTTCCATGTACTGCTGGATCAAAGGGTCTGAACAGTTTGATAACCCTTTGGGCATAGTTCCAAATTGTTCTCCAGAATAGTTGGATCAATAGAACAGAGTTCTTAACCCTTTGGGTTTTTTTTTTTTTTTTTACTAGTTTGATGTTGTGAAGTTTGGTAAAGCCCATGGACCCCCTTCTCAATACAATATTTTAAAAAGCATAACATATAATACATAGGATTACTGATATACAGATATCCTGGGTTAAGTACTTCAAGTTAAAGACTCCTGAATGTAGAAGGTGGTGCTTGTACTTTTCAAAGGAAAAGAGGAATTCTTTGAGGCAAAGGTGAAGGAATCTGGACAACAGCAGAAAGTTCACATAGAGGCGAGAAGGCAAATGGAATGTTTTATGTGAGGGGAACAGGGAAAAAGTTTGACTATATCGAGGTGACCATATTGACTATCCTGTACAGTGGGGGCATGAAAAATAGATTGGGGCCTTATTGTAAAAGGGTTTAAGTTAAACAGAGGAAGTTATGTTTGATTCTGAAGTAATTGGGAGCCACTGAAATTGAAAGCACAGGGGAGTCTGATATGGTCAGATTTGTGCTTAAGCAAAATAATTTTGATGAAATGGAGTGGAAAAGACTTGAAGCAGGAACAACAACTTTGCATAGATTTAGAGTCAACAGACCTGAACTGGCATCCTGGCTTTTCTACTTTCCATGAAATTAATTTTTTGACCTTCAGCAACCTATTTAACTTCTATGATTTAGTTTTTTAATCTGTCAGAAGGGGATAATGATAGTACTTGTTTGAAAAACCAAAGAAAGTATAGTACTGCCTTTATACACTTGAGTTCCAGTCAAAGTAGTTTTATTCCCCAAAATGAGCATTTTATCTCCCATAAAGCCAATTAGCCTCATTTCCTATATAAAATCTTTCTTGATTCCATCAGTTTTTAGGGGCTTTTTTTTTTCTCCTTAAATTAATTTATATGGTCTTGTATTCTTATTTGTGTAGATATTTTATTTCTCCATTATAACTTAAACTCCTTGAAGTCAGGAGCTGATTTGTTTTAATCATTTAATCCCAATAATAGAATAATTTTAATCTATCTCCTGATAGTTACCAACTCTGTGACCATGAACAAGCCACTTAACTTTTTAGCTTCAGTTTCCTTTTCTGTAAAATAGGTATAATATTTTGTTCACACCTATCTGTTCTTCATAACAAAGGTGTTGCATAGTATATTTTACATATTTATGTACTACAACATGAGCTTATAACATATAATTTATGTAAAATTCTAAAGTTCAATTCAAATGTTAGTAGAAAAAAATACAAGTTATAACTGAAAATTTCATAGCCTTACATTTGCTTTAGTTAGCTAAACCAAATATACCTGTCAATTACAATAGCTTATTGGAAAGTGTGATAGTATGGGAGGAGCTTGGATGATGAGATAAAAACCTACCAATTTAATATTTTTAAAAATTTTAATTTTTCCCAGTTACATGTAAAAAGCAACAGGAATTTTTTGGTTATACATGTACATTCATTTTTTCTTACATATTTCCTTATAAATCATGTTGGGAGAGAAAAATCAGAACAAAAGGGAAAATCCATGAGAGAAGAAAAAAAAACAAGAAAAAAAGAAAAAAAATGAACATAGTATGTGTTGATTTACATTCAGTTTTCATAGTTCTCCCTCTGGATGTGAATGCAATTTTCCATCCAAAGTTTACTGTGATTGCCTTGGATCACTGAACCACTAAGAAGAACCAAGTCTGTCATAGTTGATCGTAGCACAATCTTGCTGTTGCTGTGTATGATGTTTTCCTGATTCTGCTTGTTTCACTCAGCATCAGTTCATATAAATCTTTCCAGGAATTTCTAAAATCAGCCTGTTAATCATTTTTTATAGAACAATAGTATTCTATTACTTCTCTATACCACCAGTTGTTCAGCCATTCCCCAATGGATGGACATCTACTCATTTTCCAATTCTTTGCTACCACAAAAAGAACTATTACAAAATTTTTGCACACACAGATAGATCCTTGCCCTTATTTTATGATTTCTTTGGGATACAGACCCAGTACTGGCCTTCATGGATCAAAGAGTATGCAAGGTTTGATATACTTTAGAGCATAGTTCCATATTGCTCTCCAGAGTAGTTGGATCATTTCACAATTCCACCAACAATGCATTAATGTCTCAGTTTTTCCACATCCCCTCCAACATTTATGATTATCTTTCTTTCTTTATCAGCTTGGCCAATCTGAGAGGTATGTAGTGGTATCTTAGAGTTGTTTTAATTTGCATTTCTCTAATCAATAATGATTTAAAGAATTTTTTTTCATATGGGTATAGATGACTTTACTTTCTTCATCTGAAAATTGTCTATTCATATCCTTTGACCATTATCATACCAATTTAATCTTGAACAAATAATTTCACCTTTGTGGACCTCAGTTCCTTCATCTGTAACCTGAAGGAACTGGGATGATATCTTTCAGATCTGTAATTCAAAGATAAAGTTATCTGGCATTTGTATAAATACAGAACAAGCTGGGAGCTTCTTAAGTCAGTTGAAGGGACATCTGTTCCTCCATTCAAAACACCCATAGTAGGAGGAGGAGGGTTAATTTTCTGTCCACTGAAGTTTAAAAGCAACTAAATGCCTTGTATTTAGGAGGCAGATGGAGGCAACACTCTTCTCTTGTGAAAGCTTCTAAGAACAAGCCTTCTGAGATACTGAGACAGAGAATGGAAGCTCAAAAGATTGAGGCACAGACTGCAAAACAGGTCTATTCCTTCAATTCTACAAGCTCATTATAGGGAACGGATCACTGTGGTCACTCTGGTTTTAAAGTTAAATCAGTTTTATTTCCTATTTGTAATAGTTTTCAGTGCACTTCACAAGAAAAATATTAGAGAGCTTTTTCCCATTCCAAGTACTTTATTCTGAAAATACCAATGAAGGAATTGGTTATAATTCTCTAAGCAGAAAGAAACCTGATTCATCTTTGTGCTGTATTGAGAATAAATGGCATTCTATCCTGAGTGTCTGAAGGAAGTTAATTGCTTTTGAGAAGAATCTGACCTGAGAATATCTTGCCTTCTTTGGAAACTATGTCCACAGAAAGGCAAAAAAGTGAATGTCTTTACCTCTTCATTGTCAGACCCTCTCAGGATAAATTCCTTATCTCCACTCCCACCCTCTTCAAAAATAGACACCAGATGTTGCATTCTAATTTTGAGGCTACATTTGCAGAGACCCATTGAAATTCCATCATCATGACTAAATTGAGGCAACTCTTTCCTTAAATGAAATATAACTGGTAATTAAAGTGATTCCCAAAATAACTCATCGGTTTCATTGCTATGGGAATGTCAAGCATTGAGAACTTAAGAAATAGATGTCTCTTCTTTGTGGGTAGCGTGACTCTTTAAATGTATCTATTTGGCATGCTAACATTTCATATATTACTGAAACATGTTCTGTTGTCATACTCAACATTTTAAAAATCTAGAAGATAGTAATATTGATTAGATTAAGCATTTTATTTGAAAAAATTAGCTAAATGGAGAAGACAATGAGTAATGCGGGAAAATTGTAAAATATTTGGAATGCACTTGTTAAGGGAAGGAAATATGGGCAAAATGTGGAAATGATATAATATGTAAATACTCTGTCAAAACTTGCCTTTTCAGTAACTACGCTTCTTGGTTCTAAAATGCTCTATTAAATTATGGACAATAACAGATGTAATTTTTTTTCTTAAAAATGCTCAGCAACTACTACTGGGCTTATACTCCAAAGAGATACTAAAGAAGGAAAAGGGACCCATATGTGCCAAAATGTTTGTGGCAGCCCTTTGTAGTGGCCAGAAACTGGAAAATGAATGGATGCCCATCAATTGGAGAATGGTTGGGTAAATTGTGGTATAGGAATGTTATGGAATATTATTGTTCTGTAAGAAATGACCAGCAGGATGAATACAAAGAGACTTGGAGAGACTTACATGAACTGATACTAAGTGAAATGAGCAGAACCAGGAGATCATTATACACTTCAATAACAACTGTATGAGGACGTATTCTGATGGAAGTGGATTTCTTCAACAAAGAGATCTAACTCAGTTTCAATTGATCAATGATGGGACAGAAGCAGCTACAGCCAAAGAAAGAACATTGGGAAATGAATGTAAACTGTTTGCATTTTTGCTTTTCTTCCCAGGTTATTTTTACCTTCTGAATCCAAGTCTTCCTGTGCAACAACAGAACTGTTTGGTTCTGCACACATGTATTGTATCTAGGATATACTGTGACATATTTAACATGTATAGCACTGCTTGCCATCTGGGGGAGGAGGTGGAGGGAGGGAGGGGGAAAAGTCAGAACAGAAGTGAGTGCAAGGGATAATGCTGTAAAAAATTACCCAGGCATGGGTTCTGTCAATAAAAAGTTATAATTATGGGGGGGAAAATAAGTCAATAATTATAGCAATCTAGTGTTTGATAAACCCGAAGACCCCAACTTTTGGGATAACAATTCACTATTTGACAAAAACTGCTAGGAAAACTGGAAATTAGTATGGCAGAAACTAGGCATGGACCCACACTTAACAAGATAAGATCAAAATGGATTCATTATTTAGGCATAAAGAATGAGATTATAAATAAATCAGAAGAACATAGGATAGTTTATTTCTCAGACTTGTGGAGGAGGAAGGAATTTGTGACCAAAGAAGAACTAGAGATCATTATCGATCACAAAATAGAAAATTTTGATTATATCAAGTTAAAAAGCTTTTGTACAAACAAAACTAATGCAGACAAGACTAGAAGGGAAGCAATAAATTGGGAAAACATCTTTACAGTTAAGGTTCTGATAAAGGCCTCGTTTCTAAAATATATAGAGAATTGACTCAAATGTATAAGAAATCAAGCGATTCTCCAATTGATAAATGATCAAAGGATATGAACAGATAATTTTCAGATGAAGAAATTGAAACTATTTATAGTCATATGAAAAGGTGCTCCAAATCATTATTGATCAGAGAAATGCAAATTAAAACAACTCTGAGATACCACTACACACCTGTCAGATTGGCTAAGATGACAGGAAAAGATAAAGACAAATGTTGGAGGGGATGTGGGAAAACTGGGACACTGATGCGTTGTTGGTGGAGTTGTGAATGGCTCCAACCATTCTGAAGAGCAATTTGGAATTATGCCCCCCAAATTATCAAACTGTGCATACCCTTTGATCCAGCAGTGTTACTACTGGGTTTATATCCCAAAGAGATATTAAAGAAGGGAAAGAGACCTGTATGTGCAAAAATGTTTGTGGCAGCCCTTTTTGTAGTGGCTAGAAATTGGAAATTGAATTAATGCCCACCAATTGGAGAATGGCTGAGTAAATTATGGTATATGAATGTTATGGAATATTATTGTTCGGTAAGAAATGACCAGCAGGATGAATACAGAGAGGCTTGGAGAGACTTACCTGAACTGATGCTAAGTGAAATGAGCAGAACCAGGAGATCATTATACACTTCAACAACAATACTGTATGAGGATACATTCTGATGGAAGTGGCCCTGATCAACAATGAGAGGATCCAAATCAGTTTGATCAGTAATGAACAGAACCAGCTACACCCAGCGAAAGAACACAGGGAAATGAGTGTAGACCACAACATAGCATTTACACTCTTTCTGTTGTTGTTTGCTTGCATTTTTGTTTTTCTTCCCAGGCTATTTTTACCTTTCTAAATCTGATTTTTCTTGTGCAACAAGAGAACTGTATAAATATGTATACATATGTTGTATTTAAGATATACTTTAATATATTTAACATGTATGAAACTACCTGCCATCTAGGGGAGGGAGTGGAGGGAAGGAAGGGAAAAGCTGAAACAGAAGTGTTTGCAAGGGTCATTGTTGAGAAATTACCCATGAATATGTTGTCAATAAAAAAGCTATAATAATAAAAAAAATGCTCAGCAACATCAGTTTTTAAATTTCAAAAAGAGATTTGTTTTAGCTTACAAACTACAAAACAAATTCATCTTCGGGGACAAGGAACAATCCTTTATTGCTTGGTGTTACACCAATAAATAAACTTTAGTATCCTCATCTGTAATAAGGAGTTGCATTAAATGACCTTTTTGGTTCCTTCCCACTTTAAAAATCTATAGTCCTTCATTTGAGGGAATCTGCTTATGTCAGTCTTCCTCAATGATTTAAAAATACCAGCTCTGGAATTTCTTGGCAACCCTATAACACTTCATCAAGTCTAAAATGTAAAAAAACAAAAACAAAACCAAAAACTATTCATTCAATTCAAATGGAGATAGAGTTGAGAAGCAATGTGGCATAGTGGAGGGTACTGGACTTGGAAGTCAGGTAACCTGAATTTGAAACTGGGTATGGACAGTATGTCACCCTAATCATATTTCTGAATCTTAGTTCCCACAGTGGCATGATGCAGAGGAAAGAATGCTGGATTTGAGATAAAGAGGACTTGGGTTTGGATCCTAGAGCAATGGTGATTTTGGCATATTAATTAATTTCTTTAGACCTTATTTCCTTGTTATATAAAATGAGGGGTTTGGAATAGATGTCCTGGATATTTGTGATGAGGTTTGTATCCCCTCGATTCCTGGTAGTGATAAGGCTAGTGGCAATAAGAGAGTTGTTAAAATCCCCCTCTGGTCTGCCCGTAGGTTCAAAGTGAAAGAATTCATTTATCCTGAATTATTAATGGCAAACATGAAAGTTTATTGTTAGATAGAAACCAGTTTGCTAAGAGACTAACTTCTATAGTGGCAAAGTCCTATTAGGGAAATGGAGTCTGGCACTGAGAAGAGAATGCCTTCTCAATGGGTAGAGTCCTTGCAGGCAGCTATGCTAAGGAAAGAAAGAGAGGTTCCTTGGCCTGGCATGTTCCTGCTTTGGGCCTTTGCAAGGTAAAAGGAGGCTAGTACGAGAAGAGAATGCCTTCTCAGTGGGCAGAGGGTCCTAGCTAACTGCTTGGGTCTCTGCAAGGAGTGAGTCCAAAAACTGCCCTTTAAAAGAAATCGTGGGGCTTCAAGAGCCGAGGTTCCCAGGCTTAGATGCTTATCAGTATCCCAGTCTGATCTCCTATTGGAATTAACAACACTTCAAAGGAGTGCTTTTTGACCAGGATTTCTAACTGAATCAAAGGGTCTGGCATCCCAGAAAGATAATTTATCTGGGGGGGATATGCCTTCCCGGGGAGGGACTGAGACTCCAAAAGAGATCACAGATCAAAAGGAAACAGTTTCAGAGTGATAATCTTAAAGGGAACACAGCTTCAATAAAAGAAACAGTTTCCCTCTCCCTTCATTTTCACTTTTAAAGCTCTAATTCTATTGTCTGCAAAATGGATGTGATTATTGCACTGTCCCCCTTACATTGTTGTGTTCCAGGTGGTTGGCAAATCCTAAAGCCCTATATAAAATATGAGCTAATATTATTTGGGTACAGAACAATTAAATTTCAGTCTTACAGATTAAGCAACAATGCTGAATTAGGCATGGGTTAAATCCGTGGAGAACAAGTCATGCAACCCCACCCTTTCATTTTGAAGATGGAAGAAACTGAGGACCAGAAAGGTTCAGTGACATTCCTTACAGCACAAAATAAGTAGTCAAGTCTGAATTGGAATTCAGGTCTCCAGACTCAAAGGCGGGAGCTTCCTTTCCTCGGGAGATTTTCTTTATTTTTTTAAAGCAAAATAGCAATTTTATTATGTGGCCTGTCCATAGATATGCAACAGGAAGGAAAGCTGGGGAAAACGGGGGTGGAACTTTTCTTAGGAATTGACGCTTTATGACTTTTATAGAATTATAAACTTTTCTTTTTTTTTCCTTGTGAAATCTATTTATTTATCTTTAATACACATTGTTTTGTGAATCATGTTGATAGAGAAAAATCAGAACAAGTGAGGAGATTTTATTTCTTTTAGGAGTTAGAATAACATGGCTCAGTGCCATAGTCCCCAAAAAGAGTAAAAGGGAAGACCTAGCTTTGTCACCTCAGCAGTGCAGGGTACCTCAAACCGTCTACAGGAACGTGAAGCCTCCTGCAGCAAGAAGTGCATTAGCGTTTACGAAGTAAATGATTTTAAGAGCAAAAAAGGGAAAGGTAGTTTTCCTGAAGCTTCACGTAGAACACCGCCAGCGGCAGAGGGCGCTGTTTCCAATCCCTAGTCCATTTTGCGGAGGCCCCACGTGCACCGCCTCCATGACGCGTTTCCGCGTCATCTGCCTGGGATGCCTTCTTCTCATTGGCTGTCAGCGAAATCTGGCTGGGAGGGGGCGGTAACGGCGGCGGCGGCGGCGGCGCTTGGAGGGGGAGAGGAAAAAAAAGCAGATCCAGCAGAAGGGGGGAGAACAACCACCCCCGAAGGTTTCCCTCCCACTCCCGCCCCGCATCTTCGTCCGTCTCCCTCCCTCCCTCGGACGGTTGCGTGGCTCTGAGGACTGTGCGAGAAGCCGCACTCTCTCCAGAGGCTGGGGGACTGGTATCACCGCTGGATCTGGGCTCCCTGGGCTGTGGCGCTTAACTGCTCCCGAGCCAGCCCGAGCGCCGGGGATCCCGCGCCTGCCGGAGCCAGAGCCGGCGCAGATTCCGCCGGGGAAGCCCTTCCGACTGCGGTGTCGGGACAGAACCGAGGCCCGGAGGCTGTGAGGGGGTGGGGTGGGGGAATCCCCGCCGCCGGCTCGAGAAACCCTTCCCCAGGGAACTCCCCACAGCCGCCCCTCCGCCCAGTTTCTTTGAGTCCGGTCGGCTTGGGTGAGGTGCCGCGACCCGGGAGAGCCCGGAGACGCAGCTCTCTTCCACCTTCCAGTCCCGGCCTTCAATTGGGAAAGGCGGAGCTGCATCCGAGGCGAGAGGGAGCGAGCCTGCGGGTTAGGAAGGCGCTTTCCTCGGGGCCAAAATGCCCAAGAAGAAGCCGATGCCCATTCAGCTGAACCCGACCCCGGATGGCTCTACGATTAACGGGACCAGCTCAGCCGAGTGAGTGCGGGGTCGGGGCGACGCGAGGGGCGGACTGGGAAAAAGACCCGGCCGGGCATGCACACGGGCGTGGGGGACGCCTTCGCCTTGCGCGGACCCGAGAGGCCCGCCGGAGCCGGCCACCAACTTAGTATGGTAGTGCCTCCAACCTGACAGGCCAGCCGGCCGTGTCTACGCCATGATTTTGAAAAGAAAGGACGCAGGCGCGATCTGCTCCTCTCCCAGAGAAGTTCCCTCTGTAGGAGTACGCCCACCATCCAGTAGAGGAGGACTTTTGTCCCATCTAGCTCAGGGGACCCCGTCCTACTCTTTACTTGTTGGTGCAGTGGGATAATCGGTGGGTTCGAGCCCCATCCACCATCTCCTTACTACCTGGGTGAACTCAGGCAGATCACAGACGCTCCCTGGGCTTCATTTTCTTCATCTTTTGAGGCGAGAGGGTTGAGCCACGGGACTTCTGAGGCCCCTTCCAGCTATAAAATTTAATCCTGTGAATCTTATTCCTCATTACCATACAGAACAGTTTGAATATGTGAGTTGCATAAAAAACAATATTGATCCTAAATTTAATTTTTTATTTACTTCTATAAGTATTTACCAATTACATGTAAAAACATTTTAAACATTCATTTTTGAAAATTTTGAGTTCCAAATTCCATCCTTCCCTCCTACTTTGAGAAGGCAAGCAAAATGATTTTGGTTAAACGTGAAGTCATGCAGAAACATTAAGTTGCTTACCAGGGGTCACACAGCCAGTGTGTGTGTCTGAGGTGGGATTTGAACTTAGATCTTATTGAATCCAGGTACAGTGCTGTATTTGCTGATCCACATAGTTTCTCTTCATCGTGAATATTTTAAAATTCATAAGAGGAGTTCATAAAAAGTGTTAATCAAAATAAAAATATTCAGAAATTTTTGTAATACCTCATTTGTAATAAGTGAGGAAAAACTTTCAAGGTAGCTCTCTCTCCACATAAAAGATGTGTGGGGAGGAGTGGGAGGAGAGAGAATCAAAATTTTTGGTGGATAACTTCCCAATGTTTTTTGTCTTAAGTGCTTGGTCTTGGGACCATGGAGACATGCCAGCAACAATAGAAAAGTTAGGAAACTAAACTTTTCTCTGCCCCATCTCATTATGATGCCCTTGAAGGCTTTCACTTCTGCTAGTTCAGCAGTTCTCAAACTTTTTTTACACTCTTAAAAATTAAGTGCCTCTTTTGTTTGTGAGAGTTATATCTTTATTTTTTTTTTTTTTTTTTTTTTTTTTTTGAGAGTTATATCTTTAGATATTGTTTTAGACAGTTGAGGGGGAAATGAGGAAAATCTGCAACACTTGAATGCTCATCTGAGCTGGTTCAAGGAAGGAAGATTATACATACACATAGTAGGGCACAGAAATTACCCAACAGGGAAGTAGGAAGGAAAGAAACGAGTTAAAGGAAAGCATGGCAGGGTGGGGAGACAAAAGGGAGGATTGATTAAAGGAGATTTTTACCCACGGTAAAAAGAAGTGACAGTGTTGAAAAGAGAAACATAAAAGAATAGCATGAAGAGAAATAATACAGTTAGCAATTGAACTTGAATATGAATGGGATGAACTCTTTTTTTTTTTTTTTTTATTTAATAGCCTTTTATTTACAGGATATATACATGGGTAACTTTACAGCATTAACAATTGCCAAACCTCTTGTTCCAATTTTTCACCTCTTACCCCCCCAGCCCCTCCCTTAGATGGCAGGATGACCAGTAGATGTTAAATATATTAAAATATAAATTAGATACACAATAAGTATACATGACCAAAACGTTATTTTGCTGTACAAAAAGAATCAGACTCTGAAATATTTTACAATTAGCTTGTGAAGGAAATCAAAAATGCAGGTGGGCATAAATATAGGGATTGGGAATTCAATGTAATGGTTTTTAGTCATCTCCCAGAGTTTTTTTTCTGGGCATAGCTAGTTCAGTTCATTACTGCTCCATTAGAAATGATTTGGTTGATCTCGTTGCTGAGGATGGCCTGGTTGTGGGATGAACTCTTAAAACAGACTAGGGTTTCTAATCTAACGGATTAGAAACTCGAATCTGGAAATAATGCTATTTATAATAAACACAGCCGAAGCAAAAAGATAACATAGAGTTAAAATAAGGGTGTGGAGCAGAATTTCTTATACTTAAGCTCTAAATAAAAAATACAAGGGTGTCGGTCTATATCTTAGACAAAACAAAAACAAAAATAGGCTAATTAAAAGAAATATAGGAAAATTATATTTTACTAAAAGGTAAAGACTGTTAATATCAATATTGAACATACATGTGGAACAACATAGCATCTAAATTCTTGGAGGAAAAAGTTAAATGAGTTTCAGGGGGAGATAGTAAAACTATAGATCTAGACAAATCTAATCATAAAAATAAACAAAAAGGAAATTGAGGGGACAAATAGGATTTTAGGAAGTTAGAGAAAAATAGGCCTTTCAGGAATATTGAATGGGAACAGAAAGGGTTAATCTTCTCTGCTATGCAAAAGCACCTTCACAAAAGTTGATCATATATTAGGACATAAAAATCTCATCACAAATACAGAAAAACTAAATGTATCTTTATTCCATCTTATAATAGAATAAAAATTAGATTCAATAAAAGGTCTTTGAAGCATAAATTTAAAATGAATTTGATACTAAATAACTTAATTCTAAAGAATGGGTGTATCAGAGAACAAATCATAGAAACAATCCACAGTTTCATTAAAGATAATGACCATAATGAGACAACATACCAAATTTGTGGGATGCTAGCAAAGCAGTACTTATGGTAAATTTTATATCTCTAAATGATTACACCAATAAAAGAGAGAAAGAGCAGGTCAATGAATTGGGTATTTAGCTTGAGGTCTTGGGGATGTCATTAAATGCCAAGATAATAAGACTTCACAAATCAAAGAGGAGATTAACAAAACTGTAAGTTAAAATAAGTTGCATTGAATAAATGAAAGTAGGAGCTGTTTAAAAAAACAGTAAAATAGATAAATTACTGATTTGAATTTTGGAGTGAGCAACCATAATTACCTTTACTCCTGGGCATCCTTGTAGCAACATGTGAAACTTCTGCATTCTAGGAACTTAAAAATTTTTTACTTCTATATAAAAAGTTTTAAATGATACACATATAATGAACTTTCAGGGTCTTTGCAGTTTTGTTGTTTCTATATACTTCCCTCTTCTTTATTTAAATTTTTTTTAATAAGTCCATATGTACTGTATGCTTAGCTGATTTTTTCTAGCTTTGGCCAGTGGCCACATAAGGCAGATGCAGACCATTGGCATTATGGTAAATATCTGGTATGTCTTCCATCTCTTCCTTGGATATCACTTCAGCACATATGAATATATTTATATTGACTTGTACTTGATCATTTGTAAACCCTCACTGTGTTTTTGGTCTCTCTGCCCAATTAAATTGCAAACTCATAGGCAAGTTTTGTGTATTCATAATTTTTTGGTATCCTCCAGTTTTTAGCATAAGCTTCTAGGCTGTTTTTGCTTGAGTTGGAAGGAATTTCTGTAGAGTGGAATGGATGGTGTACTGTCTATATAATGATTGGTATATTATTAATCAAAGAATCATAGGGTCTTTCTATGCCCCTATGACCTGAATTCTTTATATAATTTGACTACTGCAATTAGAATTTGAACTTTTTGAGAACAGAGACTGTCTTACTTTTCAGTTTGTGTTTCCAACACTGAGCTCAGTGACACTGCATTTAATAAATGCTTTTCCATTCCATGTGCACAATACAATGCTTGGGATATAGTAAATACTTAATAAATGCTTATTCTGGCCATTTGATTAGTGCAATCTTCCTCTTAAATGATATATTTTAAGGCAGAAAACTTGAAGCAAAAAGCTCAAATTGGGATTGGGGATAAGATTTGTGGGAGAGTTTAAGGTACAATCTAAAATGGTGAGTTGTATTGTTGTCTGAAAGAAACCCAGATGCAATTGGGTGCTGGGTGCTAATAATTTCTATTGATTGCTGAAGCTCTCTCTGTGCCCATTTTCATGACTCATCACAGCAATAGAATAGAAATCTTTGTTCAGATTGTTATCACACATAAAGAAAATGACTCTACCTAATAATTCCAATGGCAGGAGAGCTGCATTAGGGTTTTTTCTTTCTGTGGCTATTTCCCAAGCTGATTTTCTGATTTCAGTCTTCATAGTAGCACAGAAATCAGCAGAAAGGACTCGACTATGTATGCTTAGGTCAGAATTCAATTTTGAGGAATCTTAAAAATTAAAGTGGAGAGAAAATAGCTCTTGATATGAATATCAAATAAGTGCATAGGATATTTTTAGTGGACTTTTTCCATTTCTTCTCACTCCTCTTAACATAATATAACAAAAATAGAATTTCTCATTCAAAATCCATGCACGTACTTCATATTCCTTGCCCTCTATAAACTTAAAATTGTAGAAAGAGTGGATTATACTGTTTACTTATATTTCCTTACTACCCATTCATTTAGGCCCTTGATATCTGACTTTCATCCTTGATAAGCTAAATAAAATGAGTTTTCCAAGGTCACCAGTGACCTTTTAATTTTCAAAACCAATGCCCATCATGATTTCTGTGTAGTATCTGATACTGTTGACTATCCCCTTCATAATATTTTCTTCTATGTTGACTTTAAAGATAACTGGTCCTCTTCCTTCTTGTCTAGCCTCCCTTTTTTGGTCTTCACTGATTCAATTTCCTCCTTGAACCTCCTAAATGTTGGTATAACCCAAAGGTTAACTCACTTTCCCCTGTATTCTGTCCCTTAGTGATGACTTCTATGTAATGTCTTAGTCATGACTTCTGCAGATTATTTCTACAACTAGATAGATTTATCTCATCCAACCTTTTTATATTTCCACTTGGTTCTTAGAGATGTCCCTTTTGCCTTCTAATTCAATTTATTGCTCCCCATCTTGTCCCTAAATCTCTCCTCCTCTATATTTCCCTATTTCAGTGGATGATGCTGCCAGTTACCCAGGCTTGAAATCTCATAGACTATGTTTTGACTTTCTTCTTTTGCCGTACCCGCTCAGTTGCCCAGTTCTGTCATTCCCACCTCTTCTTTGCAATAATATATGTGAAGATGCTTTATAAAATGTGAAAAGAACACATTGAATCTGGTGTCAGAAGGCTTGGGTTCAGGCCTCAGCTGTGCTACATATGGGTTTGGTCAAGTCACATTACAGTTGTAAGTCTGTTTCATTCTCTGTAAAATGGGATAATAATTATTGTTCTGTTAACTTTATAGATTTGTTGTGAGGCTCAAATAGGATTCATCTGCATGAGGTGTCTTTAAATTTTAAGGAACTATCTACTTGACAAAAATTATTTTCTCTTGCATCTGCCCTCTCCTACTGCTGCCATTCTTAGTTTAGGCCCTCATTAATGTTCACTTGGACTGTAATAGTCTCTCATCTAGTCCTTTTTTCTGTCTTTCCTCCCTCTAATCTATTCTTTATTTAGCTACCAAGATAATGTCCTAAAGACATAGATGGATATGACAGTAACTTTTTAAAAAATTATTGCTTTTTATTTTCAAACATATGCATAATTTTCAGCATTTTGTAAAACCTTGTGTTCTGATTTTTTTCCCTCTTTCTCCCCCACCCCTTCCTCTAGATGGCAAATAATCCAATACATGTTAAACATGTGCAGTTCTTCTATACATATTTCCACAAATACCATGTTGCACAAGAAAAGATCAAAAAGGAAAAAATGGGAAAGAAAACAAAATGCAAGCAAACAACAACAGAGTGAAAATTCTATGTTGTGATCTACACTTAGTTCTCCCAATCTTCTCTGGATGTAGATGACTCTCTTCATCACAAAACCATTGGAACTGGACCGATTCCCTTTCTGTTGAAAAGAGCCACATCCATCAGAATTTATCATCACATAATCTTGTTGTTGCCGTATATAATGATTTCCTGATTCTGCTCATTTCACTTAGTATCAGTTCATAAGTCTCTTCAGGCCTCTCGGAAATCATCCTGCTTGGTTGTTTCTTACAGAACAATAATATTCCATAACATTAGATACCATAATTTATTCATCCATTCTCCAATTGATGGGCATCCACTCAGTTTCCAGTTTCTGGCCATTACAAAGAGGACTGCCATTTTTGGACATGTGGGTACCTTTCCCTCCTTTAAGATCTGTTTGAGATATAATCCCAATAGTAACACTGCTGAGTCAAAGGGTATGTACAGTTTGATAACTTTTTGAGCATAATTCCCAATTGCTCTCCAGAATGATTGGATCAGTTCACAACTCCTCCAACAATGTATTAGTCTGATCGTAAACTTAAGTTGCTTCTCATTGCTTACACAAACTCCTTAACCTGACTTTGAAGATATACAAAATCAAGCCCTCCTTGGTTTTTCACAGCCTCCTTTCACTCTTATTTTCTTCACACAGTCACCTGACCTTTCCACTTTTGTGCAAGGTGTTTTTGTGCCTGGAAATCATCGTCTACATATTTCTGTCTCTTGAAATTCTTCTCCCCCTTTAAAGACATTTAGGGTTAGATGTTGCTTCTTCTGTGAAGCCTTCCTTTGCCGATCTCATAAGCTAAAAATGATATTCTCCTTTTATAGATCACTGAACTTAGTTGAACTTGTCCTTTACCCTCATTGCACTTTTAACTTGTATTATATGTCTCCTTATTCATTTGTATAGTATCTTATCTCCTTGTGTCCTACTCTCCTTATTTGGGAGACAGCTAGTGGAATGAAGAGAGACTGAGGTTTGAGTCCCAGTTTTGACATTTACTGCTTGTGGAGCCATTTGCAGATCATTTAACCTGATTGAATCTTCGTTTCCTTATTTGTAAAATGGGGATCATAATACTTGTACAGTCTGACTTGTAGAGTTATTTTCAGGAAATTCCTTTGTAAATCTTAAAGTTGACTGTAGAAATGTTTTTGTATTGAAGTAGCTGGTGGCACAGTGAGTAAAACACTGGAGTCCAGAAGACCTAAGTTCAAATCCAGTGTTAGACACTTGATAACTGTATTACCCAGGCAAATTATTGTAACTTCTGTTTACCTCAATTTCCTCAGTTGTAAAATGGGGATAAATAACAGAAGCTACTCTGCAGGGTTATTTTGATAATTGAATGAGAGAACATTTGTAAAGGACTTAGAACAAGTGTTTGCCACATAATAGGTATTATATAAATTTTTGTTCCCTTCCCTCTCTTTTCCTATCATTGCAGATTCTCTTTGAGTAAAAATGCTTGTTTTTATTATTCTTCCCAATTCTTTGTGCATTCCATGTATCTAGAGGTACTTTAATGGGATTGAATTGAATGTGCATATAGCATGTGCAACATTAGAAACTTTTCTGGGCCAGGGGTTGCTATAACAGGGAATATTTAGCTACAAAAGCACACTGAAAGACTTAATTAGTAGAATTTGTTGAAATTACTGTTAGAAGTAATAGCCCCAGCAAACTTATAATGAAAATAGGTTTCTTGAAATTTAAAAATCCCTGGAGAAAGAAAGGGAAAACTAAGAGAATCTGGCATATTTTTATTAACTATAGTAGCCTTTTCTCAGATTTTCATTATAATGAATAACTCCTGAAATCAATGATATCAATGCTATATGCATGAATATATTTAATTTGTATTGATACATATTCTTGAAATATTCAGACTAACAGAATAATGCCAATTAAATCCCCCACAAAGTTCAATTCCAAAACTTTTTAAGTAAAACCAGAGTGATTTCAACTGATAACGCATCCAACTTTACATTTGGAAGTTTTCGATTCCTTAAAAGAAAAGATGCATGCGTCAAAGGATATGAACAGACAATTCTCAGATGAAGAAATTGAAACTATTTCTAGTCATATGAGAAGATGCTCCAAGTCATTATTAATCAGAGAAATGCAAATTAAAACAACTCTAAGATACCACTACACACCTGTCAGATTGGCTAAGATGACAGGAAAAAATAATGATGATTGTTGGAGGGGATGCGGGAAAACTGGGACATTGATGCATTGTTGGTGGAGTTGTGAACAAATCCAACCATTCTGGAGAATAGTTTGGAACTATGCTCAAAAAGTTATCAAACTGTGCATACCCTTTGATCCAGTAGTGTTACTACTGGGCTTATATCCCAAAGAGATCATAAAGAAGGGAAAGGGACCTGTATGTGCACGAATGTTTGTGGCAGCCCTCTTTGTAGTGGCTAGAAACTGGAAACTGAGTGGATGCCCATCAGTTGGAGAATGGCTGAATAAATGGTGGTATATGAATATTATGGAATATTATTATTCTGTAAGAAATGACCAACAGGATGATTTCATAAAGGCCTGGAGAGACACGAACTGATGCTGAGTGAAACAAGCAGGACCAGGAGATCATTATATACTTCAACAACAATACTATATGATGACCAGTTCTGATGGACCTGGCCATCCTCAGCAAGGAGATCAGCCAAATCATTTCCAATGGAGCAGTGATGAACTGAATCAGCTACGCTCAGAGAAAGAACTCTGGGTGATGACTAAAAACCATTACATTGAATTCCCAATCCCTATATTTATGCCTACTTGCATTTTTGATTTCCTTCACAAGCTAATTGTACAATATTTCAGAGTCTGATTCTTTTTGTACAGCAAAATAACGGTTTGGTCATGTATACTTATTGTGTATCTAATTTATATTTTAATATATTTAACATCTCCTGGTCATCCTGCCATCTGGGGGAGGGGGGAGGGGGTAAGAGGTGAAAAATTGGAACAAGAGGTTTGGCAATTGTTAATGCTGTAAAGTTACCCATACATATAACCTGTAAATAAAAGGCTATTAAATTTAAAAAAAAAAAAAAAGAAAAGATGCATGCACAGTGATTACAACAATATAAATGGAAAGAATAACAACAACAAAAAACTGAATGCTATGAAAATTGTAATTGCCAAGCTTGGCCTTAAGAATAAACATAAGAAGAAACCTTCCTGTCCCTTTTTGTGCAAGGATGGGGAACCCTAGGTGATGCGAAAAACAAAAAGATAACAAAAACCGTTACTTTAAAAATGGGTATATGCTTTATAACATAGTGTCAGTATTCTCTGCGTTTTTTATCTTGAGTTGTATTGCTGTTTTATAATTATAGTTATGGTATATGTATTTTGGTTTTGTTTTGTTCACTCTACATTACCATACCAAATCATTTCATAAATCTTTGAATTTTTTAATATTTGTAATTCCTTATGGTGCTGCAACATGTCATGCTTATGTGCTACAGTTTATTTACCCATTTTCCAGTTGTTGCACATAAAATCTGTTTCTGTTTTTTTTTTATTTTTCTATTACAAATGGACTGCTGTGAATATTTTTGTACAAGTAGGTCTTCAGTTCTGCAAGCCACTATCAAGGCTTTAGTCCACGCAAAATCAGGGATTAAAAAAAATTCTTCCTTGAAGGAACTTATATTTAGTAACCTCCATGTTTAGTAGTAGGATCAATCACTAGGTCTGTAGATATGATATGAACAGTTTTATATTTTTTCTTGCATAATTTCTATTGTTTTCCCAATTGGTTAGACCAATTTACAATTCCACCAGCATGTAAATTAGTGTTCTCATTGTATTAAATCCCTGTCATCATTTATTTTTTTTCCATCTTTGGCAATTGAGGTTAATATTTCAGAATTGTTTTAAATTGTAATTCTCTGATGTTACAGTTGAAGAAATCTATTTTGTATTTTGTAATTTGTTATAGCTATTTACAAATTCATAACCTATGCATAATAGCTTTCATTTCCCAATTTTATAATGCTTTAACTTTCCCTATATACTGTTTGGCTTATTAATCTATTTGGGATTTATTGTGGCATATGGCCACTTAAAAAAATCCTATACCAGATAGTTTTGATCATTATTGTATTATAATTTGAGAAGGTAATTCCAAACCTTCATTGTTTCCTTTTTCCCTTGTTTCCTTAAATATTTTTGACTTTTTGACAATGATGAATGTTGGAAGGGATGTGGGAAGACTGGGATACCAATACATTGTTGGTGGAATTGTGAACTGATCCAACCACTCTGGAGAGCAATTTGGAACTGTGCCCAAAGGACTATCAAACTGTGCGCTACCTTTGATCCAGCAGTGTCTTTATTGGGCCTGTATCCCAAAGAGATCATAAAAAAGGAAAAAAGATTCACATGTACAAAAATGTTTGTAGCAGCTCTTTTTGTAGTGGCAAGAAAATGGAAAATGAGTGGATGTCCCTCAATTAGAGAATGGCTAAGTTATTGTATATGAATATTATGGAATAGTATTGTCTGTAAGAAACAACCAGCAGGATGATTTCAGAGAGGCCTGTAGAGATTTACATGATCTGATGCTAAGTGAAGTAAGCAGAATCAGTAGATACACGACTACAAGATTATTCGATGATCAATTCTGATAGGTGTGGCTCTTTTCAACAGTAAGGCATTCAGGCCAGTTCCAATGGTCTTGTGATGAAGAGAGCCATTTACACCCATAGAGAGGACTGTGGGGACTGAGTGTGGACCACAACATAGTATTTTCACTCTTTCTGTTGTTTTTTGTTTGCATTTTGTTTTCTTTCTCATTTTTTTTCCTTTTTGATCTAATTTTTCTTGTGCACCATGATAATTGTGGAAATATAGATAGAATAGTTGCACATGTTTAACATATGTTGGATTACTTGCTGTCTAGGGGAGAGGGTGAGGGAAGGCAAGGGAAAAAAATTTTGGAACACAAGGTTTTACAAAGGTGGTGAATATTGAAAATCACCTGTGCATATGTTTTGAAAATAAACAACTTTAATTAACATTGACTTTCATCATTTCTTTAGAATTTCCTTTATTTCTGTGAAAATTCTGTAGATTTATTTATGTATAATTTATAGATTAAATTTATTTTATTTTGTTTTTATTTTAAATAGTATTTTTAAAATTTCTTTCCAATCTTTTGTTAGTAATAAAAAGAAAAGTTGATTATTTTTATAGCTGATTTAGAGCTGGAAGGGACCTTCAAAACCATGTAGTCTGCCTCCTTTATTTTATAGTGAAGGATACTGGGGCTCAGACTGGTAAAGTCACCTGCCTAGAGACACACACATAGAATAACTAGTAAGTGACAGAGTCAAGATTGGACCCCAGGGTCTGGGACTTAGAATCCACTACTCTTTTACCTGTACCACATTCCATATCTTGATACTTCATTAAAACTCCTTATTTTTGTTGTTAATTCCTCACGATTTCCCAAGGAAACCACTCTGTTTCATTTTTATCTTTTATATCTGCTGCATCTGATAGGATATCCTTTACTAGACACGTACTTAATTGCTTGTTAATCGGTCAAAGAAACAATTTGGTGTGGGGCAGAGTTCAAATCCCACCTCTCAGGATCTCTATTTCTGTCACCTTGAGCAAATAACTTCATCTCTCTGAGCTGCTCAGTTTCCTCATTTGTAAAATGTAGGGTGGACTTTGATTTCAAATCCCAATTCTTGTATCTGTGGTTTTCTAACATACAATAATTTTGCTACCTCTTTGCCAGCTTTTATTCTTAATTTATTTTATTTTTAATTAGCTAATATTTTTAATACTATTTCAAATAATATTGTGACAATGAGTATATTCTTTCATTCCTTCCTCCTCCCCCCAGGAAAGCTTCACATTTGTTTTTTGTTGTTGTTGTTGTTGTTGTTGTTGTTGTTGTTGTAAATAATGTTAGAATTTGATTTTACATTTATGAGATTTAAATGAATTATTGTGCTAATTCTCTAATTTTGAACTTTCCTCGAATAACTGGTATAAATCAATTTGATCAGAATGAATTTTGGAACTATATTTCTATACTATTTTTTTTCCAGTTTTGCATTGAATATTTTTGCATCAAGAAAATTAGTGATATTGGTTCATAGTTTTCTATGCATTATCATTCCCCATTTGAGAATTAAGACATAGCATTATAAGTTTACTATGGGACTTGGAGTTAGAAAGACCTGGGTTGAATCCTAATTCTGACAGATGTGTGACTTTGGGCAAAGCACTCAATCTCTCTTGAATCCATTTCCTTTTCTCTAAAATGGAGCTGTGACTAACTCTATAGTATTTCCTTTATGAGATCCAAGTGAGGTCATGTGTGTAAAGTACATTATACATTCTAATGCACTTTAGATGTGTCAGAGGTTATTACTGGCATCCCTGGCTTTTGGAATGCTGCTGTCTCTTGCTCTTCTTACCTGTCCATGTGTGTTTTCTTAGAACATATGGTGATTCATTATCCTGGTTTCTTCCTCTATGTAGGTATCTTCCTAGGTTTTGCCCTAAGGCATCTTCCCTTTCTGTTCTCCCTTGGTAAGCTCATCTACTTAGGTCATCATCTCTGGGCTGATGATTCTCTAATTTATATAATTATCTTTTATCTTTCTTCTGAATCCTAGGTTCATTTTTTGAAGCTAAGTTCAGCTAGCTTGCTGCTAGCTTTTTATTTCGGGTGTCATCCAGGCTTTTCAGGTTCAACATATTCAGAGAAGTATACCTCCTACATCCATCTGTCCTTCAAATTTTCCCATTTCTGTTCAGTGTACCACTATTCTTCTTGCTTGGGCATCAATCTTTAATGTTTTCTTCTACAGTATCATCTCAATCTTATTATTTCTTCCCCTACAGCAAAGCTTTTTAAATTATGGGTTATGACTCCATGTAGAGTTGCATAACTGAATGTGGTGGGGTATGAAGTAATGATTTGTTATCAATAAATGTCTGATTTATATGCCAATACACCTGAAGTGGTGTAAAAATTTCTTGGGCAAAAAAGGGTTGCCAGTGGAAAAAATTTAAGAAGTCCCGCTCTACAACATTCCTTCCCTTTTCTCCACTCAATACCACAACTGCTTGAATTCAGATCTTCTATATCTCTCTTACCTGGACCATTTCAATAGTCTCCTAATTTATCTCTGGGCCTCAAGTCTTTTCCCAGCTTCCACACAGCTGCCAAAGTGATTTTCTTAAAGCATCAGTGTCAACATGTCACTCCTGTTCAAGAAACACCAGTGATTCTATTACCACTAGGATAAAAATAAGATTCTTTTTGATATTTAAAGCTTTTCACAACCTGGCTCCAACCTGTCTTTTCAGCTTTATTTTATTCTGTTCTCCTTTCTTCACTTTGTGGTTCAGCAAAATTTACTTTTTTGTTATTGTATTTTAAGAAATGAATTAGGGTTGATCTCAGAAAAACCTGGAAAGACCTATATGAACTAATGCAAAGTATGGTTAGCAGAACCAGGAGAATAATCTACATAGTAACAACACTAAAAAAAAAAAATCTGTCTAAAAATCAACTTTGAAAGACTTGGTAACTGAGCAACACAGTGACCCATCACAATTACAAAAGATTCATGATAAAATATGGTGTTCACATTCAGTTCATAAATGACATTCCATTTCCTATCTACTTTTACAAAGACCGTGTGCCTGGAATGCATTCCTTTTTACCTCTGCCACTTAGACTTCCAAGCTTTCTGAAGGCTCAGCTTAAGTGCCATCTTATATATCTATATGGCCTTTTCTTTCTTTTTTTAAATAGTATTTTGTTTTTCCAAATATATGTATAGGTAGTTTTCAGCATTCATTTCTGTAAAACTTTATGTTCCAAAGTATTCTTCCTTACTCCCACCTTTCCAAAACAGCAAACAATCTAAGTTAGATATGTGCGATTCTTTAAACATGTTTACTTATTTGTTGTGCTGCACAAGAAAAATCAGATCAAATAAAGAAAAAACATAAAAAAGAAAAAAAGTCAACCTAACAAACAACAACAAAGGTGAAAATACTATACTTTTTTCCACATTCAGTCTCTATAGTTCTCTTTCTGAATGTGGATGGCATTTTCCATCACAGTCTGTTGGATTGCCTTGAATGATTACATTGTTTTTTTTTAATAGATATTTTTTTAAAAATTATAACTTTTTATTTACAAGATATATGCATGGGTAATTTTTCAGCATTGACCCTTGCAAAACCTTCTGTTCCAACTTTTCCCCTCCTTTCCCCCACCCCCTCCCCTAGATGTCAGGTAGTCCAATATATATTAAATGCAATAAATGTATACATATTTATACAGTTATCTTGCTGCATTAAAAAAAAATCAGATTTAGAAATAAGGTAAAAATAACCTGAGAAGGAAAACAAAAATGCAAGCAGACAACATCAGGAGGAGTGGAAATGCTTTATTGTGGTTCACACTCATTTTCCATAGTTCTTTTGCAGGGTATAGCTGGTTCTCTTCATTATTGAACAATTGGAACTGATTTGGTTCATCTCATTGTTGAAGAGAACCATGTCCATCAGAGTTGATCATCGCATGATCTTGTTACTGTACAATGTTCTCTTGGTTTTGCCCACTTCACTCAGCATCAATTCCTGTCTGTCTAGGTTTCTCTGAAATCGGCCTACTCATAATTTTTTTAATATGATCTTTAGACGATTTAGACATTACATTCATATGCTATAACTTATTCAGCCATTCCCCAACTGAGGGCATGGACTCAATTTCCAGTTCCTTGCCACTACAAAAAAGTTACATTTTTGCACATGTGGTCTATTATAAGGTCTTTTCT
This sequence comes from Sarcophilus harrisii, assembly GCF_902635505.1. Lineage (NCBI taxonomy): Eukaryota > Metazoa > Chordata > Mammalia > Dasyuromorphia > Dasyuridae > Sarcophilus > Sarcophilus harrisii. The sequence continues at coordinate 519,340,426 of NC_045427.1, read as the reverse complement.
AATCTATGATTACCAACCTCCCCTACTTCTCATTTGTATCCCTAGAACCTGATATATGATAGGCACTTAATAAATGTGAATTGATTTTTTTTTAAAGCATAGAAACTTAAAAAAAAATTTTAGTTTCAAATTCTCTCCCTTTTCTTTTTCTTTCTCACACTAATGAGAAGGCAAGAAAACCATAATCCATTACTTTTTTTTTTTTAAATAACTTTTTATTGACAGAACCCATGCCAGGGTAATTTTTTACAACATTATTCCTTGCACTCACTTCTGTTCTCATTTTTCCCCTCCCTCCCTCCACCCCCTCCCCCAGATGGCAAGCAGTCCTATACATGTTACATAGGTTACAGTAGATCTTAGGTACAATATATGTGTGCAGAACCGAACAGTTCTCTTGTTGCTCAGGGAGAATTGGATTTAGAAGGTATAAATAACCCGGGAAGAACATAATCCATTACTAATATCTGTAGTTGTGCAAAACATATTTCTTCATTAGCCATGTGTTCTTCCTTTTCTCTCCTAAAAAGAAAAGAAAGAAAAAGAAAAAAAGAATTGTTTCGGTCTTTATGTTGACTCCATTAGTTTTTTTATCTGGCTAGGGATAGATAGTATATTTCATCATGAGTCTTTTGGAATTTTGGTGGGTTATTGTGTTGATCAGATACAAAGTCTTTCAGAATTGATTATCTTTTTAAAAAAATGCTGTTATTCGGTTGTTCTCCTGTTTTTGCTAATTTTACTTTGTATTAGGTCATGTAGGTCTTCCTAGTTTTTCTGAGATCATTCCCCTTTTCATTTCTTACAGTGAAACAGTATTCCATTCATTCATATACCACCACTTGTTCAATCATTCCTTGGTTGATGGATATCTGCTCTTTCCAATTCTTTGCCACTACAGAAAGAATTGCCTTGAATATTTTTATACATTTAAGACTTTTCCCTCTTTCTTTAATCTCCTTGGGGTGTGGCTCTAGTAGTGTTAGCACTAGGTCAGAGGGTATAGAGGATAAATACAGTTTTAATAGTCTTTTGGGCACGTTCCAAGTTGCTTTTCAAAATAGGTAGACTAGTTCACAGCTCCATCAGGTACATTAGTGTACCTGTTTACACAGCTCTCTATCAAGTGCTAATTGAAGTAGAAAATGACATTTTAAAAAATTTAGTGCTGTACAAAGATAAAAACCAAAACAAAAAAATATATGAAAAAGGCCATAGAGAGACAAAATTCCCACAGTAGTGGGAAGGTTTAGGATTAGAAAACCAGAATGTGAATCCTAACTCTGCTATTTGCCCACCCACTTTGGGTGAGTCACCCAAACTTCTTTGACCTGTTTTCTCATCTGTGAAAAGAGGCTGTTACTAGATGATCTAATAGATCCTGTCCAAGGCTCAGTCCAAGGCAACTTAGAAGCCTTTCTTCTATCCTTTGTATGGAGTACAAAGAGCACTCTCCTTAGAGTTTTGATTGCATCTCGGCTATTTAATGAGTGATCTGGGCACATCTTTAACCTAAGTAACAGTTTCCTCATCTATTAAAGTTTGCCTATAATCTCTGTTCTGCCTGCTTTACAGGATTGTGACAAAGATGAGATGGTGTATAGGGAACAGTTAGGAAAACAGTTCTTTGACAGGATGTTAGTATGAAGCACGGCAGTATGATAATGGGGAAGCTTTATGAGAGGGTGAAAACCTAGAATTGGAATAAATACAGAAAAGTTAAGGTAGTTCGAGGAAGAAAATTTAGGAGCCTGACTTCCAAATCTGTTGTTCTTTCTCCAAACCTACAAATGTAGTCTGTTGTATAAAAATTATTGGTCTTAAGAGTCAACAGGGAATCCTGGATTTGAGCCTTGGCTTTAGCATTCCCCACTTGTGTAACTGTAGGCAAGGCTCTTAACTTACTTGGGCCTTAGTTTCTTCATCTTTATGATTGGATGATACTAGCACTATCTCCTTCATAGGATTGTTGTGAAGGAAAGTCTTTTGAAATCTTAGTGATGTATAAATGTGATATTAGTGTGGTATTATGATGCCACTTGATTTCATCTTTGATTTTTACCTCATGGTCCCAAGTTTTTATTTGCCTGTCAGAGAACCTAAGAAAGCCATTTGAAGGTGTCTCACAAAGTTGTTTGCTCAACTGATCATTAAAAAAACGAATAGGAGTTTGGTTTGAAAATAATAGGTGTTCTCTAAATTATAGTCTACTTCTGACTATTAAACATCCTTATTCTTATTTTCCTGTATTGTCCCAATGGACCTCATTTTTTAATGTAAATGCAGTTCTAGTACTTCAGATTAGGAAAGAATTAAGTAAAAGGTTAAAGTTTGGGAAAACCAGAATGACCTCTTTTTGAAGTTATTGCTCCTCTTTTTAAACATTTGGTCCTCTTAGAGTTGTCAAGGTCTGGAACTTGTCCCATCAAGCACTTAGAGGGAAAAAGAATTTAACTGCTAGCGTCATTCCACTGCTTCCCTTCTATGGATGTTTGTCCCTATCCTAAAAGTGCTGTCTTCATTTGGGGGCATTTGATTATATTAAACATTTGGTAAAGTGACCAGGCAATCTGTTTTTAAAGAAATATCCCAGACTGCAAAACTTTTCTAAGAAGAAAATTGCAAGTCGTTTTTCTCACTTTATAATCTTAGAAGAAGGTTTAGGGGAAAAGAAAATCTTTTAACCACAAATAGAATCCTTTTGTTTGTTTGTTGTTTGTTTGTCAGTTAAGAAACTTAGAGAAACAAACTGGGATGCTCAAAATAATGAAAAGCAAAAGACTTAATTGGAAGGATTTTTGAGTTATTTATTTTAGGTTAGCTGTTGATTAGAACAGTCCAAAACTTAATAAAATTTAAAGCTCTTTAATAGGAAATTAATGTTTGCATTCTTTATTTATTGTCCTGCCTGGTAAGGGATTAAACAATCTTTCACATAAGTCTTCAGCAGGTAAGGAATTAGGACTTTGAAGTAATTCTAAGTTAATTGTAAATAGCTTGTAACTTTATGGTTCAGTAGTCAAATCCAGATTTAAATCCTATCCAAGTTTTCAACCTTCTGTTCAATTTTCCTTTCTTTACTTGAAGACTAAGAGGAGTATTTTAGTGGGGAAATGGAAGTGATCTTAGTTATTTCCGAGTGGGAGTATTCTTAACATTCCAAACACTTATTAACAATGACGATTCACATTCCTAGAGACATCCTTTTGTTCCAGTTAAATTTTAATCAGTAATACTGTGGGTAAGTCCCATTTTAAAAAGGAAAGGCCTTTGGAACATAAAATGTTGATTTAGGCAGAAATTGCAACATTTTCATTGTTTCTCAAACTTTTGTTCTTTTCCTTTGCTTATTCTGGGAATCTAACTGATCTTAATTAACTGTTATAGTTATTTTTATCATAGATAAGGGCCTAGAAATTTGAAAAAAATTTGAAATTTTAAAGTCAGTGAGCAGTGTCTACCAAAACCTGAAGACTTAAAATCACAAACTATTTTCAGGCAGTCAGTAAATAAATATTTAAGTGCCTAGAATGGGCCAGTTACTGTGCCTGGTGATACAAAAAGAAGCAAAAGACTGAAGCCGGAGCTTACTATTTTACCAGCAAAAACAAGAAGCAAACAAAAGCCATGTACCGTACAAATAAGAAATAATTTTCAGAAGGGAGGCACTAGAATTTAACCTTATTTCCAATCCCCATAATAAACCTCTTTTATTAATCTAGGTTTTGGGGTCTCAACTAAAATCCCACCTAACAGGAGCCTTTCCCCAAACCCCTCTTAATTCTCTATTTTTTAGCTGTCTGACATCTTTCAACTTTTCATGCATTCGAATTTTTAGCTCATATCTTTTGCACAAATTCAGATGTGGAAAAGTTCAGATGAGGAGATTGGATTGCTTATTTTTTAAGATTAGTGTGATGATCAGATGAGATCCTGCATGAGAATAGTTTTGTATTTTTTAAACAAAGTTATATATGTGTGTGTGTATGTATATGTATACATATGTATATATATGCAATATTTGGATTCAATTTACATATACAGACAGATACAAAGCAGATACAAAGTTCTTTAATGAGAAGGTTGGGCTGCCTACTTTACCAGACTGTGAAGATTAAATGTAAATGAAATAATTTCATGAACTATAAAATAATATAAGTAAAGTATTAGACTTTATTAAATAAAGACGAAGTAATTCAAATGAGGGTATATTGACTTAGATGACTGAGGACTTTTCTAATTCATAAGAGTCTGTTGTAGAGGTACTAGGGATGCAAGTGAGAGCATGTTATATGTAGTTGATGCAAAGTTGATTTAGCATTTGAATTTAGACAAAGAACATTTAGTACAGTGGTCCTCAAAGTGTAGTCCAAAGAATTGTTGGGGTCTCTGAAACCCTTTCAGAGGGTCTATAAATTCAAAATTATTTTTTATTTCTAATACAGTAAATAGCTATAAATATAACCTATGTGAACAAAAACTCTTTGAATAGATCCTCGAGAGAACAAAGGTTTGAGAATCACTGCATTTTAGTATGTCTCAGATACTGGGTACAAAGACAAAAAATAATTAACTTTTTCACAAGTGTTGTTCAAACTGGGTTTTTAGAAATCTTTGACATAATTTATCATTGAGAAGGGCAGTTAGGTAGTGCAATGGATAGAGTACCAGCTCTAAAGTCAGGAGGACCTGAGTTCAAATGTGACTCAGACACTTAACACTTCCTAGCTGTGTGACTCTGGGCAAGTCACTTAATCCCAATTGTCTCCGCAAAAAGAGAGAGAGAGAGAAGGAAGAGGATATTCTTGGATCTGATATGTATAGCTATTATGATCTATAAGCTGGATGGTGAAAGTAAAGCAAGTATATAATTTTACACAAAGAGTATATTCATTTTAAACTTCCTTCTGGAATAAATTTTTGCATCTAGCATTCATATATTTTACTAATTTGCTCTTGGGAATTCGGCAAAGGCTATGATATAGATGATTGTTGTCCTAGTGATCAGGAATCATGTAAATGTATATTCTGGAATAAATGGAATTAGAGATATGAAATTATATATACTGAAGTTCAAAAACTATGAGTTCTTTTAGCAGGAAGACATGGAAGAAAAGAAGGAATTCTATTTGTAGAAAATATAAATGTGATTCCATGCTGTTAATAAAATTCTATACTTAGAGGGTTTTTTTCCCCTTGAAATCAGAGAGCCGAAGTGCCATTTCCTTTTAAGGAAACATTAAATGTACTATGGGAAGGTATCATAGCAAATTTCTGTCTTCCTTAGCTGTTCTTTGTGCTTGTAGCTAGGCTTAAGGAAATGATTTTGAGGCTGGGAAATATTCTTTTAGAACAATAACATCTGGCAGAGGCATTTGATGGGTGCTGAGGAAGCAATTATCTGGGTTCTGACTACCCTTCTGAATTGTATTGTTAGATGGGATCTTGTTCCTGGAAAGTCAGGAAGAGGAAAAATGTTGGACAGTGGTAGATTTTAGGCCCTTCAAAAGAAATATACTTTTAAATCAGTGGCAGCACATCTATGATATATGAGGAGATAAAGGAGAAGAATTTAGCTTTCAGATCATATTTATAAGTGTTATGTTATAGTGGTAGGGATGGTTTTGAATAAAGGCCTAGTGAAGGATGAGTTTGTGTTGTCTGTTATCTGAGAACAAATCTAGCCAAGTTCTGAGAGGCCTAGTGACTTCTGAGGTTGGCCAAGTGATTGGTAAACATTTTGGTCCCAAATCTTAAATACTTTAATACAAGTAACTACCAAGTTAGAGAGGAGTTATGCTCTGCCACTGTTGGTAGCATTTACATCTTTGAATTCTATTGAACTGTTTAATGGACCAGATCTTGAGTTTGAGTAAACTGTTCTGGAAGTGGCTTATTCAGTTTTTTGCAGAAAGAATTCCTGCAGGTTTCAAAGTTTATTAAACTTAGAGTATCTCTTATCCAAAGGGTTCAGGAGTGCAGTGACTTTGTATTAGTTAAAGATCTCATCTCCCAAAGAACTTGCAGTAACTAGACTCTTCAGCTGTTCTTTAGCCTATTAGACTTAGAATAGAGATGATGCCGGACATGCCTATGTTTTTTTTAGGATACTCAGGAAGCAAAGGAATTATTTTCAGTTGGACAGGAGGCTCCAAAAGAGCCTGGGAAACAACTAGGAAACAAACATTGGGATGTAGTAGATCCCAATATAAACTCTAGCTCCTCTGTAACAACCATGTGCTTTGCTCACACCCCTGAGACAGTGAAGTGTTTTCTCCATGCATTGATAAAGATTTTTTTTCCCTAGGCATGTTTATGTCAACAGCAGGTTAGTGACTTTAGGTTATGGATACTCTTCATCTACATTTAAAGTCCTCTGTTGAGGATTGGACTCTGGGTGAAGCTTAGTCTACTTCTGTCTTTCAGAGAGGGCTCACTCAGATGTCCTTGGAAAGGAAAGACAGCAAGTGGAAGAGATTCCAGGGTCAGTGCTCTAGCAAGCTAGCATTGGGTGGTATCTCTCACCATTATCTAAAACTTCATATTTCTCTTATGTATCAAATATCAAGGTTACTAATAATAGTTTTTAACCTTATTTGCAAATAAGATAAAATATGCGTTTCAAAGTTTCCTTATCTCTCTTCTTACTTGATCTTTATTGAAAATCCACAAAATAGGACAGATGGTATAGGTATCTGGGTGGTACAGTGGGTATAGAGTGTTGGACAAAGACAGAAAAACCTGAGTTTGGAACCTGCCAAAAACATTTACTAGGAGAATCAATTAACTTTTCAGCCTCAGTTTCCCCTGTGTAAAATGAAAGTAATCAGATAACCTACCTCACAAAATTGTTGTAAGGTTCAAAGTGGCTAACATAGAAAACTCTTTGCACACCTTAAAACTTTTAGCAGTGGATTTTTGTGTCATGGATCCCTTTGGCAGTCTGGTGATGCCTCAGACCCTTTCTCGGAATAAAAATGAATATGTATCACGGGATTTGCAAACCTCAAGGTTTTATGTAAATGCTCGCTATCTCCATCATCATTGGTGGTAAGAAAAATATAACTATTGGAGAAGTGCCTTGCCCAGTGAAGAGAGCTTAAGGGCCAGAACAGAGCTCTTTGCCTTTCCCTCTAGTGCTGGGAGGGAATATCTTTGTATCTCCCACAATCCCTATCACTAGAATTCTTCATATACACACACACAGAGCATTAAATAAAGATTGATGAATGGTAGCTCTTGTATTATGAGATTCATGGTGGCCTCTCAATGAGACATGGAAGATGAGAGGTAGTTTTTACAGAGCACAAAGGAGCTTGTTAAACACCCATTATGGCCAGTACCTGTTTTATATAAGGCTGCCCTGGGGAATGGCAGCTACATAGTGTGTAGAATGCTGGGCCTCAAGTCAGGAAGATTTGAATTCAAATCTGGCTTTAGATGCCTTACTGGCTGTGTGATGTTAGGCCAGCTAGGTAATTTGCTGCAATGGCTTAAAAGGTAAAATGGGGATAACAACAGGACTTACCTTCTAGGGTTGTTGTGAGGATCAAACAATCTGCTTAGCAGGTGCCTGGTACATAGTAAACACACACACACACACACACACACACACACACACACACACTCTTTTCCTCTCTCAGCAATTTCAGTTCTTCCAGAAAATTGAAATCTGGGAAAAGAAAGATTTGTGCATTAATAAGATTTTTTAGTTTTGATGATTTAGTGCTTTCTAAATATAGCACCCCTTGGCTGAACCTATGTAGTTTAATTTTTAATTTTTAATTTAAGTTTTAATTTAATTTTAATTTTAATTTAATTTTTTTTCAAGTTTTAATCCATAGTGTGAGATGGCTTTGAATTTTTTACTCCAATCCTGGCAAGAGGAAATCAGGCAGATTAGGAAACCCTCTGAGACCTTCAAGTTTCCTAATCTGTGAGATAAGGCGTTACTAAGTATTCCTTCCAGCTCTGATTTATGATCAGATATGTAAGTGACATACCAGGATCTTAGAGCTAGTAAGTGGAAGAGATAAAATTCAGACCTAGATCCTTTAATTCCAAATGTGGTTTCTTGTCTTCTGTCCAATGAGGGGGTTTGATTAGGTGTTTTCTGAGGGCCCTTCTGACTATAATCTGTGAATCTGAGAATCCTTAAACTTTTTCTTCATCTTTATTTCTCCTACTTTCATTCCTTTCCTTTCCAATCAACCGCCTTTTTAGTAATTTTCTCCCCTCTTTAAAACTGTGGGTATTTTTAAAAACAAAATTTTAATGTTTTTTAACAACCAAAATTTATCCCAGTGTCCTCTTTTTTTTTTTTTTTTAAACAAAAGGTATTTTAAGTACTTTCTATTGAAGAAGAAAAAATTCCACCTATTTTAACGGTCCCATTCCAAGAATGAGCCAATTTCTGTCTCTACCCTATCTTTATAAATATTTTATATATGCATAGTTCTAGATAGGGATTTTAAAATTTAGGAATGTACTTATAAACTAGGAGTATTCTCAGTGTCAGTTTTTTTAGATTACAGGTTCCATTTGATAAGATTTAGATTTTAGAAAATTAAGAAGAGATACTCATGAAAATTGCAGGAATATTTTGGGAAAGAAAAGGTCAATTAATGATCAAATTAAAATTTTTTCACTTTATTCCAGACTAAATATAGATTAGAGTTGGGCATATCAGTCTGTTTTTTTATGAGTAAAACCTGAAGAATTGAGCATGGTTGATAATTACGCAAGTTCAACCATGTAAGTCATCAGGAATTCAACTTGGTGTGGGTGTGCCAAGGTCCTTTGAAATGGAACATGGGTTCTTTCCAGGAATTATGCCAGAAAAGCCTCTGTGCCTAACCTGTTTATCCCTCCAAAAATGCTCACACAAATGTATATTACCTTTTCAATGTGGATAGTGCTTCCAGTGATGATCACAATCCATTCATGCTTGTTTCTTTTGAGAGACTTTTCTCCTTCTCTTCGGTACACTTTTTTTTTGTTTTGTTTTCCTGAGGCAGTTGGGGTTAAGTGATTTGCCCAGGGTTACACAGCTAGGAAGTGTTAAGTGTCTGAGGGCAGACTTGAATTCAGGTCCCTCTGATTTCAGGACTGGTGCTCTATCCACTGTGTCACCTTGCTGCCCCTCTTCATAGACTTTTGCACTGGACTGCTATTATACCTTTTCTTGACTTCATCAGACTCCAGTGAAGCACAAAAGTCATCTATCCATTATCTCTTTTCTTTTCCCATACTGTAGTCATCTTCATTTTTGCTGTCACATTGCTTTGATAACATCATTTATTCTGCTTCTCCATCATAATTCCTTGTGTAACATGCTGCAGCCTGCTTATACCTGTCCTCATACCATTCTTTTGCCTCAATTTCAGTGAACCTCAGATTTGACTTTGTGAAAACTGTGGTGTTCTATGACTCAGCTGTGTAATGGGAATGGGGAAAAAATGGTATTTAAAATTACATTTATTTCAGGGAGAACCTTGGGATCGATAAAAGAACTTTGCAGTTTCCCAAACTGCAATCTATCCAATTTGTTTTCTTTCTCCTATTTAATTCTGAATCCAGTTCATCCTTGATATGTCTAAAACAGGATTTCTTAATTAGATAGCAATAAACTTGTTTCAAAAATATTTTGATTACTCTATCTTGCTTTAATTAGTTTCTTTTGCAATCTTCTGTATTTAATGCATTGAAAAACATTATTTTAATAAGGGAACTATAGGCTTAACCACATTTTCAAAGGGATACAAAGGGATACATATTTTGTATTCTTTACACCTTTGGAGTATTGCCTGCCAGTTATCTTCTTGTACCTTCATCTAAGATACCATCTATGTGTTAGATTATTCTCTTAAAAATTTTACATAGATGAGAAAACAGGCATTTGACATATTTATTGTTTTCTCTATTGCCTTGTTGCTTGATAATAAGGAAGTTTGAGATTTTTTTCTTTTACTTTACTATTTTTACTTCTTCGGACACCTTAAAAACGGATCCCACAAATGTCTTCAAAATTATGTTACCTCCTTCAAAGACCGGTTTTGTGTATGCTTGGTATTGAGCTGCTTTCCTTATCTTTGATGCTATCTCTTTTGTAAGCGGCAGAGACTATTATACTGTGTCTAGTGTTTGATCCATTTTTCCTTCAGAAAACCTTGAGGTTGTCAACAGGAAATCACAATTTCATGAAACTTATATGAAAACTAGGTTTATTACAAGAGAAATGAATATGCATGTGGAACCCAAAGCATGGGCTGGCACTTCAGTACTTTCAGAGATTTGCACTATATGACAGCAGGATAATTGGAGGAGGATAGCAGAATCTCCCCCTAAAGGGACCAGGCCCATGAGGGGAATAGTGAGAAGAAAAGGACAAAACCCCACCCAGAGGGGAAGAGCAGGACTACCACAAAAGCCACATTCTTTTTCCTTGGGAACTGTTAGACCATGAGGATATGATGGTCTCCTTATCTATAAGGCCCCAGCTGCACAAGCGTAGTGCAGACTGTCTGGCACCTCTTTTGACACCCAGTGACACCCAAGGAGTCCAATTTGGGATGCAAACAACAAATTATATCAGCATGGAGGGTGGGAGATGAACTTCAGCCTTGACACATTCAAGACTTCCTGTGTTCTCTAGGTCTCATATTTCTGGAAAATATGATTACTTTAAAAGACAGGGTCAGGGTACCCTATAACTGTCCTTAACAAGGTTTCTGTATTATCTGCTATCAACAATGTCATCTGCATCTGGAGGACATCACCATTTATAAAAGGAATTCCTCTTTGACTTGGTATCTTTGGTATCTCTTATCCCTTGATCCTGAACCATATTTTTCCAACATTTTTTTCACTATTCAAGCATATTTCCATGTTTTCTTTGAAAACACAAAATGTGAAATAATTTGGGAGATCTTATAGAGTTTTTCAGTCATTTTGTCTTTGGTCCTATGCTGTCCAATTACTTGAAGATGCAGATAAAAAGTTGTCAGATCTGCAGATGGCGTGAATTCTCTATCTTGTCATTCTCCGGAACATGTTAGTGCAGTTATTTTTATAGTTGTCTTTTTTGCAAATGCTTATCACAGACATCGCAATATAAAATGACCAAATGTCCCATGAAATAATGTTTCTTGTTGCTTTTGGAAGCACAATAAAATAAATTTACTACTTCTCATATGCTCCTCATTAAGAACTTATATACTGTCTTGCATAGTTTGTTATATCTGATTATTTTTTTCAGAACCATTTTTTCCATTTAATTACACTTTGTTCTGATTTCACTTGTACTGCAGAATGTCAAGACTGACATGATTCATTTCTTTTAGTCTTTCATTGGTCTTTGGACAAAGGTTTCACCTTTGTAGAATTCCATCAACTCAATTAGTGTTCATAGGGGGTCTAAAAACTGTGATTCTTAACACTCACTGATCGTTTTCTATGATTTTTCCACCACCGCTGGAGAAAGATTGGAGGTCACATAAGATTTAGAGTCATTTCTCATTTTTTTTCTTTTAATGAGTTCCTGTGGTCTAAGAATTTTTTCATCTGGTAGTTAACTTCTTTGTTCTTAGCTAAGCTGGTCTTTAGAAAGCTAACATAGTCTGCGGGTTTGTACAAAAAGATTTTTAGCATAATAGAAAACACTTGACAGATTTTGGCTTTGCTAACATAGATATGACAGGGTCATAAATGACCATATGAAATTAGAGTATGATTTTATGATATAATATTAAGGATGATAATTTACATTTATATAGAGCTTTAAGGTATACAAATTAATTTCTTTCATAGTCCTAGGAAGTAGATCCTGAATTCATGGCATTGAAAATGTCATATTTGAAATTAATTTTTAGAACAGAATAAGGAGAAATTCTAGTTAATCTATCAGCAAACATTAAGTACTTACTGTTTTCGTGCACTGCATTAAACTAGGGATGCAAACCCAGAAAAATGAAAGATAATTCTTGCCTCAAAGGCCTTCATTCTAATGGGGAAGATAGCATATAAAAGGGGAGTAAAAGTGATCTTTTAAGGTTCAAGAAGGGAGAGTTATAGGGGGCCAGAATGGCCAAGTCTGGAGAAAGATGGAATCAATGGTCTGGGTCCTTCTCCAGAAGGGAGGTCTGGGAAGAACTTGTTGTTGTCCTTTGTTCTTAAAGAGAACTAAAATGACGTCACTGTGTTAGTTAAGTTATAATACCTATAATTGTGACTGATCGGACCTATACCAGTTTTGAGTGCTCCATCACGGGGTCAGGCACTAATGGTTCATAATAACATCAGGGATGCTTTGGGAGAAAGGGCCACCAGGTTCAGAGTCGGGAGGCAGGGTGACCACATTTGGAGAATGAGGAATGGGGTAAGATCGGGAAAGGAAGCATTGATCTCCAAGGACAATGACACTTGTGGCTGTAAAATAAAGATAACCAGCATCAGGAAATAGATCTCTTAGAGCTACTCTTGATGCTGGGTTTTGTTACTAAAAGATGTGAGGAGAACATTCTATTTCTCAAACATATTCTTTCTTGAGAGAAAAATAGGATGTTATGAGTGGCAGGTACGGAGATCATCCACCCTTTGTGTACTCCACTTTTGAGATATAAACTTAGTCTGTGATTCCTAAATCATCAAATTTTACCCAACTTTTACCCATCTGTGAAAACAAGGAATTTGTGACATCTCATTTTCTTTTTGGCCTTTGTGTCTGTATTTTGTTTATCTTTTTTATGTATGGATTTAGATACCTCAGTTATATCATGAGATTCTTTGAGGATAAGTATGCTTTTTCCTAATCCCTATAGCACCTAGTATAGTGGGAATTTTTTAGGGCAAATGAGGAGATATTATTGATAAATACCTGGAAATAGCACTTGGCAATAATATTCCATTAGTGTGTATAGAAGAAAAAGAGAAGTGCAAAAAAAGTGATAAAAGAATATTTTTATTACTGTCTTGTTAAATTTAATACATTTTTCTTCAACAAATTTTACATGTTTATAGTCCTAAACAATCCTCTTTTCTATTTGTATATTTGAATATTAATGATTAAGTTCACAGTAGAAGAAAACTTTAAAAATCAGAAAATAAAGTTTTGGTATGAAAAAAGAGACAGATTTGAAGAGGAAAACTTGGGGTGAGGGAGTGGCATAAGATTTGGCTTTGAGGCCCCGCTCTACCAATAACTATAATTGTGTTTCCTTACACAGTTCATTTAACATTTCAGTGCCCAAGGCAATTTTTTAAGACCCTACGCTGCAGAAAAGAGGAAGTTACTCAAAGGAAGCTCCCTATATTCATGAAATGACAGATCAGGGAGGAAAAAAAAAATTCCCCATCATTCCTAGCTCATACTCAGTTTTTGTTGAAAGAATGATTGTAGAAAGGAAAGAATTTTTGATCCTGTGGAGCAGAGGTGCTGTTCATTTAAAAATTTGATGTTGTCAAGTTTAATAGATTGCTTAGGAACTATTCTTTAATAATTTGTCATATGAACGAGAGAATGCCTTGCTGAACTCTTGGAAAGAGTGCCTAAAAATAAAGTGGGCAACTTGGATTTCAGTCTTGATTGCCAATTAAGTGTGACGTTGGGTGACATCCTTAACCTCTCTGTCCCAGATTCTCCCATTTGGGAGTAGACTCCAGTTGCTTCCTTGTTTGCTTCATAGAATGTTGAGGATTACATATGAGAAACCCTCTGATCTTTTTAGGAGGAAGTATTTGTAGGGGTGAGCCAACTATTGAAAGCAGAAGGTGATTTATAGATCTCATTCCTTTTTGTGGTACAGCATAGTAGGAATAAATTCTGTCTTTCTGAAGAGAAAAAGAAGGAGGTTCTGTAACTAAGGGAAGCAGTTACCCACAGAGTGGAGGATCCTGAAATCATTTTACTGTGATTTGTGTTTTGATAGATAGCCAAGGGAAGAGTAGAATTTGATGAAGCTTTGATTTCCCCCTGTGAATCGGGGAGGGGGAAGTCATTTTTCCCCTTATAGCAGAAATGTCAAATGGGAAGCAGCAGATTAAAATGTAATTGGAAAATATTTTTTTAAATAAGCATACAGTAGAACATAAGATTAATATTGTTTTCTCAGTTAGCATTAGGCAGCAAAGATCATTGTATATGTTTAGTGATTCCTCCTTCCTATTTCTCCACTCCCACCCCCCTTCCTATTTGAGTTTAATACCACTGTCCTGTAGGATCTCTCTGACTTTAGAAGAAGCAGAAGGCTTGGGGAAAGGTAGGTGAAAAGAGTCTTCCTTTTTTTCAGGTCAGTATGTCAATGATTTTATAAGGAACTTTAAAATGGGTCTGCATAGCCTACAGAATAGCATCTAAACTTTTAACATGCAAGAATATGTCAAATCTGGTATTTGAAGTCCTTCACAGTTCGATTCCAAATTATCTTTTCAAACTTACCTCTCACTGCACTCTCATCCATAAGTGTATTCTATTTGCCTGTGTCTCTTCTGCAGATGCTCATTCACTGTCCTCTGAACAAGGGCTTGTGCTTTTTCTCACTGCTTTTGACAATGACATTCTTCCTAATTCAGAATTCTCTCTTCATTTAAATCTTGTACATCCTTAGAAGTCCAACCTACATGGTATAGAATCTTTGAGCCTCCCCAGAACTACCCAGCCCTCAATGATCCTTGCCTCATTGTCTGTACTGTTCAGTTTGTCCCAAACTGCCTTCTATTGTTATAAAATTAGAGGCTATCAGGGGTTAAGGGTCTTAGAACTTATCTGGTCCAGTCCCCTCATCCTGTAGTTGCAGAAGTAACAACTCGGGAATCCTGAAATGACTTCATGCTTACATAGAGCAGAGGCAGGATTAGAGTCTGTGTCTCTGGATTGCTTGATTCCAGTGTTCTTTACTCTGTATCACAATATCACTTTTCTTATTTTTTGTAGATGAACTTTTTATCTCTCTCCAGGTCACCTGGAAACATGTTGAGGTCAAGGATCTATGTCTTGCATTGTTTTGGGTATTCTTTATAGTGCTACATTTCCTGTAGTAGGTAGATTTTGTTTTGTCCAGTTTAACACACTTGCCTATTGTAGATGTTTTAAATATTTGTGGAGGACTTCAAAGAGTTAATGATCTTCCTAAAGCATCCTCATTTGCTCCCAGGAAGTAGCTTGTAAGACAGGATGTGGCCAACCATTGAGTAAATGAGAACTGTTCCCCTCTGGAGGAAAAGGAAGTAGGTGGAGAGAAGTGAAGATTGTGTTCTGCCCCAAAATCTTTTCATCAGCTGCTTGAACATTTTCCATAATTTTTTAGTAATTTGGAATATTATGGTTATTTTGACCCTTAGTGATGGAAGTAATAAAAAAAAAAGCAGGGGGGGAATTCTGCATATATTTCTATATTGATAACTTTAGGATAAATCTGGAATGAGGTTTTGAAATGCTTTTTTGCTTTTATCTTGATCATTAACTTATTAAATTATTTTAGATTACTTAATATTAATTTACTAGTTATCCTCCCCATTTTTCCTGCACTTAGACAATTTTAAAAAATCCTTGTGCATAGACTGATAAGACAAATTACTGTATTGGCCGTATCCAAAAATGTATGTTTCATTCTGCATTTTAAGTTCATCCCTACTGAGGCAGGAAGTGGATAGCGTAGTTTTACTTTAGTCCTTTGACAAGATAATTTATCATTGTGTTGATCAAGGTTCCAAAGGCTAAAGCTTCAAAGTGTTTTTTTTTTTTTAATAAGTTGTTATAATTGAACAGATTATTTTCCTGCTTGCTGGAAGTAGCTAGGTGGCATGCTACATAGAATGGTAGACTTAGAATCAGGAGCACTGGAGTTATGTAGTCCTTCCTCATACTCTTACACTATAGCTGTAGGACCAGGCAAGTCACTTAACCTCTTTTGGCCTCAATTTCCTCATCTGTAAAATAGGGATAAAAATAGCACCTGCCTCATAGGGTTATGAAATTCAAATAAGGTGATATATGTAAAGTTCTTTGTAAACTTTACATCACTATAAAAATGCTACTTCTCATTAGCATTGAGTTCTTCTTAGATTACTCTATATCAGTTTATAGAGCTCTTCACAGTTTCCGCTGAAACTGTCCATTTTGCTATTTTTTATGGTGTAATAATATCCTATTATATTCATATTATCATAATTTCATCCTAAATATTTTTGTTCATATAGATTCTTCTCTTTCTTTGATCTCTTTGTAGTGTATTACAGGGCCCAAAGAATTC
Organism: Sarcophilus harrisii; assembly: GCF_902635505.1. Classification (NCBI taxonomy): domain Eukaryota; kingdom Metazoa; phylum Chordata; class Mammalia; order Dasyuromorphia; family Dasyuridae; genus Sarcophilus; species Sarcophilus harrisii. The sequence continues at coordinate 519,324,179 of NC_045427.1, read as the reverse complement.
ATCCACAGTTTAGTAACTTGAGACATAGTTCCAAATAACTTTCCAGAATAGTTGGGCCAGTTTTCAGTCAATTTATCAACAGTTTATTAGTGTGCCTATTTTCCTATAATCCCTTCAACATTTGTCATTTTCCTCTTTTGTTACCTCTGCCAGTCTTGTGAGTATCAGAGAGAACCTCAGTTGCTTTAAAAATGTTTTTTCTTAAGTATGAGTAATTTAGAACCTTTCTTACTGTTGTTTAATAGCTTTCATTTCTTCCTTTGAAACTGCTTGTTCATACCTTTTGACCAATTTATCTTTTGAAAAATGGTCTTATGAGATCTTTATCAGAAAAGCTTGATTTTCCTAGTCACTTTTTTTTCCATATAATTTTAACTATTAGTTTTGTTTGTGTAAAAACTTTTAAATTTTATGTATCAAAATTGATCTTTTTTTTTTTTTTTTTCTTTCTGTGATTCTCTTTCCTTTGTTTGGGTATGAACTCTTTTAGATCTGAAAAATAATTAATTCCTCCTTTGCTTTTCTAATTTGCTTATAATGTCTTAAGTTGCTTACCTATTTGAGATTTCCTTGGCATAAAGTGAGTATACTGATTTGTACCAATTTTCTGCCAGATGTTAGTATTTTTTCCCTCCCAAATAGTGAGTCCTTGCAACAGGAACTTGGATCTATATATTTACTGAACACTTTGCTGTTGTTTTCATTTGCTTCTGTATATTATGGTTCTAATTGGTTCCATTGATCAATCTGTTTCCCTTAACCATCACCAAAAGAGTTTTGATAATTTTATTGCTTTGTAGTATAGTTTAAGATCTGACAATACTAGGCCTGCTTTTTTCTTGCTTTTCTTCATTATGGTTACATTTCTTTAAAGCTCTTTCTTATCCATATTCTTATTAGAAGCTTTCAACAATCTTCAGTTAAATGTTTATCCTCATTTTGAAGATGTTAAAACTGAGTACCAGTGACTTGCTCATGGTGTCTCAGCAAGTTAGGGGCAAGTAGATACTAGATTACAAAACAGCTCTCCTGACTCTTAGAATAATGTTATTCAATGCCTCTAGTTAAGTATTAGGCATTTTATCCTAAAGCAAATTTAATGGCCAATATACAAATAAAAGTTTCTTAGGAATATAATTTTTGTGTACAAATTTACAGGAGGATGACAAAATATAATTTAGCGGGGTATGGGACGGGTGCTAGATCTCTCACCCAAATTGACTACTCAGAGGCATCTTCATATACAAAGAAGCATTTATTTGGTCCTTGCAAGGAGAGGCCTAAGCACACCAGCTGAGCAGACATAGAGCCTCTCAGCTCCCATCTCCCAGCATTGTGCCTAGCCTTAGCAGACTGGGAATAGTGAATTTTGGTTAAATTGCAAGACCCAAGTCTTTTCATTGGATGGAGTGAAAAAATGTTGACCAATGGTCAACAATGTTGTCTACTTTCTGTGATCATATCACTTCCTGAAGCTTAGACCTAGGTTCTGACCTTTCCTGCTCCACAGCCCTCTGGGAATAGGGATCCTGCAAGTTAGGCTTAGGGACTGGCCTAATCACCTTCATAGACTTTTTAAGAAATCTTTGTCTGGGCCCATTCACCTGGGCTTGCATATTAGTGGAAAAACTTATCATTTGGAATATATGTACATATGTAGGATTAATATATTGATAACATGAAGATAATTGCTATTTGAAAATCAATTTTGCCAAATGAGTAATTTTAGAGGGTCAGAACTCTGAAAAGGTATACTTAAGACTCAGTACAATTGGTGAGATAGTGATTCTCTAGCTAATGATGTAATCACTCTAGTTAAGTACATATACTTAATGTGCTATGGTGATATGCTACTATAGATAGCACTTGCATAGTAATGGCTACAGTTGCACATGCTCAGTGTGGTTGTGCATGTTCAGTGTGATGTAGTGATGTAATCGCATGGAATATTTAAAGGAAGTCTCAGACACAGAAGACTCAGACACAGATACAAGAGAAGACTTCAGATTCCAGACTCCATCTGTGACCAGCCATATGGCCCTCCTGCCTCCCTCCTTTACTCCTCCACTAAGACGAAGGACTTGGGCTGATCCTGAGGTTCTCCAGAGACTAGTCCGGACTTTACATTTAGTAATATAGATCAGCCTGAAAATAAAGATGTGACTTAATAACATTGTAGATTTGATTATTGTGTCAAAGACTTCTAGAGGAAAATTTTGCCACTTTCACTAAAAGAGTGAAGCATTCATGAAGTTTCTCAGTGGGCTCTGGGTAGAGGTGAATAACTGAGCCAAGCAAGTTTTCAGGCTGCATCATTCACTGCTCAACATTTTATCCAAAGGAACAGATTCTCCTATGTGTCTAAAATATGCCCAGAATCCTTTTTTATAAAGGGTCTATAACCTTTTTTCAAATGAAATCTTATATGCTATGATGCCCAGTTGGTTTTCTTCTAATTCATTACAGGATTTAGCTCAAGAATTGCAAGCTTAAAATTGGTCTTAGTTGAACTGGGAAATACTGCCCACTTTTTTATAAGACAGTATGAGGCAGGGCCAGCTAGGTGGCACAGAGGCTAGAGCCCTGGGCTTGTAATTGGAAAGACTCATGACTCATTTTCCTGAACTCAAAACTGGCCCTAGACACTTACTAGCTGTGTGAGCAAGTCATTTAACCCTGTGTGCTTCAGTTTTCTCATTTATACAATGAATGGGAGAAGAAAATGACAAACCCCTTTAGTATCTTTGCCAAGAAAACCTGAAGTAAGAGTAAGAAAAGTCAGACATGACTGAAAAATGATTGAATGTAGGCAGGGACAAGACTCCCAGGCCATGGATTTTGATTCCCACTAATAGCAAGAGCCAGCAAGTCACTTTATCTCTTAAGTTGTAGTTTTCCTTTTTTTTTAATCATGGTCTTAATGATGTTTCTATCGTCTGACACACAGAGTTACTAGAAGCTGAAGCTGGGAACGGTTAAATGAATTGCCCAAGGTTATACATACACCTGGGAAATAAATATAACTTTGTAGAATGAGGTTTGGAAAACAATAATATGCTGTTTAAACATAAGGCATAATTAATGTGACAAGAACATATGCTGAAAAAATAAAATTTTCCAAGACACAGAATTTAGAGGTAGAAGGAACCATAGAAATAGTCCCTATTAAACAACTGCTTTTGATGGTTTATATAGGAGTATAAAAGAACAGGGCCAAAAAAAAGATATTGGTTTTGCTGATGTTTTTTCTCCCCAGTAGCATGAATTGAATATAAAAGAGACTAATCTAATATGCTCCTTTACAATTTAATCAACCATATTAGAAGTCCAAATACACCATCAAAATGTATAGTTAGATGCAAATTAGCTTAAAATAAATATGATTTTATGAATTTATTTTTTTATGAATTTTCTTATTTGTGAATTATCTTTTTAAATATTGAAAAGTCATGCTTATTTATCACACAAACATACTCTTCTTTAAATTTTTCCTTTTCCTTCCAGTTAAGACTTAGATTTATTCATTTTTCATTCAGCAAAAATTTAACTATCCACTGTGTGCAGATCCTATTAGGCCCTAGGTGCTTATGCTCCCAGATACAGGGATTGGGGTAATGGGGTGGGAAAATCATTGTGTGCTCTCCAGCAGCTTACCAAAGACCATGTAACATCATCTTCATTCCATCCATTTTTCTACTCTATTACCTACTATTTTTTGCTTGGGTACTCATGCTCCCCCAATAGACACACATCTCTTGCTTTGAGAACAATAACAAAGTCCTCACTACCGTTATTTTTTCTTCAAATGGCATCTCAGTTAACTGTCCTGTAGTTTCATTTACCATCACTTTTACTTTTGAGACCGTATTCCCAAGATGTCCATGAGCATAGAATCAACTTTGCTCTTTTTTCCCAAGATGGGGTCTTTCAGTCTACTCCTCTATGGTCCCATCCCTGTGTCCTAAAATACCTCTTTTCTTATTACCATTCTCCTGTTTTTGATGTTTTCCCCCAAGAATATTAGTTACTTGAGGGCTGATTGTATCTCTAAGAGTTTAGGGCAATGCCTGCCAAGTAATAAGAGCTTAGTAAATAAATGCCTTTTCATTCATTTATTCAATTGAGGAAATAAAACAAAATAAATAATTTTAACCTTCCCCCCTCTTTTTTTTTTTAAGTGGGAGAATATATTAACAACTTTAGAAGAATCAGAAAAGAATTTCCTTAAATGGTATCACCTGAGTTGAGCCTTAAGGATTCTTGGAAGGAGAGGTCAGGAGGAGAGCATTTTAGACCTGAGAACAGACATATGCAAAATGGAGTAGGAATAAGAAAGACTCATTAAGGGAACAGCAAGGAGGCCAATTTTGTTGGAACAGAGAGTATATGAAAAGGAATAAAGTGAAATAAGTCTGGAAAGAGAAACTTGAACCAGATTGTAAAGATTTTTAAATACTAGGTGTAATGCCGGATAAACTGGGGCAGGATAGCGATTAGAGAATATTTAATAATTTATTTAAAAGGGAGAGATTTACTGGGACCAAATGGATTTATGGTTTGGTCCCAGGGCAGAATGAAACTATTGTCTCTGTTGTGCCAAAGTTCCATTTTGATGTCCTGACCTAGTTTCCCCATTGTCCTGTTTAGTTATTCTGCCTCAGGTTATAACCTTTCCCTCTTGGACCAATATGTGCCAAAATGTTTGTGGCAGCTCTGTTTGTAGTGCCTAGAAGCTGGAAACTGAGTGGATGACCATCAATTGGAGAATGGTTAGGTAAATTGTGGTATATGAATGTTATGGATATAATACAATTACAGAATAATAATATTCTGTAAGAAATGACCAGTAGGATGAATACAGAGAGGCTTGGAGAGAATTTCATGAACGGATGCTAAGTGAAATGAGCAGAACCAAGAGATCATTATATACGTCAACAACGATACTGTATGAACATGTAATCTGATGGAAGTGGATTTCTTTACCAAAGAGACCTAATTCAGTTTTAATTGATCAATGATGGACAGAAGCAGCTACACCCAAAGAAAAAACACTGGGAAATGAATGTAAACTGTTTGCATTTTTGTTTTTCTTCCCGGATTATTTTTACCTTCTGAATCCAATTCTCCCTGTGCAACAAGAAAACTGTTTGGATTTGCACACATATATTGTATCTAGGATATACTAGGACATATTCAACATATATAGGACTGCTTGCCATCAAGGGGAGGGGTTGGAGGGTGGGAGGGAAAAATCGCAACAGAAGTAAGTTCAAGGGATAATGTAAAAAAATTACCCTGGCATGGATTCTGTCAATAAAAAGTTACTATAATAATAAAAAAAAATAACCTTTCCCTCTTAATGTTTGATAAGATAAAGGTTTTATATCTTTAGGTTATAGACATTCCTTCTTAAGGTTTGACAGGATAAAGGTTTATCCATTTTAGATGTCATTAGAATATCAGTAACCTTCCTCCATTGTGTCATCCTAGGGACCTCCCCCCTCCATTAGGTTATCCCTATCCAGGTACCTCTCCCATTATGTCATTGTTCTTGTTATCCTATAAAAAAGCTTGTTGTCCCAATACTCTTTGAGATGATAGTCTGGTCCAAACGTGGATCCATTGGTCCCAGTATATCTCTCCATTTAATAAACTATTGAATTGGTCTCTAATCTCTGTCTTGCTCAGTTTCTTCAGCATTACAGTCTCCAAGAATCCAGCAAACAATGGGAGTTCTCAATGACATATATATACATGACTCAGACTCAGGGGGTAGACTGAGGTGGGGGCAGAGTCAGGGTGGTGAGTTTGGGAATGGGACTCTGACAGAGTGGGGTGAGTCTCTGGAGAGGGGGATGACATAATAGGGGGAGGCACCTCGGAAATGGGGAGAGGCATCTTGATAAGAGGGTATCTGATATTCTGATATCTTGGGATGGATGGAGGCATTCTGATATTCTAAAATATAAGATCTTTTATCCTTATCAAATATTCTGATAAAGAGGGAGGGGAGGTTTTGCAGGACAGTTATAAACTGAGGCAGAACACTTAGAGAAATTGAGTCAGGACTGAGTCAGGATAATTAGGGAAACAGAGTCAGGACAATAAAAGAGAACTGTGGCATAACACTAGGATGATGAGTTTATAATTTATCCTTGAAGTAGAAAGGAGCCACTGGAGAATTTTTAATCTGGTACAACCTGTTGTACTTTAAATATTATCTTGACTGCTCTATTGACAATAAATTGGAAAAGGGAAAGATTAGAAGCTGAAAGAATATTAAAAGACAAATTGGAAAGAGATCATGGAAAATAGCATTTACAAGTTACAGAAACTAATTGGATATGGGAATTGAACAAGAATGAATCCCAGTTTATGAATTTGAATGATTGGTGATGTCCTCAAGAGAAGTAGGAAGGTTTAGAAAAGGGGCAGACAAGGATTAGGAGTAAAGATTATGAGTTTATTTTAGACGAATTAAGTTCAAGAAGTTGAGGTTGCGTACAGGTTGAGATGTCTAGGAAACATTTGGTGTCACAGAACTGAAAATTGGAGAGAGAGTAGAGCTGAATATGTACATTTTTGAATCATCTAAGTAAATGTGGTTATTGAACCAGTGGGAGCCAATAATATCTTTTAGCCTTTCCATTCCTATTAGGAAGCCCTATGAATGAAAAAGCATTCATTAACTACTTATTAGGTTGCCTGTTGTTTTCATTTGGTCCTCAGTTGTATCTGAAGCTTTGTGACCTCATTTGGGGTTTTCTTGAGAGATACTAGAGTGGTTGGCCATTCATTTCCTTCCCCATCTCATTTTAACCAGTGAGGAAACTGAGGCAAAGAAGGTGAAGTGACTTATTCAGGGCCACAGAATAAGTGTCTGAGGCCATATTTGAACTCAGGAAGAGTTTTTCCGACTCCAGGCCTGGCGCTCCATGCACTGAGCCTGTCAGCCACTCCATTTTGGTACTTACCAGCATATTAAAGTTTGGGGATACAAAAACAAAAAGCAAGAAGATCCTGTAGACCATACCTGTTGGACCTTGGTAACTATTTTAATCAGGCAGTTTACTATGATTTTGAATAGAATTGAAGGTTAATTGACACACCTATTCCAGGAATGGTAGAGTTGATTTGATTACTATTCCCAGAGCAGAAGCTAAGGGGGTAAGTGAAGGATCATGAATAGGGAAACAGGAGTTGTGCTGGGGGGTGGGGTCTAGAGTCTTTTAGATTCTGATGAACTTAATCTGGAGTAGGGAAGCTGGGATATCAGGTCAGAAGCAGAACACAACAGTATGTCTGGAAGGTACCTGTTATGCACCTGTTCTTTTGGGTTTGGAATAACTATATTCTGTTTGAATTGGCAATTTTGTTAGGAGTTTGGGACCCTAGTTGTAAAACCCAAATTGCTATAGAAATATTAGCTTTAGAATTGTGGTGCTGGAAAAGATTTAAAATAGTCCCCTTGGACAGTGAAGAAGTTGTCAGTTAAGAAATTAATTCAGACTTATTGTGTATCTAATTTATATTTTAATATATTTAACATCTACTGGTCATCCTACCATCTAGGGGAGGGGGTGGGGGGGTAAGAGGGGAAAAATTGGAACAAGAGGTTTGGCAATTGTTAATGCTGTAAAGTTACCCATGTATATATCCTGTAAATAAAAGGCTATTAAATAAAAAAAAAAAATTAAAAAAAAAAAGAAATTAATTCAGGCTGTCCCCCCGGAAGGTCAAATACTGAAGCTGAAGCTTAAATACTTCGACTGCATAATAAGAAGATAGGACTTATTGGAAAAGATCCTGAAAGACTGGAAAAGATTGAAAACCAAAGAGAGAGAGAGATGATAGGATGAGATGGATAGATGTGTCATAGAAGGAAAGAACATGAACTTGTATGGACTTCAGGAGATAGTGGAGGGATGGAAGGACTTGGTGTATTGTGATTCATGGAGTTGGTCATGAAGAGTTGGACATGACTGAATAATAAAATGATGATGATGATAATTCTGCAAGAAGTTGCTCCCATTTAACGTCTCAATGAAAAAAGAACTGATTCAACCAACAATGTCCTAGGGCAAAACACCTAATTGAGGCACAGTTTCTGCCTTTGTGGTGCTTGTAACTAGTAGAACTGATAAATTCCTTTATTTAAAGGTATTAGCTAGTATGATAACCTTCTCAAAGAATAGAGGTGTTAGAACTGGCTTGGTTTGTTTCTTCAAACCATTGTTATGCTTACACTTGATGCCATATCACTTTCTCCTTTTCTTAAAGAGGCAAGAGTTATCATTCTTCAAGTAGCCAATCCTTTGCTTTCCATTCCTGTAATGGAATTCCAGTAATATGAAGATCCTCTCCATTTCAAGGAGTACAACATTTGAGATTATTTTATAGGAGTGGGTGGCTATGATTAAGTCAAATCATTCAGAAGATTCCTGTTATTTAGTGAGGCTGATTCTTTGTACATACATGTAGCAAACACATTTAGCATGATTTGAGGGTCCTTGTTTAAGTTCAAGAAATAACTTTTCCATCGGATTCTGTGTTGTAAGGGATCAGAAACTGTGGCCCAGTAAGAAGTGACTTAAGATCATAGAATAGTCAGCAAGCATTTTTATATTAAGAGTTTACTAAACCTAGTCCAAAATGCTGGAAATACAAATAGCAAAAAGAAAAATATAGCAAAAATACAAAAGCAAAACGAAAGATACATCTTGCTCTCAAAGAACTTAGCTTGAGTGGAGAAATACTACATAGAAAGGAAGGTGGAGTGGGGAGGAGACAGACCCACACCCAGTGCTGAGAGAGAAAGCCCTCAGTTCGGCCTGGAGAAGAGGGAAGGTGGGCTGCGCCTACCTGGAGGTTTGGAAAGGACCTGTCTGCTGGTAGGGAGGGAGGCCCACTGCTGGGACAGAGGGCCCAGAAAGACTGACAGAACTGAACCTCTAGGATTAACCTCAGTGTAATTTTCATGATGTTTTAATAACTGTTCTTATTCAAATTGAAATAGAAGCCATGAGTAATCATCTAACCTAGTTCTCTTCTCATATACCCTTTTTTTTCTCTGCCAGCCTGCACGCTTGTTTCCAAATTATAAAGTTCTCATTCCCTTGAGGACTTTTCTAAGCTACTAGACATTGACAAGTCATGTCAGCAAGCATTTATTAGATGTCTACAGTGTGCTAGGCATTGTGCTAAATTCTGGGAAATTTAAAGAAAGGGGGAAAAAAATCCCTGCTTTAAAGAATGCAGTCTAATGGAGAAGACAGCATCAAAACAATGACATGGACATGGAAACAAGATATATGCAGGATAAATTGAAGATAGAAGGAAGACATTAAGATTAAAATCATTTAGTCAGGCAAAAAACTTTTATTAAGTACCCACTAAATACTAGGCACTGTATTAAGCCCTTAGGATATAAAAAAAAAGGCAAGAGGCTCTGCCCTGCCCTCCCTGAAGCTCACAGTCAGTGGAGGAGACAACAAGCAAATAAATATATACAAATTATATACTGGTTAAATAGGAAATAATTAAAATAGTGAAGGCCCTGGAACTAAGAGAGATTGGAACTAAGACTTCCTGTAGAAAATGGAATTTTAATTGGGATTTAAAGGAATCAGGAGAAGGGAGAGCATTCTAGGCATGGAGGATGGTCAGACACAGTGGCCTGGAGCCAAGAGATGGAATGTCTTTCTTTTTTTTTTTTTTTTAATTAATTAATTTATTTAATAGCCTTTTATTTACATGATATATACATGGGTAATTTTACAGCATTAACAATTGCCAAACCTCTTGTTCCAATTTTTCACCTCTTACCCCCCCACCCCCTCCCCTAGATGGCAGGATGACCAGTAGATGTTAAATATATTAAAATATAAATTAGATACACAATAAGTATACCTGACCAAAACGTTATTTTGCTGTAGAAAAAGAATCAGACTCTGAAATATTGTACAATTAGCTTGTGAAGGAAATCAAAAATGCAGGTGTGCATAAATATAGGGATTGGGAATTCAATGTAATGGTTTTTAGTCATCTCCCAGAGTTCTTTTTCTGGGCATAGCTAGTTCAGTTCATTACTGCTCCATTAGAAATGATTTGGTTGATCTCGTTGCTGAGGATGGCCTGATCCATCAGAACTGGTCATCATATAGTATTGTTGTTGAAGTATATAATGATCTCCTGGTCCTGCTCATTTCACTCAGCATCAGTTCATGTAAGTCTCTCCAGGCCTTTCTGAAATTATCCTGTTGGTCATTTCTTACAGAACAGTAATATGGAATGTCTTTCTTGGGACATCCGGGTAGCTAGGTGTTACTGATTCGAGAGTGGAAAGTTAGGGTTGAGAAAACTGGAAAAGCAAGAGGGGGTTAGGTTTTGGAGGGCTTTGAATTCCAAACAGAGGGTTTTGTTTTTGATCCTGGAACTGATAGGTCGCCATCTTTCTTGGTAATATTCAACACTCTTGACCACCTTCTTCTCCTGGATAATACTTTGCCTTCTCTGGGTTTTATGAGGGGTTTCAGTTCTCCAATCTATCCAATCTCTTTTTTTCAATATCCATTTATGTCCAGTTCAGTCCACTGCCTGGCACATAGTATGTTTTTAGTAAATACCTATTGGTTGATTTCACCACTTAATCAGCCCTTTTTTCTGATTATAAATTGCCTAGATAATGTTTTTTAATGTCCTTTTTGGTATTCTTTTCCATCAGTTCATACTTCTTCCTCCTTTTGGAGAACAGTATGGAAAGATATTTATTCATCTTGCTAAAATTTTAGCACAGCCACTTTCACAATCGAGTCTACTTTGCTACCTTTTTTTTTTTTTTTTTTTTTTTTTTTTTTGCATGACTCTGACAGTGGTTGCTCATGCAAATCATAACTCTGGCCGCCTACTTTTCTCCTCCAGGTTGACAGGTGTGTAGGTGCTCACAAAAGCATCATTGTCACTATTCTGGAAAACAATTCTTAAACCTACTTCTGGGACTGATGATAAGTATAAAAGATTAAAGCTTTTCCTCTCGAATTTGTGGAATTGAACCATTCCAGATGAAACATAATGCCTGAAAAGAAAAAGCATACCTGAAACTACTCTGCAATATATAAAGGCTAAATAATACCTAATGCCTGTTGTTGGCGGGTTCTTGGTCGGGGCTAGTTCTGTTAAATTAACTCTAGGCTCAGCCTAATGTGTCATTAAAATAGGTGAAAATTTATGTAATGTGAATTGAGGGGAGATGGACAGGACCTTTTTGCTGGAAATATTAGTTTGTACTTATTTTCCTGCTTTTGTAACTTCACTGGAAAATAAGTAGCTGCTATTATATTGGGCAAATTACTGAGGGTTGGGAAGGGTATCCCAAAGTTTGGGGTCATAGACTGTTATTGCGAGGTGTCTCCAAAGAATTTGTAGGCTTGAACCCATTCCAAGACAAGGGGCAAAGTTTATTGTAATTGTAATGCCATTACAAAGTGGGCTGAATTTCCAAAAGAAATTAGCTGAGAAACAGAAGCAAGGAGACATGTTTATATAATTTTCTATCATTGACATGCTAATTCCATGGACCATAGGTAGGGTGGAAATATGGTCTCCGGAATTTGTTTCTTACTGACCAACAGATTATCTGACAGTCAACAATGAACTGAAGAGGGATCTGTTCACTATTGTCTCAGGAGTTTGATCTATGGGACTATCCTGAGGTCAGAAGCTGTTTGCTGAAGAGTGGTCTATTCCAAATCAGACAGATTATCAGAACAATAGCATTCCCAGGTTGGGGGTGGGCTGGGCCAAATCCACGCAGGATATACACAGGATAAATTGAAGATAAACTTAGAAGGAAGGCATTAAGATTAAAATCTTTTAGTTTGGAATCAGATTGCCAGAATATAAACACCCCCCCCCCCAAAAAAAAAAAAACAAACAAACAGGGGAACACAAAATCATATATCAAAGTAATTCACCTCTCTAGATCTCAATTTATAAAACAGGGAATTTAGGCTAAATGATATTTCTTCTTTCCTTAACTTTTTTCTTTTTCATTGTGATGATTCTTGGATTTCTCTGCATCTGGATTTTTAAATTTTCAAATATATCCATCATTTCCTTAAGCAATTTATATTTTTCATACCATTAGGTAGTTTGCCACTAAGTCCAAAGGAAAGGATGATTTGGATTTGCTCCAACTGGGCAGCATCTGGCAACCAGCCAGAGCCTGTTTGTGGTTAGTGGGGTTGGAAGGCACCATTGTTATGCTTGTCTCATTAATTATTAACACATTGGGTATTCATTTCCATTTCTACCTTAAGCATTTATTTGACTAGCTTTTGAGAACTCTGTATGGTCACCTGTTTGCAGATGTCTTTGGGGTATGGCAGAAAGAGCTCTGGGCTGAAAGTTCCTTGCACTGGGTTCTAAAAGACCCAATGGTACAATTCATAGTGACTCTGGCAGACCATTTTCCTTTTGGGTCTCATGAGATGAAGACCACAGAGAGCCCTTGCAGAGCTGACATTACGTCTCTATGGAGTCCATTAGCTGTAAAGGAAAGATTATAGATGAGGTGGAGTGTTCAGGCTTAATAGGTAGATGAGAAGGAAGAGAGATGTGTCTGTGTTCATAGGATTCGCCTTTTTCCATTTGTTTCACTTTGTCTTTGGTGTTTTCAGAGCCCAAATGACATGTCTTGGGTTTTTTCTTCAATCTCCTAGTTTGAGTATATAATTTTCTTGTATCTCAGTGAACTGTGTTTACTGCAAGGCAGCCACGTGCATAATTCGTGCTAACAATGGTCTATTTTATCTATGTTGTGGTGAACATGATAGAACTGGCCACAGCTGTTCTCTGAAGAAGAGGTAGATGTGGGTGTACAGTGTGGGGGAGAGAGAGAAAGGGAGGGAAGTGGGGGAAAATAAATGAGAATAGGAGGGTGTTACTGTACATTTTCTCTTTTTCTTCTTATGTATTTATCTGCCCATTTCAGTGGACACTTGGGAAGCCTGAGGGCTAGTCAGAATGGGTAGGAGAAGGGAGGGAAGACAACAACAGAGTTTGTCAGGTATTTGGGGTATTGAAGGGAAGGAAGATCAAGAGTTGAATTCAGTAACTTGGGGTTAGTTGAGTAAAAGGGACTTAAAGGCCATTTTATTATGGAAACTTTCCTATGCAGGGAGTATCTTGTTTTCATTTTTTTTCCTTTGGAAAATTTACTATTTCTTGGATTGGATTTTTAAATTTTCAAATATATCCATCATTCAGAAACTTCTATGTCTGTTTAGCAATGATGGTGGTGTGCCTTTACAGTAATATAATGCTTCTACCTTTTCAGAGGGTGATTTTTATCTATATTCTTATTTGCTCCTCATCATAACCCAGGGAAGATATATTGTCACCATTTTGCAAATGAAGAAACAGACTGAGAGATGTATAGTGACTTTAGAAATCATAGAATGGGCGGGGGGGGGGGGGGGGGGGAGGTAATGACCCTCTAGCTCCTTAACAAATGAAGAAGTTTCCAGAAAAAAATTGATTTGCTCATGGTGTAGTTAATAGCCAGTGTAATGACTAAAATCCAGGTACCCCAACTCTTGGTCTATTGTTTTTTTTTTTCCATTATAGCATTTCCTCCTCTCCCCCCCATACATTTCTAAAAGTGCCCTGATTATTCTACCTGTCTGTCTCAGCTATACAGGAGAAGAATATGAAGGGAGGAAGGGACATAGTAGGGAGGAAAACATACAAAGCTCAGGCCCAACTTTCTCAACCTGACAGTGGTATAATCACTTTCCCCTCATCTTTGCAGATGTTCACAGCCAGAAAAATGATTAAATTAGAATTCGTTCCTCCTTGTCAGACATACCAAGTAGGGAGTTGGGGCAACATCATAATGAATGATTATTAACTGCTCTGAGTCATTATTAATGTATGTCTGGAGTGTATCAGTACCAAGTACTCTCAGGGAGTTGTTTCTAACTTTGTATAAGAACAGTTGCTTTCTTTGCAAAAAGTACATAATCTCTTTCTCACTTGGCTGTTGCTGGTGTTATTTTGATAGTTTTCCCATTTACTAGTTTTATTGAGCATTTCTTTCATCTGTTGTCTGTAAAAATCAGACTTTCCATGTGGCCTTGCTGAGGTTTCCACAGTAACTATCACACAATTAGTTGTAATTTAAAAGTTGTCTGTTTGATGAGTTTTTCAAAACATTGTGATGGACTTCTTTTAAGGGTAGGGTCTGAAAAAAAATGGAACAAAATGCACACTTTCTGAGCCCACGAAGCACAGACATATACTCAACACACATCCTAGACACATCGTAAAGTCTCCCAATTGATTCCAAGTGATCCTTTAGAGTTTTGTTTGACACCTTCCTCCCCCCCTCCCCCCTTAGTTACCCAGGGAGGAAAGTAGTAAAATCAACTTTGCTTTTGACTTTGTAAGAATCGAGGATCTATCATTTTGTCCAATGCTCTTTATATGAATATGATACAAGTCCCAGGCATTGCTCTCAGCCTTGATGACTAGAATCTTAGTATGTTAGAACTGAATGGCATTATAAGTATCATTTACTTTGACCTCCTTGTTCTATAGGGCTCCCAGGGCTGACTTATCTGGGGTCACATAATAGCAACTAGAATTGAATCTGAGTCTCCTGCCTCAAGAGGTCGGGTCTCTTTTTCTTGTGCTGTTCTATGTTAAGAGCTTCTTGACTCAGCTGCACAACCAGCAGCTCGGAGTCTCGAACCCAGCCCAATCTCCCCCCACTTAGTCTTCCTCGCTCTCTCTCTGCCTCCACCCACCAAAATCGTCATTTCCTATACAACACATCAGGACTTGCACGGAGAGTGGGCAGGGACCATTCTTTATCCAATCATGTATATTAATAGAGTATAGCCCAATTACTATCTAGCCTCATGTACTTGGGACCTCAGTGCATCAGCTCAAACCTCAGCCCATTACATTTCTATCTCCTCTACCTAAGAGATGGGACCCATGGTTGATTTCAGTTTATTTTCCAGTAAGGCTAATTGGCTGTCCCCCCACTGGGAGAGTTCTCACTGTGTGTGTCTTGTCTCTTGTGGGACAGGACCAACCTGGAGGCACTGCAGAAGAAGCTGGAGGAATTAGAACTCGATGAACAGCAGCGCAAGCGTCTGGAGGCTTTTCTCACCCAGAAACAGAAAGTGGGTGAGCTGAAGGATGACGACTTTGAGAAGATCAGTGAACTGGGAGCTGGGAATGGTGGTGTGGTGTTCAAAGTTTCCCACAAACCCTCTGGCCTAATCATGGCAAGGAAGGTGAGTTTTGTGGCTTCCTGAGCCAGAGGCACTTAAAAATTCTCACTCAGCTTGTTATCCTTCTGCGAAACCTTTTTGATCCTGTGGTAATGACCCTCTTCCCCCCCAAACCTACAGGCTGGATGTCACATAATACTTTGGCATTTTTTATGCACATAGCAATAATACAAAATACATGATATCTGTGTGTCATTTTTCCCTACTCTAACCTTTATGTGGACAAAGGACATGTCTTAACTTTTGTATATGAGGAGATTATATATTAGGAGATTTAAGCCTAGAGATTTGGCTGGCTCCACAAATAGGTCATTCCATATACCTTTGATCTTCCTGGAAACTTTATTGGTAGAGAGGGATTATAATGGAAAACAGATTAGATTAGGAGTTGGGGTACCTGGATTTTTAGTCATGGCTGTGGTATTAATTACAACACATCACGTGAGAGCGTAAGATTATTTCTACACATATACTTAATGCATATTTTGGTTAAATTGAATTAGATCTATTCTCTGCTTCCTTTTGTCCTGCTTTTTGTGGGCAATCTGTTTATTGTGAGTGGCAGACTTCATTTCATTTAGTTGCTATTGCCCATTCTAGGAGAAACCCTTTTCAGACATCTTGCACATTATAACTATACGAATATTCCAGAAACATAGACTAAAATACAAATACTTAATACATAAAAAAACTAGCCTCTGGGGGCTCTTCATTTTCTCCAGAAGGAAGCCCATATTGCTTTGCTTTTTACTTGAGATCCTTACTAATTTGGCCTCATTTTTTTATTGTACAACCACATTTCTCACTGCTCCCCAGCATACTCTCTACTCCAGCAAGGTTAATCTTTTCATTGTTTCTTAAATATGCCGTATTCACTACTGCTTCTGTGCCTTTAATCATGTCATTCCCTAAGTCTAAAAGGCTGAGATAATTCTTAGCTTCCTTCAAGAAACTCAAAGATGGTTTCAGCTCCCATTGTTTACCTTTCTGTGAATTTCTATAATACTGCTTTTCCCATTCATTTGATATTTAACTAATAGTAAGAGATAATGTATGATTACCTATTTTCATGTATGTGTGTTTTGTCTCTAGCTAAACTGAAAGTTAGTGGAGGACAGGGACTACATTTTGTATTTCTTTAGTTTCCTCCCCAGCACATGCCTAGAAGCATGTTCTCAGCATTTGTTAAATGAATATCTATGGAATGGATTTAAATATTTGAGGGTTTATTTGTTTTTTCTTTCCTGAGGCAATTGGGGTCTAGTGATTTGCCTAGGATCACATAGCTAGGAAGTGTTAAGTGTCTGAGGCCATATTTGAACTCAGGTCCTCCTGACTTCAGGGCTGGTACTCTATCCATTGCACAATCTAGCTGCCCCAAATATTTGAGTTTTTAAAGCAAAAGAAAGGTTGCTAACAAGGAAGTTGGGCAGTTTCTTGCATTTTCTATAGTTGAAAGTAAAGTCAATGTGTGGCCTAGAACAAATCCTAACAAAGTATTATTTTCAGTCCAAAGGGAAACCCCAGAGAGCTTGTATCCATCTATTCAGAGAGGTTCCCTGTTCCTCTTGCCTTCTCCAAACAAAAGAAGTGCTCCCCAGCTGCATCAATTAAATACTTCTACTTCCACGTTTTTTGGAAGAGGTTATCTTCAGCCCCTTTCTAGCCTCTCCACACCCATCTCCAGATTCTCAGAACATAATAGTACAGCCTTTACTTACTGCTTAATAATCACAAACATAAGTCTTGCCGTTCTGTACTTTAGTATTTGGTGCTTTGGGTGGGTGAACATTTATGAAAACTTGTCTCTGTTTTCCTTTTTTTTTTTAAAACAAATTTTTCTTCCTATTAAAAAGCTTTACCAGTTATGAAGGTGATTCCAAGTTGTCATTGTTCTTAACAGCTAATTCATCTGGAGATCAAGCCAGCAATTCGGAACCAGATTATACGGGAACTGCAAGTCCTGCACGAGTGCAACTCTCCATATATTGTAGGATTTTATGGGGCCTTTTACAGTGATGGGGAGATCAGTATCTGCATGGAGCATATGGTAAGTGGGGCTGACTTCTCCGAAAGACTAGTGGGCCAACTCTAGTTAGGTCACTGGCCTGGGAGAGGTTGGGCTCTTTGCTGTCTATATGTCATTGCTCTCATCTTTGGTAAGAAAAGGACGAATCATCAAAGTTCTCATCAGTGTTCTCTCCTTTGCTCTCATTCTATCCCAACAAATAAGGAAATGTTGACATAATGAAGTACTTGGGAAAATCAGCAGCAAATAGTTTCCAGTGCCTTCTTTTACTATTTTGCACTGTCTCTATTTCCTCCTTATTTATATTTGAGCTAGCACTGACGTGGGGGAAGAAGTTTCTAGACCACTAAAGTGTGGAGAGATCCTCGCCAGCCAGTGTTCTAGTTTTGGTGTGGGTTTTTTGTTTTTTTTTAATTCTCCCATTATCTTAAATGATCAAGATGTGCTATATGGCTTCTTCCAGACAGCTGTCAGCTTTTGTTGGTGCCATATGGAATGTAGAATCTAGAAGCATTTTCTGTGTGTCTACAGGTTATTCAGAATACTCTCTCTTGCTTATCCAGGAGAGAAGTAGTTTTCTATGGAAATAGACCCTTAGTTCAAGAGTCATTGTATAACCCACTCCTTCATCCCCCCAATAATAAAGCAGTCCTTTACAGACAGCATATAAACACACTTCTATTTTACCATGAAGTGATATTATTATTTTATTTTATCATACAGTTGGACCTTAGCCTCCTCTTGGGATGGTGGAGGGAATGTGAATCATTTTTTTTTTGTCCTTTTGTTTTCTTACACACTTCTTTGTAATTTTCACAATCTTCAACCCTGGCATGTAAATTTTGGATGCAAATGTGTGAATTGGCAAATGAGTAGAAATTGAAGTAGAAGGAAGGTGTTGCTCATGAACCAAGAAGCTTTTACAGGCAAAAGCAACCTTCCTTCCCTTTAAGCTCTGCTGGGAAAAGTGTAATAACCAGGAATTTGGACCCACTGGATCTATTGACTTTAGTCCTCTTGCAAATAAAATGAAAAAATTGGGCTTCATAATTCTGGTTCTGAAAGTCGCTGTTTCCAAAACTAGGATTATGATATTCCACTAATCTCACAACCTGCTCAGCCCCAAGTAATGTATTAGTTGAGCCAAGCACATTTCAGGAAGGATAGTGATTAGTTAAAGAGCAGCGAGAGGGGAATTTCTGGATCACATGACCAGAAAGATACCTGGCTAGACATTTTCTCTGGTACTCGGCACCTCTTGGGCTTCTTCAAAGTAGCACTTAGGTAGAAGAGAAAAAGCAACTTCATAGTTCCTTATTTTCTAGGACAACAGCAGCAACAAATAAGTTAATGAGGTTATAGTCTAATGAACAAACATTAGAAAAGGCTAATTCCCAATTTCTAGCTTACTCTATTTAGTGTTTTGAGCTGGATGCTGAAGAGACAAAAAAGCAAGAAATGATAATTATAGTCAAGATACTTAACATTTGTGTAGAGCAGGGCTTCTCAACTTAAGGCCCAGAAACTTGGTTTTTTAAAAAACATTTTGATAACCTAATTTCAATGTAGTTTCCTCTGTTATCCTAGGTATTTTATTTTATACATTTAAAAAAATATTCTGAGAAGTGTTTCTTAGGCTTTTGTAACACAAAAAACTTAACCACTTCATATAGAGATTTGGAATTTGCAAAGAGATTTTTGTATATTATCTCTTTTTATTTCTACAGCAATCCTATGAGAAGTGGGTGCTGTTTTTATTCCCATTTTACATGGAGAAACTAAGACTAAGAGAGGTTGTGATCCAGTTGTCCAGGGTTTTATTGTTCAGTTGTTTTTCAATTGTGTCTGACTCTTTCTTGCCCCATTGTTTTCTTGGCAGAGATTCTGAAGTTGTTTGCCATTTCCTTCTCCAGCTCATTTTCTAGATGAAGAACAGAGGCAAACAGGAATAAATGACTTGCTCAGGGTCACATAGCTAATAAGTTTAATTAAGGATTTAAAGGATGATTTTAAATCAAGTCTGCTGTATCTACTTTTCACCTACCTATTTGAGTGAGATTTGATCCCTGCCCTTGTAGAATTTACAGTCTAATTATACCTTCTTTTGTGATTCTACTTCTCACTGAAGTCAGTTTTTTCAATTTTTCAAAATCAACCATTGGAGGCTTTGCTGAAGGCATGACATCTGAACCATAATAGCTAATGATAATAATAACTAGCATTTACTAGTAGCTAAGAACTTTCCAATTATTACCTCATTTGATCCTCACAACAATTCTGGGAAGTACTTGAGTGATCTGAGACAAACAGAGGTTTTTCCTACATACATGGAATATTTGATCTTATACCTTTTCTTGAGAATCTCAGAAATAATTCTTGTGAATAATCTCTGGTCCTCTCCATTCTAAAAGAGAAGTATCCTCAAAAGTTAAGAATGTGACCAAACCTCAAGACCTTGTAGTTGCCTTTAGCTATAAATTTGTTTTAATTCCTTCCAGTCCAAGTCCAGAATTTGGCTAATGATATCTTTCAGTGCTTCAAAGCCTTGCTGAAGTGGTGAAACTGGAACTCATCTTATAAGTAGATACTTCTATTATAAGAGTTTTTGAACTAATATTTTCATAAAGCATTTGCTTCTTTTGTAGAACCTTCACAAAGGCAGTATTAACTTAGATTATAATTAGCTGCTAAAAATAAGTATAATTTAGGCAGTTTTATTCTACTCATCAAGGTCCTTAGCAACAGTGATATAGAATTGGAAAGGTGGGAAGGTTAGTATAATTAGTACTTGATTCTCATTATGACTTATCCAGCAAATCTTTTTTTTTTTTTTTTTTTTAATTTCGTTTTGACATTGTGGCTTCTCACTTTGAGCTATTTTCTATTAGAGGCACCTAGATGGCTTAGTGGATAGGATGCTGGACCTGGAATGAGGGAGACACTCAAGTTTAAATCCTTTCAAATGTAAAATGGGAATAATAATTAGCATCTATCTTCCTGGATTGTGGTAAGAATCAAATGATAGAGTATTTGTAAAATGCTTCAAACAGTGCCTGGCACATAGAAGGTACTTAATAAATTTTCCCTCCTTCTCTCCTTCCCTTTCTCTTTTAATTCTTCCCTTCCTCCCTCCCTCCCTTCTTTTTTCCTCCCTCCCTTCCCCTCCTTCCCTCTCTTCCTCCTTTATTTCTTTCCTCTTTCCCTTCTTTCTCTCCCTTCCTCCCTTCCTTTCTTCTTTCCTCCTTCTTTCCCTTCCATTTTCTCCCCCTCCCTTCTTTCTTTCCTTCCTTCCTCTCTCCCTTTTCCTTCTCTCCTTTCTTTTCTTCCTCCCTTTTTCCTTTCTTTCCTTCCTCCCTCTGTTCCTGTTTCCCTCCTTCCCTCCATTTCTTCTTTCCTTGCCATTTACCCAGAAAAGAATTAAAGGAAAGAATGGCAATTAAAAAATACTTTTTAGATAATGATAAATGTTGGAGGAGATATGGGGAAAGTGGGGACACTAATGCATTGTTGGTGGAGTTGTGAACTGATCCAGTCATTCTGGAGAGCGATTTGGAGCTATGTTCAAAGGGCTATCAGACTTTTGATTCCCGCAATTCCACTACTAGGTCATTATCCCAAAGAAATTATTAAAGGGGGAAAAAGGACCCACATGTGCAAAAATGGTTGTAGCAGCTCTTTTTGTGGTGGGAGAGAACTGGAAATTGAGTGGATGCCCATCAATTAGGGAATGACTGAATAAATTGTGGTAGTTGAAAGTAATGGAGTATTATTTTTCTATATGAAATGATCAGCCTGTTAGCTGATTTCAGAAAGATCTGGAGAGACTTAAAAACATGAACAAATGCTGAGTGAAGTGAGCAAAAACAGGAAAACATTATACACAGCAACAGCAAAATTGTATGATGATCAAATGTGATAGACGTTAGTTTTTCTCAGCAATTCAGTGATCCAAGGCAACATCCACATCCAGAGAGAAACTATGGAAATTAAAAGCACATCAAAGCATAGTATTTTTACTTTTTTGGTTTTTTTTTTTTTCTTTCTCTTGGTTTTCCCCTTTTTTTCTGATTTTTCTTTCACAACATGATTTATGTGAAAATATGTAAATAATGAGTGTACATATATATATATATATATATATATATATATATATATATATATATATATATATATATATATATATATAACTTTTTTTGTTTTGTTATTTCCTATATAACAACTGCCAATATAACTTACTCTCCTCTACCTCTTATTTTTCATGCTTCTCCACAAAATAGAAAAAAAAAAGATCCTCCTTGTGTCAAATAAGTATATTAAAGGAAAACAATTCTCTATTGGTTACATCCAAAAAATATATCTCATTCTGCAGTTTTCATTTATCACACTTCTATCAGTCTGTAATGAAGATTGGTGATTTCATTAATTAATATTTTTAAGTCTTTCAATGTTGTTGTTTTTAATGTAAATTATAGATTATTCTCCTGGTTCTATTCATTTCATTCTATTAATTCATACAGATCTTTCCTGGAGTCTTTGAACCTATTTCTTTCATTTTTTCTGATACCTGTTATATTTATGTCATAATTTATTCAGGCTTTCCCCCCAACTTTTCCAGTTCTTTGCTACACTTAAAGGTAATACAGTAAATATTTCTGTACATATGGTTACTTTCCCTTTTTGTCTTTGACTTATGGGGTATAATATAAATCTAGTAGTGTCATTATTGGGTCAAAGGATATAAGCAAATTAGTGATTTTTTTTGAGATATAATTCTAAATTGCTTTCTAAAATAGATGGAACATTTCATAGGTCCACCAACATTGGGCAAGTGTCCATTTTCATTCTTTTTGTGGGGGGTGGGAGTGGGATCACCTTTGTCAATCTAATGTGAGTATTCAGAGTACTTTTAATTTCCATTTAATAATTTAGAGCATTTTAATCTATTTATTTACTCTTTATTTATTCTTTTATTCTTTCATTCATTCATTCATTGCTGAGGCAATTGGGGTTAAGTGACTTGCCTAGGGGCACACAGCTAGGAAGTGTTAAGTGTCTGAGGTCCCATTTGAACTCAGGTCTTCCTAACTTCAGGGCTGGTGCGCTTATCCACTGTGCCACTTAGCTGCCCCTAGAGCATGTTTATATAGTTGTTGATAACTGAGTCTTAGGTTTTCTGTTTATTTTTCTACCAATTTGAGTGTTTTATTTTTTAAAAAGTAGTTATCTATTTTATCTGCATTTTCCATTTTCTTGGTATGTAACTGGACAAAATAATTTTTGATAATTTCCTTTATTTCTTTTTTACTTGTGAATTTTTATTTTTGAGACTAGCATTCTGTTCTCCATTATGTAAAAAGTCAGATTAGCATTTTGTCAAGAAATCAACGTTTTATTTATCAGTTCATTGGATTATTTTGTGTTGTTATCATTTTGTTAATCTTTCTTTGATTTGCTTGTTAAAATAATTTTTACATGTAATTAAAAATATTAATAAAGATTAAAAGATCAAAAACAAAAAATGCAGTGCATATAAATCTACCAGGATACGTGGGGATGCCTAGTACAGACATCTTTTGTGTGTGAATAATCTACAACAGGTAATTGATATGTGACTGCATTGTGAATCTAGAAGATGACATAAGTAGAAAGAACAAAAGTTTTGAGTTTTTTCTCATGGCTAAAGACATACAATTTAAATTTGTCTTCATAGCTTTTTTTAGCTTCTTTGTCTTCTCTTCCCTCTTCCTTCTAATCTCTGCTCTATGTATTTGCACAAGTTCCTCCTACCCTAGCAAAAATTGATCAAGGAGTGCCATTCCTCTCCATTAGCACAAGTGCTCAAAAATTGACTGTGTGCTATACTAGAATTTAAACCAAGGCATTTTTCAAAAATCAGAATTTTAATGCTAAGTTGCCCTTTGTTGTGGTTTTATGATTACCAAGAATGCTTGAACGTAATGAACAAAAAATAGTTGATTTTTACAATTACTTGACAATTTCTCCATTCACAAATGAGGCTCTGTAGTCATCTTGATCAATTTCTGCTCCTCTCTACTGACAGTATTCTCTTCTGACCTCTTTTAATACTTATTGCAGAAGGTCTTATTAGTCATTATTTTTATGTGAGATAGATAGATATAGATAAATAAATATTCTATCCCTTTTTTGTAGCCTGACTTTTTTGAAATTTTTGTTTTCCACATTTGTCCCTTGGGGAGATTTCCCACTATTGCCCCTTTTTCCTCCCACAGTGTCAGAGGTGGGGCTCAAATCCTTCTCACCTGTTTTTCCTGCTTATATGACCTGGGTCCTGAAGCTCCATCTCTCTGTCTTGTCTCTTCAAACATTGCCTGTTTTCACACTGTTAAGTTTTTGAAGTCCTTCAGCTATTTCTGCAACATTACTCACTGGGTGTGCATGAAAACCCTGAAAATTGGTTGGTGCCTGGCCTTCCCATGGGGAAGAACTGAGATTAGATAACTAACTGGGTGTGTGAACAAGGACAGTGTGTGCTGGCTCTTTTGATCTGGCTCTTTGACTAGGGACCTGCAACTTGGAGTTTCTTGTTATCTGAAGAGTCCTTGGTTGGAGGAGTGGGGAGAAGGAGTCTCTAATTTCAAGATCTCTTTGTTGCATGAAAATACTATAGGCTCCTGCAGGCATGGAATTGAGATTTATGCTTTATTGTAAGCCTGGTATTTAGTATAATGCCCCATATGTATGGTGTTGGTTAAGTTGTTTATGATGAAAACTGACTCAGTGACCATGTTACAGCTTCAGGAAATTATTGTCATCTTTAAGAATTGTGTTTGTTTCTTAGGATCATTTTGCAAATGGTGGTTATTTTGGAAACCTATTTAGGTTTGTCGCTGTATAAATAATTAGTTACACGGAAAGTCAAATGAGTCTGAATATGTTTATGAATTGGCACCCAATAAAATTTCAAGCCAAAATGAAAAAGATAGAAGATAATCTGATATTTGGTATTACTCTTTGTGAAATTTTTTTCTGGACCTCCTTAATTATGATAAAAGAATACAGATTATTATCTTCTGTTAATATTTTAGATTTCAAATTAATGCAGCTCCTTTGAGTATAAGGTAATTCTTATTTTATGATAACTCATTATAAGATGAATCATTTATTCTGTGATAAATCATTAGCTCTCACTTTTCCTATATGGTTTTCTCTGACCACCCTAGTTCAAAGCAGTCTTTCCTTTTTTTGCATACTTCAAGTATGTATTATCCATGCTACTCATTTGGTGGCTTTTGATTCATGAAGCCTTATTATTGTTTAAATTTTTCATGTATATGTCTTATGGCTTTCATAAGATGGTAAATTCATGACAAAAGAGACAGTATTGTATATATTTCTCTGTCTATGACTTACTGACCCATTAGTACAGTTTGTTGATGTCTGATCAATTGAAGTGAACAGACAGGAGATTTGTCTTCATCTAAAAGGAATGTTTGCATTTAGTTTGACATGTTTGAAACATAGTTGGACACAAAAATCACTAAATACTGTCATTTTATTCTTAGGATGGAGGATCTTTGGACCAGGTCCTTAAGAAAGCTGGAAGAATTCCTGAGCAAATTTTGGGGAAAGTTAGCATTGCTGTAAGTATTTGTCTTCCATGCAATTTTGCTTAAGGCAGTAAATAAAGACAAGGAAGAAAGTAGTAGCTCTCAATTAAAAAGTGTGTGTGTGTATTTCTTTCTCTCTTTTCTTATGTGACTCCCTTTTTTAAACTTTGTGTGGTGAAAATAAAAATGAATTCTCTTTCTAAAAATGTTACAGAAATGCTTTTTGACTAGTCTGACCATACTTTTAAGATAAGAGAGAATGTATTTTCTGTATTCTTAATTTTTTGGTATATTCATCTATTTCTTTGGCTTAGTTATTAATTCAGTTGACTATCTTCAGTTTCCCCTCAGTCTGATATTTCTAGCTGCCCACTTGATATCTCCACTTAGATGTCAACATGTAACTTGCATCCAGCAAACCATCACACCTTTGCCCTTTTTCTCCCTAATTCCTTCTATTGTTTATCATCTTTGCTTAATATTGTATTGCTAGATAACATCTCTTGACCATTCAAACTTAATGGTACTGAATTTATATTTGTGGATTTTTTGTACTTATTTGACTTTCAACATAAATATCCATATTTCTTCTCTACTAGGTAATAAAGGGTCTTACATATCTGAGAGAGAAGCATAAGATAATGCATAGAGGTAAGAGTTTATTTTTTGAAAAATACATTGCTTTGATTTCTAATTTAAAAAAATCTTAAAATTTAACTTTTTTTTCCTTCTGGTTGAGACAGTTTATCAGAGTGAATAAATATATTTTTTTTTGTTTTTTTTTTTTTAATAGCCTTTTATTTACAGGATATATACATGGGTAACTTTACAGCATTAACAACTGCCAAACCTCTTGTTCCAATTTTTCACCTCTTACCCCACCCCCCACCCCCTCCCCTAGATGGCAGGATGACCAGTAGATGTTAAATATATTAAAATATAAATTAGATACACAATAAGTATACCTGACCAAAACGTTATTTTGCTGTAGAAAAAGAATCAGACTCTGAAATATTGTACAATTAGCTTG
This sequence comes from Sarcophilus harrisii, assembly GCF_902635505.1. NCBI lineage: Eukaryota > Metazoa > Chordata > Mammalia > Dasyuromorphia > Dasyuridae > Sarcophilus > Sarcophilus harrisii. Next base: position 519,298,229 of record NC_045427.1, on the reverse strand, counting down.
TGAAGGAAATCAAAAATGCAGGTGTGCATAAATATAGGGATTGGGAATTCAATGTAATGGTTTTTAGTCATCTCCCAGAGTTCTTTTTCTGGGCATAGCTAGTTCAGTTCATTACTGCTCCATTAGAAATGATTTGGTTGATCTCGTTGCTGAGGATGGCCTGATCCATCAGAACTGGTCATCATATAGTATTGTTGTTGAAGTATATAATGATCTCCTGGTCCTGCTCATTTCACTCAGCATCAGTTCATGTAAGTCTCTCCAGGCCTTTCTGAAATTATCCTGTTGGTCATTTCTTACAGAACAGTAATATTCCATAATTTTCATATACCACAATTTGTGAATAAATATATTGTAATCTTTTTTAGTCATTGATATCTGTGAATTTTCTGGTACATGAAGGAGAAGTAGAGGAAGAGGGGGAAGAACTATCTGTGTTCAACCAACCTTCTGTCTCTAGCAATATTACATATTTATAAAATACTTAAACTGCCCTTATCCTTTCTTTAGTGAAAAGGCATTGAGGAAATCCAGGATATTGCCACATGTGAGTGTCACAATATGTTGTTTGGGAAATATGTTCCAGTATTGTGCTAATAAAGTAGACCAAAGTTATAAGTTCAATCTGTGTATCATCCAGTTATCTTTGTTCTGTTCCATGGTCTTCAGGGGTCCTCAAACTATGGCCTGCGGGCCAGTTGTGGCAGCTGAGGATGTTTATCCCTCTCACCCAGGGCTATGAAGTTTCTTTATTTAAAGACCCACAAAACAAAGTTTTTGTTTTTACTATAGTCCAGCCCTCCAGCAGTCTGAGGGACAGTGAACTGGCCCCCTGTTTAAACAGTTTGTGGACCCCTGGTCTAGATTGCCTCTCTCCTATAGCCAACTGTCTTGCAAATGCATATGTCACTGGGGCAAGAAAGAACATGTGTGCCTTAGGCTAGGTAGATACTTCCTATTGAAAGAAAAAGAAAGATTTTACTGACTTGGAAGCTGGAGATAAAGCAAAGTACAGTGGAATTCCAGTTCTCTTTTGAGGACTTTAATACCCTATTACTGGTATCTGATTAGGTTATACTTCATTTCTCCTCAAATCCTATTTCATTTGTTTAAAGTAATAGTATCACTTTTCTAGAAAAGGAAATAGAATTTTAGTGTTGAAAATTTAGGAAGTCATTTAGCCTAAACCCCTTGTAAAGCTGACTGTCCTGTAAAACTTGCCTTGGCAAATGGCTATCCAGCTTCTTCTTAATGGAGAAACTGAGACAAAGAATTCAACTATTGTAGTGAATCTATTCTAAAGTCCTTGGCTTTGTCAAATGGTTCAGCATTGAAAATGATTGTGTTTTTATTTATTTATCCATATTAATGTAACCATTGTACTATAAATATAAATATAAAGACCATAGGACCTTTAACTATCTGATTCACTGAATCAGCTGAAACTTCGCACATATATTCTTTCCCTGATTATAGGAAGGCCTCCGTGAGAGCAGAGACTATATTAATTTTTATTTTGTATCCTAGACTTAGTACTTTGCATATATGAAATATTTAATGTTTTCATTCATGCAATCCTTTATTGGTCATTCAACAAATAGTTAACTATGTGCCAGGGACTATAATAAGTACTAGGAATACAAATACAAACAACAACAAAAAAGACAGTGGCTGCCCTCAGGGAGCTTACATTCTAAAGGTAGCTAGAAAAGTGGGGAAGTCTGGTTGTAATTTTTGCCACAGAAAGAAATGAAACTAGCTGGCCTTGGCACACTCCTTAAAGAGAGGTCTGGGGGGAGGTATCTGATCAAAGTGGAGACTTCAGAGGTATGAATTCTAGGCCTGAAATGATGATTTTCCAGGATGAAGGAGTTTCCAGTTATTAAAATGGTCTTGGGTTGAATTGAAGTCTGCCCTTCTATCCTTGTAGATCCTTTAGCCCTAGTTCTATCCTCTAGAATCCAAACTCTAGTTCCCACTGCTTTTAAATTGCACACCTCTTATCAGCAAACACTTTTAGCATGTATACCCCCAGTTATATTTTTACTTATTTTATAAATTATTTACATATAGTACTAACTAATAATTACGTACATGAAACTTACACAAACAGACAATTTAACAGATGAAAGGATATTTTGAAAATAGTTTTAATGGTACAACAGCCTTAATAAAATATTTTTCATATTTTAGTGAGAGCAGTATGATTAAATATGCTTCATTTTTTAAAATCTTGGTTTAATACTTGTATATAGCAATTCAGAGATTAGGGATTTTTGTGTTTTGTTTTTGTGGAGGCAGTTGGGGTTAAGTGACTTGTCCAGGGTCTCACAGCTAGAAGTGTTAAGTGTCTGAGAATGGATTTGAACTCGTCCCCCTGACTTCAGTGCTGGTGCTCTATCCAGTGCGCCACCTAGCTGCTTCCAGAGGTTAAGTTTTAAGTTCAATATATTTTGATACTTTGTTTTAATGACTGGCATATAAAAATGATACTTTATAGAACAGTTTCAAAAGTTTAGGACTCATAGATCAGGAGAAAATTAAGGACCTAGAACTTTGGGAGAGTGGTGGAGTCTTCCATTAAACTGGATAGATTTGGAGGGAGGGCTAATCTAATGATATCTGTAGTGTAGACCCAGTCTATCCATATCTGCTCATCCTGCTGGTCAGTTACTCCTCTCCACTGAAGAATAAAAGAAGGAGGGATACTGACGAGCTCTTCTGACTAGTGACATAGCAACCTACCTGCTCAAGGGCCTCCTATGGCAGCCAGACGGGGATACGGGAGTAGGTAGGCTACGGGAAATTGAGCTTTTTTTATCTGGGCCCAGATTCATCACCCTCCTGAAGGGCCAGCATTGGAGGTAGACAGATAAGAGAGGCTTGCATTGGCAGGGGGACAGAGTTTATGAGTATGAAAGTCTAATGGATATTGAAGGAGGTGGTATAAGTCCATGCATGATTGATTATTACAGACTTGTGGAATATTACTGTTCTTTCAATTGATCTCTTTGGTGTCATGTTGAGGCCCTCACTTTGAAGACCATGCTTTATAGCATAAAGCCAAAGAGGATAACAACAAACCTTGAAATCTGGAGAAAAATAATCATAAACAAATGGAGGGACTTAATTTCCAGGTTCAGTCCATGAGGTTAGATTGCCAAATATGACCTGCTCTCTGACTGCTGACCAAAAGAACATGTTATTTATATTAAAAGTCCTCAATATGGGGGCCTTATTTTATGCAGAATATTGAGACTTAATGACTTAAAGGAGGATGTCATAGGTGGCAAGGTTAGAGATGTCACATGAGGAATGATTGAAGGAGCTACTTACTGTTGTCTGACATGTAGAAGAGAGAATTTTGCAGTGGCATATGAGAGGGATAGCAAGGTAATAAACTGAAGGATGTTCATGTGGGAAAGGGAATTAGATTTATTCTTCTGTCCTAGAGGGTAGAACCAAAAGCAATAGAAACTTAGTAGGGCAGGTTGCAGCCTAATGTAAGAAAAAACTTCCTGACCATTGGAGTTGAACAGAACTAGAATGAACTGCCTCAGGACACTGTAGATTTTTTTACTTGGAGCTTTATGTGGCTGCCTAATGACCACTTGTGGGAAATGAGATCCTTGATTTAGGTAAGGATTGTATTAGATGACTTTAAAAGCTCTGTGGTTCAATGGAATCAGAGGGAAAAAAAGTGTTGACTATTTCTCCAATTTTCCAACTGCCTCACTCTGTATCTTTAATAACTGTAGTAAAGGAGATGGAAAAGGGCTGAGATGCATTTTATGGATTAGTAGATGTCTTTGGCTTAACAGTCATTACTCTTGAATTATAGGGACTCTTACTGTCTCAGTTAATGTTATATCTTAGATTTTCTGCTTAATTGAAGTAGGTCAGCCATGTTAAACCTGACATAGATTTGTTTCTTAAAACTTTTGTTCCTTGCTTTTGTTTAATACTCTTGTTGAGTTTATGGCTTCTACCAAACTTTAACTTTTGGTGCAACAGTTAGATAGTTCATGGAGGAAGATTGCTTAAATAGATGGCAAGGTCTGGGGTCACAGAATCATCTTTGCTGTCATTAAGTTCAGCCTAGGAAACTGAGGCTCAGAAAAAGGGAAAATTATACAAAGGTTCTTCCCCAACCCAAGGAAAATAATGATTGGTTTTTTTCAGATTCAGGTTTAGCTATTTGAATTGCTATGGCTGGTTTACTGATTGTACATATTGGAGCTACTAAGATGCATTTCTGAAAACTCAAAATTATTCTTCTAAAAAAAAAAAAAAGCAAGCTTACTCTAAAAAGCAAAACAAAACTTTTCCACATGCAAAGTGCTATGCTAGCTGCTTTCATATCATTCTGACCACAATTACAATCCTTTCCAAGAAAACCAAAAAAGTGTTTAGAAGAGGTGGTAGAGAACTTTCTTAGTGTTATAATATATGTTCAAGCATATATTATCAAGTGCTTCTGCAGCATTTGTCTCTCAAGAACTTTTCGTTTTTCTCTAGGGTATTTTATAACACCTATTCTTCATAGAATGTTCTAGTACAAAAGTGAGGTTGTAGAGAACTAGAGGTTGCAGAAGCTTTTGATAATAAATACATGCTTGAGCTGCATATTGCCTGGAAAATGATTTCTAGACTGAACAACAATCTATAACACAAGCATTTCAGTATAAAATAAGAACTTTTGAAAATAGGCATGTATGAAATCATGAACTTCTGTTACATGATTCTTTCTATTTTATACAGTAAATCCAAGGACCCTTGCAATCTCTCTATCTTCAGGTTCCTACCCACAATATTTATAGCAGACTGATGGATGTTCTAGGAAGCCACTTAGGTTTTCTGGTTCTCAATCCAGAGCTTCCTTACTCTTTCACATCTCATATCTCCCAACCTCCTTTATCTTTTAGGACTGTCTGAGGAAGCACAGAAAAGGAAAACAAATTGGAATTAACCTGTGATTCTATTGTTAACTATGTGCTTGTCATTCAGGACAACTACCTAAAAAGGAGAATTCAGACAGAACAAGTGTCTAAAAAACATTCTTTGATTTGACACCAGGCTTTTCAGTGTGTTTCTGATGTCTTCCACTCATCGTAATCTCATTTGGGGTTTTCTTGGAAGAGGCACTAGAGTAGTTCATCATTTCCTTCTCCAGCTCATTTTACAGGTGAGGAAAAAGAGGCAAACAGGGTTAAGGGACTTGCCCAGCATAACACCTCTAAGTAAGTGTTTGAGGCTGGTTTTGAATTCAGGAAGATCATTCTTCCTAAGTAATAATGCCACTTAGTTTTCAGTTGTAGGAATGCTATAGTTAATCATTCAGTTTTCCAACTCATTTAGAAATGAAGCCTTTCATTTTTGTTGTGAGCCAAGTAAGTACCTGTTGTTCACTTTATTCTTTCTAATTTTGTATGCCTTAGCTACCTGACTTTTATGTAACACTTAAAGGTTTACAAAATACATTACAACTATTATCTCATTTTATCCTTTTAACAACCCTAAAAGGTAGGTACTATTACTATCTCCACTTTGTAGATAAGGAAACTGAGGCAGACAGAGGTTAAGGGGATGTCCAGGGTCACATAGCCAGTAACTACTGAGACTGGATTTAAATTCAGATTTTTCTGACTTCAGGTCCACCACCGTACTCTACTGTGCCACCATTTCATTCTTAATTATGCTTCTGATAATGAGAGAATTAAGTAGAAGATTACATGATTATAATTACTTGATAATAAATCTCTCTATATATAAAATATATAATTTTACACTGTCCCAAACACTTTCAAACATAATATCCGTTTGATTGAGGGATGCTTTGTCCCTGTCTTATCAGTAAGAGACTTGGATGCAGACAGGTTAGGTGATTGCCTTGATTACAAGGCTAGTTTTTCATAGAGCTGGGCCTGAGAAACAGGCTTCCTAACCATTGGTTTAGTTCCACCCTGCTGCTTAACCTCAGCAATAGTATTTACAGAGAGAGGTCCCCCTGACCAGCTGAATCATTAATGGGGCGTTCAAGGCTGAAGTCAGCCCCAGAGTGCTCATCTGTGACCTCTTGGGTCTACTAAGAGCAATTTTGGGAGCTAGAATAGTCAGTGAACAGATGTCTGCTGATGAGTAGTCAGCCCAGCCTTGGAAAGCATTGAGAGAAGAGTCTGTCTCTCTTGGGTGGTGCCTGGGATAAGTGGACAGACTTCTGCTTCAGCAGGAGCTGACCTTTCAGCTTTGCAGATTCTAATTGCCTCTGTATGTTACATATAAGGGTCAAGATATTGGAAACTTTTTCTGAATGATTAAAATGGAATGAGGTTCTGGTACTGGGCAGACGTTGCTCAGTTTGGTTGCTGAGGAAGGAAGAAAAGAATGATCTGGTGTTTCTTGGAAACTTGAGTCAGTGTGAAAATAGGAATCAGAGGGCCTCTCCTTGTTTAATCTTCCTTTCTGCCAGACAGTTCTTCCTTCTAACTAAACTCTCTTGCCACAAATAAAACCCATTTTCTTTCTAATTCTTCCTTTTGTGGAGATAAGAACGGGGAAGAACAGAGCAGCTTTTTTTCTTCCCTAAACTTTATTTATGTCTTTAAAAACTTTGTGTAATAGACTTAATCCAAATCATGCATTTTATATTGCCCAGGAATATGGAGAAATTGATGGTATTAATGCTAGTGGCTATCTGCCAAAAAGTCTTGAATCATGCCTAGAGTGTGTCTGGAAACTCTGGCCCATCTATAGTGAGCTGTGAAAAGTTATGATAAATGTATATTCCTTATGGCTGTTTCAGAGAGGCCAAAGGTCAATAAGGAATGAGTCCTTAGTATATTAGTACTATTTCTTAGGATTATAAAGAGAGATGGACTTCCATCAAACAATTTGGTCTATGGGACAGGGAAAGTTGGTAGTCTGGTATTTTCCTTAAATAGTGAAATTTCTTCGTAAATTAAAAATAGGATACATAGAATTGTCACCTAATACAGGTATCCTGTCTTAATGTTCCTGAAAAAAGGTCTCTGATTAAAGGCTCTCAGTGGGGAGACATTTAATGTCCCCTGAGGCAATCTATTTTATTTTCAGACTCCCCCTAATAACTATGACAATTCAAATTTCGGTGGCATATTAAGGTTTGCAAAGTTATTATTTTGTTTTACTTAATAGTATTGTATTTTTCTAGTTACAAGTAAAAATACTTTTTAACATTCATTTTTGTAAGATTTTTTCAATCTCCAATTTTTTTCTCTCCTTTCCCTCCTCACCTCTTGCCCAAGACAGCAAACAAGGTTAAACATGTATAATCATTTTAAACATATTTTCATATTATTTATGTTGTAAAAGAAAAATCAGAACAAAAGGGAAAAACCATGAGAGAAGAAAAGCCAACCTAACAAACAACAAGAAAGGTGAAAATACTATGCTTTTATCCACATTCAATCTCCACAGTTCTTTCTGGATGTGATTGGCATTTTCTATCCCAAGTCTATTGGAATTGCCTTTGATCACTATATTTTTGAGAAGAGCTAAGTCTATCAAAGTTGATCATCACATAATCTTGGTGTTACTGTCTACAGTTTTCTCCTGGTTCTATGCATTTCACCCTGTATTAATTCATGTAAGTATTCCAGGTTTTTCTGAAATTAGCCTGCTTGCCATTATTACTAATGTACTATTAATTGTATAATAATGTATTATACAATAAAATTCCATTATATTCTTATGCCATAACTTATTCAACCATTCCCCAATTGATGAACATCCACTTGATTTCCAACTCCTTGCCACCATAAAAAGAGCTGCTGCAAACATTTTTGCATATGTGGGTACTTTTCCCTCTTTTATATGACAAAATGATTTTTAAAAATAATAACCACCCCTTTTCCCCTTTACTCTCTCTCCCTTGGGAGTAAATATTGGTTTCATTTAACAGATTAAGAAGTTGAGGCTTGGGAAGATTAAATGATTTGCTGGTGGTCACAGAGTGTCAGATTTGGGATTCAAACCAAATCTCCAAGTTTAGTGATATTTTTATTATATCACATATTAGGATGTTTTTCTTTATGTCAATTTAGGAGGAGGTCTTTCAACAATTTTCTTTGCTTTTTAGTAAGGGTCAGAACAAATCTAAGCTGTTTCCATGTGGTTAATGTTTTAGTTTTAAAAATTGTTAGAATGTCACTATCCCAAGTTTTCTTGATTGAGGTCATGCAAATGCAAACCTTTTCACACGTGCTCTTTCATTTGGTCTTATTCTACCTCTGTGAAATTGCACATTTAATAGATGAGGAACCTGAAGCTTTTAAAGATTTTTTTGTGGGAACCTTGCTAGAAATGTGGGAAAGCCAAACAGTCACACCTAGAGAGAAAAAAGGAATTCTAAATAGGTGAGTAAAACAAACTTCTCTTCTTTAGAAGCATGGTCGAGAAGGAAAATTTCTTACCTCTGTCATATCATAGCAAATCTTTATCTGGCTAGGAAAATTGCCTCATGCTGTCAGAGATCTATCTAGTGCCCCTCACCTGGAAAAGAGGAGAGGAATAGTGGTGGTCTAAAGTGTGTGATTTTTTTTTTGGGTGTCTGGGGCTGAGCCTTATAGACCCTCTGGCTTAGAAGATGTAGGGAAGTGGAGGTAATGGCAGTAATAATGGTTAGCATGGAGACAGCACCTGTGGGGTGCCAGCCACTGTGCTCTATCTTTACCACTATTAGCTTATTTCATCCTCACAACTAGCAGGGGAGCTGGGCACAGGAGGATGGGGCTCATTTTACAGATAAAAAAACTGAGGCAACAGAAGTGATGTGACTTGTCTGTGGTTGTTTAGCTGGCGAGTCTCCACTGATTTGAACTTAGGTCTTCTTAGCACTATTTCCCCGAGATGCCCAGGTGTGTGCTCTGAACTTTTGTGTAGAGTAATTCTTTATTTCTAAGTGAAATTTGGAATGCGGGAAATCAGCCCCTCATGCCCCACTTAATTCTCTCCTTATGAAAAGTTAATACATAATAGAAAATCATCAGATTAAGAATTTTGTTGTGTATATCTCTTCTCAATGATTCAGGCCAGTTCCAATGAACTTGTGATGAAGAGAGTCATCTGCATCCAGACAAAGCATTGTAGGACAAAGCAGTGTGGACCACAACATAGAATTTTCGCTATTTTTGTTGTTTGCTTGCATTTTGTTTTCTTTCTTATTTTTCCTTTTTGATCTGAGTTTTCTTGTGCAGCAAAATAATTGTACAAATATGTATGCCTATATTGGATTTACATATATTTTTAACATGTTTAACATATATTGGATTACTTGCCATCTAGAGAAAGGGGGGAGATTGAAACACAGGGTTTTGCAAAAGTCAATGTTGAAAAATTATCCTTGCATATGTTTTGAAAATAAAAAGCTTCAATTAGAAAAAAAAAAAAAAAGAATTTTGTCATGGTAGCAGTTATACAAAGTATGCCTTCTATTTCACTTGCCACCAGGACCTAGTGATTCTTATGTTATTGGTGGAATGGCATCCCCAGAGCCCAGATGGCACTAAGCTTTTCTGTCAGATGGAAGGTACCAGTGGGAGATTCAGTGGTACTGAATTAATTAGAAACTGGGGTGGCAGGAGCGGGTTTTGGTTTGGAAGCACATTTAAGAGTTTCTCCTTGGTGGGAGGTGCTCACAGAAAAGTGTGCCTGCTGTGCTGTGAGCAGTGTGGGAGGCATTATTATTAGGTGAGGGTGGCTAAGCAGGAACTGCACCAAGAAGCAGAATTCAAGTTGTTACATCATCTCCTTTGGATGTCCTGTCTTTTGACACTGAGATTTAGCTGCAGAAGAGAAAGGATCAGGACTTGCATAGACTTGTGTGGTCTTAGGAGGGACTAAGTTCTCAGGACCTCAGTTTCCTCATATATAAGTGGGGATAATACTGCGCTCGCGCTCGCTCTCTCTCTCTCTCTCTCTCCCCCTCTCCCCCCCTTTCCCTCTCTCCGTCCCTCCCTTTCTCCTTTTCCCTCTTCCTTCCTCTCCCTTTCCCTCTCTTTCTCTCCTCTCCATCACCCCCCACTGAATTGCCATCTCAGTTCTCACCAAGTGTGAAAAAAGTTGTACAGATGAAAGAGGGTGGAAGTGAGGAAGAAGTCTGCAGGACTGAACTAGGAGTAAATGGAATAAATAAAAATCAGTCAAGGTGGGATGTGGTCTTGCACCTTACTGAGCTTATAGTCTGGGTAGAGAAACACAAACTCAAATTACTTTGATAAAAATAAAACATACATGCACAATGAATTCTGATGGGGAAGAGAAAGAAAGTGAAGGTCGTTACCGATTGCAGGGGGTTGGGGGAAGACTTTATGGAGAAAGGGACATTTGAGTTGAACTTTAAAAGATAGTCATTTAATAAGCAGAAGCGGGGGAATTTATTCCGGATACAGGAAGTAGCATGAACATAGGCATTGAAGCAGAATAGGCCTTACAAACAGGATTTTATTTTTAAACTGGAACATAGGGCAAATGAAGAATTAAGGGATAAAGTTGGGAAGTTAGGGCAACTTATCAGATTATACAGAGTCTTAAATGCCAAGTTAAGGAGTTTTAGTTTAATTGATCTATACAGTGGAAGTCTGAAGAATTTTGAACAGAAGGAGCACTTTAAGTACCTGCTATTGGGAGAAGGTGTTAGGTACTATAGACATGTAAATATATCTAAAGCCTTTCCAGCTTCTTATTAGGGCAAGCTGGACACAGGTGCATACATGAATAAACAAGAAACACATGCAAAGAGATGGTATGGAAAAGATAAGATCTGCAGACATTCAAATGCAGATCTGACTGAGGGTGGCCTGAATCCAACCTGGAAGGGATGGGGTTAGAGCAGATGGAACTTGAATTGGAACTTGAAGGCAAAGATAAATAAGTTGAGGGGAGAGGAAGAAGTTGGTCCTTAGAGTAGAGTTAGGAATGCTTATTTGCATTCCACTTAGACTAGAGTAGCAAGGGGGAAAACTTAGGTGGAGAAATAATGGGATATAATTTAAAGTGGCAAATGGAAATCAGATTGTAGATAGACTTGTGTGCTGTGCATCTCTCATGTTTTTCTGAATCACTTGGATAATTACATAACTGTCTAGTCCAGTGTTTTTTAATTTTTCAGCTCAAATACTCACTACAAATATGTTCCCCATTCTTCCTTTAGGGCTTCAAGTTCTTTACTCTTTCACTCACTTGCTCTGTTGTGTGTCCTGCTCTTAATTCCAATGGCCTATCCATCAACCCTGTGAATACTTTTTTCTTTGTCCTTTGGCAGTTTTAAGTTCATTTAGCATGCTTCGAACAAAGAAATACTTAATTGTAGAGGAGTGTGAATATGTTTATGTGTTCCTATGATATAACTGAAAATCAGGATCCTCAGATAAAACTTTTATAAAAAGGGGGTCATTCTTTCCCTTGTAAAAGAATTATTCAGTTCCCTGCAGTGCTGAATACTATTTTTTCTACCTCATAGAGAAGAAGGGATTGTTAGTGTCCTATTGTCTTCTTTGTCTCATATCTTATTTTCTATTTTCTTTGGCACTTTCCTTATTAATTTCCTTATTAAACGGCATTGAAGCAGAATAGGCTTTAAAACGGGATTTTATTTTTAAACTGTTATAGCAAATGAGTGATTAATCCTTAACAGGTTTTAGAAGTGATGTCAACAAGTAGGTAAACTGGTACAGGGTCAGTTGATTGAGCTGAAAAGGGTACCAAAGTCATTCATATTTACAAAAATGAGAGAACTGGAAACTGTATTGTACAGTTGAAAAAAAAATAATTGTTTTAGGAACTGAATTCATATCCCTCCTGTCATGTACTGCCTGTATTGCCACGGGAAAGGAATTTTGGGGGCCTCAGTTTCCCTATCTGTAAAATGAAGACATTGGATTAGATGAGGTCTCTTCTCACTGTAAATCAGTAAGTCTGTGTAAAGTCTTGTATAGAGTTATATGGACCTTTTAAGGTTGAGGGCACTCCATAAATATTTATTTTCTTCCATTCCTCCCTTTATGAACTTTAGTTTAGAGGGATAGGGAAGCTACCGAGGGTGCCATATTGGCCCCTTAAGGTACCCAAACCTTTCAGGATTTCAGGAACCACTTGTATATTAGCTGTAGCTGAGCAATGAAAAGACCAAACTGTTTAGGGCCACCATGAGGGAATGAATTTCCATATTTCTCAATTTTTCTAGTCCATTATTGAATTCTAGATCCATCTATTGTTGTTCCACATCTTTGCTGGAATTAGGTTCTACCAGAGGATTATAGGAAATGTGCTTAGGAAACCTGGGAGAGAGGGGGTACAAACTACTTACTGTTTTTGGGCAGGGATTAAAGGACAACAGTAGTCTAGAACCTGTAATGGTCTATCATAGTAGAGGCAGCGCTGTCTTGTCCAAGATAATAGAACCAAACATTATAATCTCCAGCTGTTAAGATATTTCTGATTGAATGATACTAAGACCAGATTTAAACTAATAAACCTCTTGACTTCAGGAGACATTCTATTCACTATGCTGTATAGATGTCCCTGAGTTTGCATTCATTTCTCAGTGTTCTTTCTCTGGGTATAGCTGCTTCTGTCCATCATTGATCAATTGGAACTGAATTAGATCTTCTCTTTGTTGAAGAAATCCACTTCCATCAGAATACATCCTTTTACAGTATCGTTGTTGAAGTATATAATGATCTCCTGGTTCAGCTCATTTCACTCAGTATCAGTTCATGTAAGTCTCTCTAAGCTTCTCTGTATTCATCTTGCTGGTCATTTCTTACAGAACAGTAATATTCCATAACATTCATATGCCACGATTAATGCAGCCATTCTCCAATTGATGGGCATTTATTCAGTTTCCAATTTCCACTACAAAGAGGTCTGCCACAAACATTTTGGCACATACAGGTCCCTTTCCCTTCTTTAGTATCTCTTTGGGATATAAGCCCAATAGTAACACTGTTGGATCAAAGGGTATGCACAGTTTGATAAACCCTTTGGGCATAGTTCCACATCCCCTCCAACATTCCTCATTATCTTTACTTTTTACAATATTGTATTGCAAGATCTACTCTTATTTATGGCAGAAGTTTCCTGATCTAATGTGACCCTGACTATGGTGCCTTGTTATTTGAGTTCTGTCTGCCTTGCATTTTTTTTTCTTTGAAGGTCTGAATCTGACATTCCTGGGACTTTTCCTTTTGGGTTTTCTTTGAGGAAGTAATTGGTAAATTCTCACTGCTTTACTATGTTCTTTAGACCTGGGCAGTTTTCATTTATGATTTCTTGAAATACAGTATTGAGTATGATGAGGCTTGCTATGTAACTCCATCAACAAAGGGATGTTAAGTTTAGGATTCAGAATGAGCCATATCTCTTTGGACACAGCCAATATAGAAGTTTGTTGTGCATAAATATATCCATTTGTTGTAAGGACATTGTTTTTTTCTCTATTGGGGGAGTATGAGGGAGAGAAAACAAGTGCTTGTTATTTAATTACTTGTGTGTGTGTGTGTGTATATATATATATATATATATATATATATATATACACATATACTTATATACGTTATTTAATTACTTGTGTATACATACATATACTCATATACGTTCATGTGCGCTATCCAAACTGTTGAGGTTTTTTTTGTCATCGTTTTCAGGGATTTCAATGGTTCTGTTTAAATTGAGTTTTATTTTTTAATTGGCAAGCATTTATTTTCTCTTTCTCACCCCCTATTGAAAAAAAATAGTTTATTTTTAAATTTTAATTAATTTATTTTTAAATAATAACCTTTTATTTTCAAAATATATGCAAAGATAGTTTTCAACATTCACCCTTGCAAAATCTTGTTTCCAGATTTTTCTCTTCTATTCCCCCAGTCCTCTTCTCTAGACAGCAAGTAATCTTATGCATGTGCAATTCTTCCATACATATTTCTACATTAATCTTGTTGCACAAGAAAATCAGATCAAAAAGAGAGAGAGAGGGAAGGAAAGAAAAGAAAGCAAGCAAACAACACAAAAAGTGAAAATACTATATGGTGATCCACATGCAGTCCGTGCGGTCCTCTCTCTGATATTGCCATTGTCTTCCAAACTTCATGAATTTCCAGTTATTCTAGAACTTTCTTGTTTGAATATCCCATTCTTATCTGTGGATCCAGATCTTGCTGGTTCTGTGTGTATCCATCTCTGGTTAGAGTTTTCCTCTACTGGCACACTGGATTTCTGGTAGGATCTTCTTCCTTTCTTTCTTTGATTTGTTGGCTTTTAGTTGATTTTATTGTATAATAACTTACTATAGTTTCTCATTGGTACTTTTTTTGGGGGGGTTGGGGGGTGGAGTAGCTATGTAGGACCTGAGCTGCCTGCCTCCATTTAAGCAGTCATTTTGGCTGAAAATAACTGTTTTATTAATTTTTAAACTAGTAATAAGCCTGCTTAGTCTGATTTACATTATTGTTGCAGATTTCATGAAATAATGAAGGTGAGGATATATATTTTTTTAATAGCCTTTTATTTACAGGATATATGCATGAGTAACTTTACAGCATTAACAATTGCCAAACCTCTTGTTCCAATTTTTCGCCTCTTACCCCCTCCCCCCTCCCCCAGATGGCAGGATGACCAGTAGATGTTAAGTACATTAAAATATAAATTAGATACACAATAAGTATACATGACCAAAACGTTATTTTGCTGTACAAAAAGATTCAGACTCTGAAATATTGTACAATTAGCTTGTGAAGGAAATCAAAAATGCAGGTGTGCATAAATATAGGGATTGGGAATTCAATGTAATGGTTTTTAGTCATCTCCCAGAGTTCTTTCTCTGGGCATAGCTGGTTCAGTTCATTACTGCTCCATTGGAAATGATTTGGTTGATCTTGTTGCTGAGGATGGCCAGGTCCATCAGAGTTGGTCATCATATAGTATTGTTGTTGAAGTATATAATGATCTCCTGGTCCTGCTCATTTCACGGTGAGGATATTTTGAAAAAAAAAATAAATGTATTGAATATTAGGTGATAAGATTATCAGCAAGAGATAAAAGAAGGCTTATAGACATAATTAGCTATTAACACTGAGGGATTCACTGGGTAATTTTGTACAACATTATCCCTTGCACTCACTTCTGTTCCTAATTTTCCTTGCCTCCCTCCACCCCTTCCCCTAGATGGCAAGCAGTCCTATACATGTTAAACACGTCACAGTATATCCTAGATACAATATATGTGTGCAGAACCGAACAGTTCTCTTGTTGCACAGGAAGAATTGGATTCAGAAAGTAAAAATAACCCAGGAAGAAAAACAAAAATGCACAGTTTACATTCCTTTCCCAGTGTTCTTTCTTTGGGTGTAGCTGCTTCTGTCCATCCTTGATCAATTGAAACTGAGTTAGATCTTCTCTTTATTGAAGAAATCCACTTCCATCAGATTACATCTTCATACAGTATCGCTGTTGACGTATATAATGATCTCTTGGTTCTGCTCATTTCACTTAGCATCAGTTAATGTAATTCTCTCCAATAATATTCCATAACATTCATATACCACAATTTACCCAACCATTCTCCAGTTGATGAGCATCCATTCATTTTCTAATTTCTAGCCACTACAAAGAGGTCTGCCACAAACATTTTGGCACATACAGGTCCCTTTCCCTTCTTTAGTATCTCTTTGGGGTATAAGCCCAGTTGTATCACTGCTGGGTCAAAGGGTATGCACAGTTTGATAACTTTTTGGGCATAATTCCAGATTGCTCTCCAGAATGGTTGGATTCGTTCACAGCTCCACCAACAATGTATCAGTGTCCCAGTTTTCCCGCATCCCCTCCAACAATCATCATTATTTTTTCCTGTCATCTTAGCCAATCTGACAGGTGTGTAGTGGTATCTCAGAGTTGTCTTAATTTGCATTTCTCTGATTAATAATGATTTGGAACACTCTTTCATATGAGTGATAATGATTTCAATTTCATCATCCGAAAATTGTCTGTTCATATCCTTTGACCATTTATGAATTGGAGAATGGCTTGATTTCTTATAAATTAGAGTCAATTCTCTATATTTGGAAATGAGGCCTTTATCAGAACCTTTAACTGTGAAAATGTTTTCCCAGTTTGTTGCTTCCCTTCTAATCTTGTTTGCATTCATTTTGTTTGTACAAAGGCTTTTAAATTTGATGTAATCAAAATTTTCTATTTTGTGATCAATAATGGTCTCTAGTTCATCTTTGGTCACAAATTTCTTCCTCCTTCACAAGTCTGAGAGGTAAACTATCCTATGTTCCTCTAATTTATTTATAATCTCATTCTTTATGCCTAAATCATGGACCCATTTTGATCTTATCTTGGTATATGATGTTAAGTGTGGGTCCATGCCTAATTTCTGCCATACTAATTTCCAGTTTTCCCAGCAGTTTTTGTCAAATATTGAATTCTTATCCCACAAGTTGGGATCTTTGAGTTTGTCAAACACTAGATTGCTATAGTTGACTATTCTGTCTTGTGAACCTAACCTATTCCACTGATCAATTAATCTATTTCTTAACCAATACCAAATGGTTTTGGTGATTGCTGCTTTATAATATAGTTTTACATCAGGTACAGTTAGGCCACCTTCATTTGATTTTTTACATTAATTCCCTTGAGATTCTCTTATCTTTTGTTCTTCCATATGAATTTTGTTGTTATTTTTTCTAGATCATTAAAATATTTTCTTGGAAGTCTGATTGGTATAGCACTAAATAAATAGATTAGTTTAGGAAGTATTGTCATCTTTATTATATTTGCTCGGCCTATCCAAGAGCATTTACATAATAATTCAGGTTTCTTCTCTGGTACAAAGGAAAAGACCAAAACACTTTATGAGGATTTCTCACATGATGAGGGTACAAATCCCCATGATTTGGAAGGGATAGCTGTATATGTAGTTAGTGATTTCAGATGCAGGTCTGGAACTTGAATTTTGTGTGCATCCTTGGGAGAGAGATTGAAGCTAAAGATATGAATTTGAAAGTTAGTAATTTAAAGATGATACTTGATGTTACAAGAATAGAAGAGGTTGCCAAGGGAGAAAATGTAGAGAAATCCTAACCTTCTTCCCTTATATCTCAGTTTATGTAATAAGGTCTTAAGATTAATTCAAGTTACCTAGACCAGATGAACTTCATTTTCAGGTTCTGAAAATGTACTGGTAAATAGTGGATCAGTACTGACAGCTGTGATTGCTTAGCCAATATGATATTTGAAAGATCATGGCAAACAGCAGAACAGAAAAGGGCAGATGTCCTGCTTTTCCAAAAAATAAAAGAGGGATGGGGGAGAGAATAGACTATGTAGAGCAGTGAGCTTGACTTTGGAGTCCTGAGATAATTTTTAAAAAGATCATTAAGGAGGTGGTTATCGAACATTCAGCAAAGGAAGCAGTGAATCCAAAGACTTCAGTGATAGTGCTAGCCTATCCTTTTTTCCTTTTTTTGGAAAGGATTCCTAACCTGGTAGATCAGAGAAATTCTGTAAATATAGTTTACCTACATTTTGATAAAGATTTTTTTTAAGTTATCTCATTTTTTTGTAGAGATGCGTACTTTGTGAATATGATATTGTAGTTGAATAAGGGCAGTTAGGTGGCACACTAGATCAAGGGCAAGGCTTGGAGTCAGACTCATCTTTGTGAGTTCAAATCTAGCCTTAGATACTTCCTGACTGGGTGACCCTGGGGCAATCATTTAACCTCAGTTTCCTTATCTGTCATCTGAGTGGGAGAAGGAAATGGCAAACCACTCCGGTGCCTTTGCTAAGAAAACCTCAAATGGGGTCATAGAGAGTGGAATACGACTGAAGTACAAACACTGTTTGAATAAATGGACTCAACACATGACTCAGTATCAGTTTGGCAGAATGTCTATGAGGCCTTGGGGCATCTCTGCTCAGTCTGTGCTAGTTATCCAAGTCCCTGATAAAAATGTTAAAGGACTTACTAGGTGGCTTGCTTATCATATTTGCAGATAATAAAAAATCTAACATTTATGTAATATTTTGAGATTCTGCAAAGTACTTTACATATAATTATCTTAATTGATCTTCACAACAACCCTGTAGATACTTCTTATGCTCACTTTAGAGATGAGGAAACTGAGAACACAAAGCCAGGAGGCATAGCTAACCCAGTGGATTATAGAATCAGCAACTAATCATTTTATCCTGATAATTCAGGGTTCAGACTAATAAAATGAAATTCTTTAGGGATAAATATAAGATCTTTCCTGTTAGATTGTGAACTGAGGCTGTGATTTCATCCATGTATGGAACTTCCTGTAAAGGAGGCTAATTTGAATATAGGAGATCTAACTTCAAATCTTGGTCCTGTAAAAGGAAACTCCCAAATCTTTTTTATTTTTCAAAACATATGTATGGACAATTCTTCAACATTAGCCCTTGCAAAACCTTGTGTTCCAGTTTCTTCTCCCACACCCTCCCCTAGATGGCAAGTAGTCCAGTATATGTTCAACATGTTAAAATATATGTTAAATCCAATATAGGCATACATATTTATATAATTATTATGCCACACAAGAAAAATCAAATTAAACCAGTAAAAAAAAGAGAGTCAAGGAAAGTAAAATGCAAGCAAATAACAACAAAAAGCGTGAAAATGCTGTCTTATGAACCACACTCAGTTCCCACAGGCCTCTCTTTGGATGTAAGATGGCTTTTTTTTAATCACTGTACATTGGAACTGGTCTGAATCATCTCATTGTTGAAGAGAGCCGCATCCATCAGAATTGATCATTGTGTAGTCTTCTTGTGGCCATGTATAATGACCTCCTGGTTCTGCTCATTTCACTCAGCACCAGTTCCTGTAAGTCTCTCTAGACCTCTCTATTCATCCTGCTGGTTGTTTCTTACAGAACAATAGTATTCCATAACATTCATATACCACAATTTATTCAGCCATTCTCCAATTGATGATCTATTCAGTTTTCAGTTTTTTGCCACTACAAAAAGGGCTGCCACAAACATTTTTGCACAAGTGAATCCCTTTCCCTACTTTAAGATCTCTTTGGGATATAAGCCCAGTAGAAATACTGCTGGGTCAAAGGGTATGCACAGTTTGATGACTTTTTGTCTAGCTCCAAATCTTAAGAGGACACATCCTAGATTAATAGGCCATTCACATTGAAAAGTTCGTTGTGAATTATTTAGCCCAGTTCCCTTGTTTTACAAATGAGGAATGTTCACTAGTTTACTTAGTATCCCAGGGCTTAAGCAGCATAGTCAGTATTAGAATATGTGTTTGATTCAGACCTCAAGGTTTCCTCTGCCTCATTGCTGTCTGGAATGGCAAAGATCTATGAGCCAGACTTTTTGGTTGTTCTTGGGAGCTTGTCATTGCACCTGTTTCCATTTCACTTGTCTTTGTGACATCTTGCTAAGTTAAAAATGAATAATAATTGTGAGTTTGTTTCTAGTAAAGATGGACTCAAATAAAAGTGGAGTCCTCTTTTCTTACATTGCTAATTAATATGTTCAATTGTCACTGTTTCAGGGTAGGGAGGTGGGGCTAGAGGGTAGGAAATAAAAGCTTTTCAAAACTAATGACTATCTGAAAAACCCTTGTTTCACAACTTGGTTGTTGAGCTTGCTATGAAATCTTCAAATGAGAGTGGAGACTAAAAATAGCCTTTTTGTTAGGCCTTGCTAAGCAGGTTCCCTCTTTGAACCCAGTTGTTAAATAGGAGCAGGTAGAGAAATGCAACCTTTAGCTCCTGCTGTCAATGTGTTTCCACCATTAGAGCTAGAAGAAAAGCTGTTAAATGAATAAAATGGGGTGTTACTCTCTAAAATGGGAGAGAGGATCTTCTCATGCTGAAACTGTAAAATTGAGTAAGAGAGATTCAGAGACAGAGAGGGGAAGGAGGGAGAAAAAGAAGGAAGAAGGGAGGAAGGGAGGGAGAGGGAAAGAGGCAAAGAGAGGGGAAGGAGGGAGAGAAAGAGAGAGGGAAGAAGGAGAAGGGAGATAAAGGGAGGGAGAGCCCACAAATGTGTACATAATACTGACTTTAGGGCATCTGAAATAATGTTAGTTCTGTATACTATGTAGTGTGGCTAAGGCTGGTTCACAATTGGATTTGCTTCCTGTTAAATTAAGTCTCCAAAACATAACCACCAGATGGAATAAGTTCTAGTCCTTTCCTTGACCTCGTGTTGATTAGAAGAGATTCACTAGCAGATTCACTTTTAAGAATCAGAAGCGGTTTCTGGGCTTGCAGTTCATTCTGAGTTTTCCAGCAGTTGATCAGTGAGGCTTCAGATCTGATCTGATTTGGATTTTACATATCCCATTTGTTATCCGTGTGTCTTCTAACAGGTCACTTCATCTTTTGTAGAGTAAGTAATCTGTTGAGTAAAGACATTGAACTGGATGATCTTTAAGGTCTTTACCAGCAGTAAAGGTAACTTTACTTCATTTTGGCGGTCTTCATGCTCTTCACAGAGAAAGGAAAGGAGAGAGGAGAGGTGGATGTAAAATATACTAAAGTGGAGTTGGGAAAAAAAGCAACTCAAACCCTGTGTATTGCTGCTTTTCAGCACTTCCAAGGAAAGTGGAAAAGAAGTTAAAAATGAATGAGAATTGAAAAGTTTAGGGTCCTCTGTGCATTTTTAATGATCTTTCCTCTATAATTATCTCCCTATGACCATACATAATCTAAAGCTGGCTTCCTAGTAGCCATTTCTTGTTACATTATACTAAAATGATTAGCTGTTTTTTTCCCTCCTCTTTAGAGCCCTGAATTTGACAGTTGCCAGCATCATTGAGAAGAAGTTATTTAACTAGTAGGCCTTCTCTCTTCATGAATTTGGGTTGATGTTTACCTTTAACTCTTAAATATTGAAATCAGGGTGAACCATAATGTGAATTATCTGTAGCAAATACTGCATCTTAGACTGTCATGACACTGTCCACAGGACTTGTTTTCACCTGTTATTTCTTAATATTGATCACTGCTTAAGGAATAACAATGAATTTTCTTTATTTGCCAGATAGACTTGGGGAAATATGCTGTCGAAGAATAAATCTATGGGTGAATTAGCCTAAGATCAGGTTTACATACATTGCCTGATTAGTTTTCTCTCATTAATTAGACAATCTTTTGTCTGCAAGTAAGAGAGCTATGGTTCTGGTTCAGTGTAAGAAAAAAGCACATTTGTCTGAAACCAAGATTTGTTTTCAGACCTCCAGGTTTCCTAATTTCTATCAGTGGAATTATCTGCTCTGGTCTCTGGAAAAGGGGCTAGACTCGCTCCCCTTGTAGTCTCTTACCCCTTGTTAGGGGCCTTGTCCTTCAGCTGTTCTGAGTTGTTTTCTTACTTTTGAGAAGGGCTCAAGAGATGTTGGAAAAATAACCCTTCTTGTTCCCTGGTTGTCTTCCTTTCCTCTGATGAGGGTAAGCTCTGACAAAGCTTAATGCAACCCAGAGCCAGAGAAATAGTTTTCAGATCATCTGTGCCATTGAGTTCCTCCTCTATTCCTGTGGATACCTGAGTTTACTATATTGAGTTTTCATGGAATATAATGATGGGCTTTAAGCAGTTTGCTTCAACTTCCTTCCCAATTTCTCAGGATAGGCAATTTTCTGTCATCATTTCTGAGGTTGAATGGAAGGTTTAAAGCCTTCTGAGCCTTTCCAGAATAGAGAGAGGGTATCCTACTCTGAATTTCTCACTAAAGTAGCTAACTGGATATAGCCCCTGGTTCTGGAGTAAACCAAGACTTGTCCTTTTAGTTTAGAAAAGAGGTTACGAAGGAGTCTCATGGGGCAGCCAGGTGGTGCAGTGGATAGAGCACCAGCTCTGAAGTCAGGAGGATCTTAGTTCAAATCTGGCCTCAGACACTTAACACTTTGTAGCTGTGTGACCCCTAGCATGTCACTTAACCCCAATTGCCTAGCCAGGGAAAAAAAAAGAATTTTTTTAAAAAATGAAGAACAAAAAAGGGGAGGAGTCTCTTTAGCATTCAGGAATCACCTAAACTTTGATCCACAGTCATTTAGAAGGAAGAAACCATGAGATTGTCTTCTGGTACCTTATTAATTGATGAGCCACAGTGGTTGTGGAAGCAATATGAGGAGTAGAATGCATAAGAAAATGGGATTTTGAAGATTTGATTCAGTCCTTCTGGAAGAGGAATTAGGGAAATAAGCCCATTCAAATCTCCCTAAATCCTGGAATGTAGGTCCCAATCAGTAGGGCAAAATAGAAAAATATGGAATGTGTTTGTAAACATAGATTCACTATTGTTAGCTACATAACTTACATAGGTGATAGCTACATAGGTTTTGCCCATAGGCAAGTAGGGTGTAAGCTTTTCCTGAGAGCAAAATTTGATCAGGAGAAGAGACAAATCAGGAAGGGAGCTGAAAATCCCCAAAAGGGTGGAGAAAAAGTGAATAGAATGGGGAGATAGGACACTATAGCTATAAACTTTGACCTGTTTTATAATTTTGCCAAGTCCATTCCTGATTGGATGAGTTAATACATTTTAAATTTTAACTGAGTGGAGGGGAGAGAGTGCAGAGGAAGGGTCTAGGGAGTGTTAATTGAGTGTTTAATGATGCCATCTGCTCACCAAGCAGTTGAGTTTGGAAAATAAAATGTGATATTTCTGACTGGAGATGAAAGAAGATGAAAAAGATAACAGGACCAAACTGATGAATAGCTAGGAACTGGATTTAAATGAATCCTACAGTTAGCTTCACTTCATCAGAGGAGAGGGAGGAAAGGAGAGTCTGAAGGTTGCTGGGGTCATTTCTGTTTGTACCATGGCAGGTGTCTGAGAGAGCAGCAACCAGAATTTAGTACAGTGCTTAGCTTGTACTCTATACAATAAATATAGATTGATTAATTGAATTTGGATAGTAATTCCCACCAGCTAATAAACAAAAATCACTTCTTTGCTCTGGATTGAATTATGGGGATTTAAACATTTTGAGGGAACAGGCATTACAGATTTTTTTTTTCTCTTTGTGTTAGACCTAGACTGATATTAATATTTATCTGCATTTCCTGATTAGATACTAGGTGGTAAAAGGGGGGAAGGGGAGGAAGCAAAAGCACAAATCCCTTAATAGGTATATTCAGAATGCACCTAGCCAATAAGAGTTACTCCATGTCTGAGCAGAAAACAATAATACATCTCTTCCAAGATTTTAAAATTTGTTTTACTATCTTTTTGTTATTAGGTAAAAGCTTTAAACTAAAAATCAACTTCCTAGATAAAACAGTCCTGGGGAATGAAATACATTTCATTTTTCCCATTTGAATTTTAATTTCCTACTCCATTCCAGAAACATTCCAGAAGGTATTAGTATACAATTATCATTTGATATTATGTATTAATGAGATGAGTGTTTCCTGACCTGTTGTGTTGTAATTCTATTGTTATTTTGATCCAGAATCTCATTGTATTGGTATTTCATTTATCATAGCTAATAGCAACTCCTCTTCCTCATCCTGTTTAATCCTTATTCCTGTTTCTATTAATATTTCATTTAGATGGGAGGAAACTAAAACAGTTCCTTGAAGTGACTTGTCCATAATTTAATAGTTCATAGTTAGTGGCAGAACCAAGATGACCTGAGTAGGCATCTTCTTGACCCATCATTACTGAATCTGTGTTCTGCTGCAGTGTACAGCCTCATCTTATTACTGACTAGAATTTACATGTGGAACAGACTGAACTGTTCATCCTTTCCCATTCCAGCAACCCCTGATTTGTCGTAGAATGCTGGTACCACCTGTATCCTAATGAAGGTGAGCTTCAAAGATGGCTCATTTATCCCAAGATGCTTAGTTATCATTGTTCCAATGAAAATATGATTTATTGCATGCTTAGAAAGGTCATTTCTCTTTGACAGATAACACTATCCATCCCTGCCATATTTTAGAAAACATGATTGTTAGGGACTATTTGGTTCTTTGCCTTTTCCAGTGCTATTTGTCTCTAGTTCCCTCTTGCTTTAGACTTCCTTTATTGGAGTATTAGAGCAGTATTTGTCTCTTTTATAAAAGGAATCTAATAGACAACCTTCTTTTTTCTGTTTCTGAAAACAACCTATGGAGCATAGGGGGTTGTTTTTAAAAATGTTTCATGGAATTTACTTGTAAATCTGTTCTGGATCAGATTATTAATTTTTTTGGTGAGTTACTTTATTTTTTTCAAAGTACTTTCACATATAGCATTTGATTTGATCCTTTAAATAACCCTGCAAGGTATGTAGAACAGTGATTTTGAATCCCTATTTTACCCTTGAGGAAGCTGAGGCTCCATTAAAATTCTTATCCTGGCTCTTTGACTAGCTAAGTGACTGTTGGAAAGTCTCCTCAGTTTCCTCAAATGTAAAATATGAAAATAAAATAAAAATAGGAAAAAAAATTTAATTTCACATTCCTTCTATTCAGCTGGGGGTGTGTGGGGGTGTGGTGTGCATCTGAAACTACATTTTATCTCAGTCCTAGTCATTCGCCTGCCTTTTGGTGGAGTAGTTTCTTTGGTCCAACATCACATTCCCTGACTAGAGGGGAAAAGGAAGAAGATCTATACTTCAATGACTCAAGGGAACCCCTTTAAAACACATCAGTCATACCATGGGCAGATTGGTAGGTGTAGGTGATTTCATCACACAGGTGGGGCACTTTGGGTTTTTCCTGTCTTCCTCAAACAGAGAAGATAAAATGAATATGCTTTTGTTCCTTTTGTCAAAGAGGGTGGGAACACTGGGTTTGGAATATCGTTTTTTGCTGTTAGATACTAATCTTGAGAGTAATTTGGCTTTATGTAATGGTTTTGTTTCCAGGGAAGACTTATGGTGGGGAGTGGCATATACCTGGAATCAACTGTGGGATAAAAAACTAAGATATCAGTAAAAATGTAAATTCTGTTCTTCCTTCAGAAATTTGTTATTTCAGTCGCAAAAAGGTTGAGAACTCAGGGTTTCTTTGAAGCAGGCTTCCAAGATTTACTCAAAGATTAGCTGTTTTTATTTCTAACCCAACTCAACTCCTCTCTCTTCTCTTTTCTACTGACATCTCATTATTTAGTATTTTAATCCCTACATTCCATTATTTAGTACTTTAATCATTCTACTATCTTATCAAATAGATTACCAAATTCTTGAGAAGTTGAGCATCTTTCTCAGTATTAGTATTTCTTTTCCCCATATTGATTTGCATTCTATTAATTAGCTGGTTATTTTGTAGATAGAGGAAGAGTGGCTCTAGAAACGAGATTTGCTTTTGTGATTCTTCATGCTTGGGCCATGTGTGTGTCTCTTGTCGTTTCTACCAAGTACATTCCATATACTATATAAACTAGAGGTTCTTTTGCTTTTTCGCTCTGGAGTAATCTGTATAAACATTGCAAAACCTGATGTTTTACAACCTAGACATTGAAGCAAGACATAGTTGGGAACATGGGAGATATAGTAAAACCATGCTTCCATATATATAGGTTGGATATTTAAATTGTTATAAAGCTTAAAATTGTACTAAAATGTTTGAGACTCCATTGATGTGGAGCCTACTCCCAGTCCCATATAGAACAGAATCGTCTCAGTAACATGGTGGGACCCAGGGAAACCTGAGCTGAAAGTGAAAGTGTAACCCTCTGATTGACATAGTAAATGTGAAAGGGTCTTTGAAAAGTGAAAAAGATATCTCTATAGAAAGTCATTTTTAGTAGTAGCAGCAACAAAAGTATCAGGCAGTTTGATTTTTTTCTTGTTTTTCAACAAACAACAGACACTATCTCAGTACTGCTTTCAAAAACAAAGCTGGTAGACATGTTTTGTCTTCCAGCTCTGAATCAGTTATGAATTATAAAAACAAAGTGTTCTCTTATTTCTCAGAAGTTTCTACTGAAAGATTAAGTTAGGGAGGTTAACACAGAGAATCCATTTTTTTCCTCTGATAATTTGTTTCAGGAATGTCACTGAGGTCCTTAGAAGGCTGGAGTGTCTTTGATCAGTAGTAATCACCTTGGGGTGGTCTGGATTCTTCACTATTATATTTCCAGTTTTCTCTTTTTTGTCTTTTTTCCTCATAGATGTCAAGCCATCCAACATCTTGGTGAATTCACGTGGGGAAATCAAGCTTTGTGATTTTGGTGTCAGTGGGCAGCTGATTGATTCCATGGCTAATTCCTTCGTGGGCACGAGGTCCTATATGTCGGTATGGACAACTGTTGATTGGCTTAGGCTTCTGGCCCCCCAGGGCTCTCAAGCAAGAACAGCAACTGATCATTCCCTATGAAATCAGTCCCCTATATTGAATACTTTAAGGAGTGAAAGAGAAGAAGATACTATTCCAACCTCTGAGAAAATTTCTAGATTCTGAAAGTGTTCTTGTTTTAGAAGTCTTTGATTTGAATGAGGGATTGGTGGTGTTTCACAATTGCTGCCTTTGTGGGGTTTGCAATATATTTAAATTTTAAAGAGTAAGATAAGACAAAATGCTAGTACAAAGAGGATCTCTAAGTTAGGTGTTTGATTAGATGGCTCCTAGGTCCTTTCTAGCTCTAAGAACCATGAAATTCACAAGCTGTTATAATACATGATGGAACAAAATAAACATTCACTACATTTGGGTGAGAATTATTTAATCACAGCCTAATGGACTCACTCCTTATGCATAACTCTTCCCAAATTTATTCCTTCATTTCTATGTTTTGCCAGACCATCTGACCTGCTCTTCTGTCTTCCCATTTCCAATTTCTTAAAGTCTTTCCTATTCCTTATTCTCTATTCCCTTGTTCCCTTCTACCATCATTACCAAGAGAAAACAGCCAGTCTCCATGAAAATGTACTATAGGAAGCCAGTCCTTTTACTTCTCCTTAATTAATTCTTTTTTTTTAAATTAATTTTTATTGATGTAGCCTTTTTTTTTTTTACATTTTCAGTTTTTACTAGTATCCTTCCCCACTACCTGAGAACCATTCCATATAAGAAATATTTTTAATATATTATATTTTTATTTTTGTAAACATTTCCCAATTATATTGAACAATTTTTTTCCATTTTATTATTTTTTTTTAGATTTTAAAAAGTTATATTTTTATTTTCAGTTTCAAATTTTCTCCCTTCCCCCACCCAATTAAACACGAAATCATGTAAAACATTTTTGCTTTAGCCATATTCAGGGGATGGGAAGGGAAGCCAGAAAAATAAAGGAAGGAAAAAAAGAACACACACTGCTTCATTTTGTACTCTGAAGCCATCAAAAGTGCTCCATCTGGAGGTGGATAACATTTTAAATTATGAGTCTTTAGAAGTGTAGTGGATCATTGTATTGATCAACATTAGCAAGTCTTTCAGTTGATTTTCTTTAAAATATCACTCTTAAGTTATATGTTGTCCTTCTGATTCTTCTGTTTTTACTTTACATCAATTCATTTAAGTCCTCCCAAGTTTTCCTTAAACTATCCCTATCCCCCCTTTTGATTTCTTACACCATAAAAAAATCCCATCACATTCATATACCACAGTTTGTTCAGCCATTCCCTTGTTGATGGGCTTCTCCTCAGTTTCCAATTGTTTATTATTACAAAAAGAGTTGCTTTAAATAGTTTGTACCTATGAGTCCTTTTCTCTTTTCTTTGATCTCCTTCGGGTATAGACTTAGAAGCACTATTGCTGTGTCAAAAGGTAAGCACAATTTAATAGCCTTTGGACATAGTTCCAATTTATTATCCAGAATGATTGGTCTATTTCATAGGCCACCCACAGTGTACAATGGTTTTTCCTTGTCCCCTGCAGCATTTGTCATTTTCCTTTTCTGTCATCTGATGGATGTGGGTAACGCAAGAATTATTTTAATTTACAATTCTCTAATTATTAATGATTTAGAGCATTTTTCATATGACCATTGAAAGCTTTTTTCCTTTGAAAACTGCCTGTTTATATCCTTTGACCATTTAGTAATTGGGGAATGATGCGGAATGAGACCTTTAGTAGACAGAGAAATTTGCTGCACTATCCCCTCTTCCCTCCTCTAAGTTCCTGCTTTTTTTTTTTTTTAATAACTTGGGTTACGTTGGTTTTCTTTATGCAAAAAATTTAATTTCATGTAATCAAATTATCCATTTTACTTTCTATGAATCTCTGTTTCTTTTTTGGTCATGAACATTTCTCTTATCCATAAATCCAACAAGTAGTTTTTCCCATGTTTCTCTAACTTACTTATTGTCCAAATTATGTACTCATTTTGATCTTATCTTGGTATAAGGTGTGAGATAGTGATCCATGCCTAGTTTCTGCCAGGCTCATTTACAATTTTTCTAGTAATTTTTATTAAATAGTGAGATCTTGCTCCAGTATCTCAGATCTGTGTTTTTCAAACTCTAGGCTATTGTGTTTATTTATTTCTCTATATTATGTATTTAACCTAGATCAATCACTCTGTTTTTAATTATTTTGATGATTACTACTTTCTGATATAGTTTGAGATCTGGGACTACTTGGCTTCCTTCTTTTATAATTTTTTTTTTCATTATTCCTTTGGTAATCTTGACTTTTTGTTCCTCCAAATGAATTATATGATTTTTTTTTTTTAGCTGTATAAAGCAATTCTTTCATACTTTAATTGGTAGTTCATTGAATAAGTTAACTTAGGTAGTATCATCATTTTGATATTATCTCAAGCTACCCATATGTAATATTTTTTCTAAGATGTAATGTTCTCTGTTGAGATTTTCTTGGGGTCTCGGCAGCCTTCGTTTCAGTTTAGTAATCACTACAAATGCAGCCAGGGGTTAAAATCCAGATCTTTTATTGTCTTCTCGAGGCCCGGTTAGCTTTCTTATAGGCCTATCTCTCTCCTTGGTTCTGTGAGCTTGAGCTCCTGCCTCTTCCTCTGGCTTCTGAATCTCCCCGAATACAAAGGTTTGTGCTTCAGTTTCCAGCCACCACAAAAGTGGGCAATGGAATGAATGTCTCAGCCTCTGAGAGCTTCTAGTTCATTTGTCTTTTTTTGGCCCTGAGAGCTTCTTGCTTATATGCTATACACTGAGTACAAACCAATCATTATATCGCTAGGAAACCATTATTTGTTGTAGGATTAAATCAATGCTAAACTAGATTTAACTAATGTCTCCTTGATTCCACTTAATACCTTGTTTCAAGTTCTGGCCCATAACATCTCCTTGATTAAATCAATCATACTGAACCATACCAAATTAGATAACTATTACCTCTATCAGTTCCACTGACTTAGCGTTCAGGTCACCTTGTAAGAATCTTTTGTTTCAAGTTCAGAGTTCTGGCCCATAACACCCATGAATAATGAATATGCCTCTAGTTGTTTAGATTTGTTTTGACATATATGAAGTTTTTGTAATCATGTTCATATAAATCCTGTGTGTGCCTTGGCAGGTAAACTCCCAAATATTTTATATTGTGTGTAGTTATTTTAAATGGAATTTTTCTTCCTACTGAGTTTTGTTGAATGGATTTATTTTTTATGCTGCAACTTTGTTAAAGTTGTTAATTGTTTCAACAATTCTGCATTTCTAATACAGCATTTAATATTAATGGTAATAATGAACATCCGTGCTTCACTTTTGATTCACACTAACTTTGGGTATACCTGAAAGCTCTGTCCTACCTGCTCTTTTATTAGTCTCTCACTTTATCACCTCATTAACTCTCATGTGTTCTGTTATCTCCACATAGATGACTCCCAAATCTGTATATCCAACCTGGATCTCTTTTCTGAACTCCAATCTTATGTAACTAACTACTTACTGGACATTTCTACCTTGAAGACCTATAAGCACCTGAAAGTCAAAATATCTAAAACTGAATTAATTGTTTTCCCCACAGACTCATCCTTCCTCCTAACTTCCCTATCAGCTGTGTAAGGTACCCCAGTCTTTTCAGTCATCCAGGATTAAAACCTCAGTGTCATTCTCCACATTTCACTCTCACCTTACTGTCTAACCACTTGCCATGTCTTGTTGATTTGATCTTTACAGCATCTCTAATAGCTCCTCCTTTGTACTCACATAGCTGTTCCCCTAAATGAGGCCTTTAGCACTTTATCACTGTTATTGAAATTTATAAAACCTTGTTGACAAGAGTTATTTTTATCATTTACTTGATGAGAGTATTTTCATGGTTATTTGCTCAGTCTTAGCATAGCTAATACCATGTGGGAATTGTGAGAGAATATAATGGAAGAAATTAACTTGTCAAAATGCACAATCATCAAAATAAGTTATTTTCTAGGATTTAAAAAGCATTTTTAATTTGTGCACTTGTATAATAGCATTTAAAAGTTTGCAGAGTGCTTCCTTTCCACCATCTCTATCAAATATGTAGTTCAAGTGTTATTCTCCCCTTTTACAGAGGAAGAAACTAAGGTTTAGAGAAGTTACGGGCTGTACTCATGAACTCATGATGATGTAGCTGTAAAGGGTTTTGAGGCAGAATTTGAAACCAAGTCTTCTGACCCAAGTCTAATGCTCTGTACTATACCACAATGCCTCATGGTGATAGTCTTTTAAAGTACCTTCCCATATCAGTCAGTGATTATTTATTGTTTTCCCACTGTGTGCCTGACACTGTTGAATATATAATATTGTTGTTGACTATACAAAGGCAGTGAAATAGTACTTACCCTAAAGGAGCTTACATACTATTAGGGGAGGGAGGAATACAGTGTGTTATTTAATTCTTTCAGCAACCCTGTGAATTAAGTAGAGTGGCTATTATTCTCCATTTTGTCAAGCTAGGATTCAGAGTTAAAAAAGGGACCTGCCCAAGCTCTCACAGCACGAGTTGACTCTAGAATTTGAGTCATTCAGCTTAGTTCTTCTTCCTTCCATTGCACATGCTGGCCTTCTAGTGAATTTTAGGCTACCTTATCATTTCTGAGACTCAGACATATCTGAAAAACCAGGGAATACAATGCTCTTCATAAGGATTCTCACCTTTTAAAATGATGTGGTCATCAGCAAAGATGCTGTTGGGGCAAGACAGGCACCAGGTCTGGGGAAGTCATTGTCGAGGTGCCCATCCTAGCAGGTCACCAATATCTAAGTCTGGTCTAAGCTCTTCTGCCTGTCAGCTGGTCCCATCTGGAACAGTAAGGTTGGGAAGAGCAGTGAATCCCTGTTGGGGGGACCAGTCAAAATGTGAGCAGGTCAGAATGTTGAAGGTCATTAAAGAAGGAATAGAACAGGAATACATCAGTGGGCAGTAGCAGAAAAAGCACTGAGTTGATCCTGATAACAGAGGCAGCCTTTTACTATCACAGAAGCTTGTGTGTTTTTATTGTTTCCCTGAATTGGATCCAAGAAGTTTTAAAAACAAAAATCACAGAACCAAGAGGAGAATAGGAGTCATGTGAGCATAGATAATTTTTAATAGCAGTCTTTGGTCTCTGGGCTTGACACTTCCATCACGAGAGCTAAGATATTTCATAAAATTATTAATATTATTATTCATGATGACAATGATATTTCTTTCTCTCCCCTCTGTCTAATACAGCCAGAACGACTCCAGGGAACTCACTATTCGGTACAATCAGACATCTGGAGCATGGGGCTTTCTTTGGTGGAGATGGCCATTGGACGATATCCCATTCCACCGCCAGATTCCAAGGAGCTAGAACTGATGTTTGGCTGTCCAATGGAGGGAGATGCGCCTGAGACATCACCACGACCAAGAACTCCTGGGAGGCCCCTCAGTTGTAAGTTTCCCAGGAAGATCTGGCTGCTCAGAATTAGGGAAACTCTAACTGGCTTTGGGCTCATAGAGACAGCTCAGCAAACCACTGCAAAGACAGTGGTTGAGAGGCAAAGGGAAATGTTATGTTCTTATCACATCAAGTCAATTGGTAGTGACAGGCTAAGGATCGCAGTATCATAGAGTTGGAAGTCACTTTGAAGGACCCTTATTCCAATCCCTTTATGAGCATGTGAGGCAGTGACAAAGCAGTCAGGCCTCCAGAGAACACTTAGCAGTTGTGCCATCTTTGGTAAGCCATTTAATTTCTTTGAGCCTGTCAATGAGGATAATAATACTTGCTGTAAGTGCTTCATAGAGATGCTGTAAGATGATGAAACAGAAACTACTGAGATACCTTTTCCAAAGTCATCACAGTAAAAGCAGCAGAGGTACTCTATGTCTAGGCCTTCCTCTCGCTCCCCCCAAAGTATATTCCAAGACCAGCAGAACCAGACTGGATTAGGAGGACACAGTTGCCAAAGTTCAGGTAAGGCAGCACTATTCAAGATTATGGAATAGGGAGCTGGGAGAATCTGTATTAAGCACTCTGTCATAGCCCAGATTATTTTTCATAGATGACAAATGAACCTGATGTTATTAAGGAAGATTTGTCCCATCAGAAATGTCTCCATTAACTTTTTGTCAGGCCAAGAACAAATCCCAGGGCTGTACTCAAATCT
The DNA here is from genome assembly GCF_902635505.1 of Sarcophilus harrisii. NCBI lineage: Eukaryota > Metazoa > Chordata > Mammalia > Dasyuromorphia > Dasyuridae > Sarcophilus > Sarcophilus harrisii. The sequence continues at coordinate 519,265,740 of NC_045427.1, read as the reverse complement.
CCCAGTCTGATGGCTTTGACATAATCCCTATTTTCACAAGGGCACTCTTTCATGAAGCCCAGAGGAGACTGTATGTGGGTAGGATGGCATGAAGAATTCCCATTTGAGGTTAGTTTCTTTGACCCTGAAAGTACAGGGGTCCATGAGCCCCCTACATCTGGTGAGAATGGTCTTGGATGAGAAGATAAGTACTCTGAGAACTAGGGAGGGCTTTTGTCCCACCATGGCTTCAGGACACTAAGAGTCTGTTATATTAGTTGCTGTGTCCTTTTCCCCCACATTCTTGCTCTGACTACATCCTTTCCTTGAGACAAGTATACTGTACTCTGGTCTTTACTTTTGCTTTTGTTATCAAGGGGGACATCACCTAGGGAAATTTATTATACAGTAACAAAGTGACTTCTTCTGATAAACCCATTTTTTTTTTCTCTAAAATTTGTAGCTTATGGAATGGATAGCCGACCACCAATGGCAATTTTTGAACTGTTGGATTACATAGTCAATGAGGTAAATATAGCATGATTTCCCAAATCATGGAATTGGGGCAAAGGACAAAATTAAGTACTGGGGAAATAGTGAACTGTTCAGATGTTTGGGACAGGCCAAGGTTTTTTTATTCAGCAAAATTGAGTTGGCTTATGAATAATGATTTTTGAACTAATTATACTCTTTGGTGATAATTCTAGAATTCTTTCCAAATAGGAAGCTTTAGAACATTTAGTTAATAATGTTAATGTCAGTTAATAAACCACTAATCATCTGAAATGAACTCAGAAATTCGCCAGAGTGGTTCCAGGCCTTCCAGCAAAGCTAAGAATAAAGTACAGTTGTATCAGCACTGTTGCATCAGCTTCCCAAGCAGGTGCTAGAAGGATAGATAGCTATTATGGAGGCCTACTATATCAATAAAAGCCTAATGCAGAAGTTCTGACTATCCTGGATGAATGGGAGTTTGAACCTAGAATCCCTGGTTAATGATTTTTTCTTGCTTTTGACCATTCTTTGCTTCCTTGGACAGAAGAGACAGTTCATGATGACTGATCTTTTTTCTTTCTACCTTTCTGAGTTGGGTTTCACTCCCCAACCTCAATTTGGATTTATTCCTCTGCTTTAGTCTTTCCTTTCTTTTTTCTGGCTAATGCTCTCATTGTGGTGACACTGTATTTCATTATGGGCTGAACTCTGTGTTTAGCAATTTTATTTTTTATTCAGTTGTTTGGGTCATGTCTAACTCTTTGTGACTCCTTTTTGGATTTTCTTGGCAAAGATACTGCAGTGTTTTTCCATTTCCTTCTCTAACTCATTTTACAGATAAGGAAAGTGAGACAAACGGGTTAAATGACTTGCCTAGGTTCACACAGCTATGAAGTATCTGAGGCTGGATTTGAACTTGAGTCTTCCCAACTGCAAGCCTGGCACCCTATCCATTGTGCCACTTAGTTGCTCCTTGAGGGAACAAGGGGCTTTCTTTGGTGAAGATGGCAATTAGATGATATCCCATTCCACTGCCAGACGTCATGGAGCTAGAACTAATATTTGTCCAGTGGAGGGAGATGCTGTAGATACACATTAAAGTACAATTACTTTGTGATTCTGTCTTAATAATTCTAAGTCTATAATGGTGGTGAACTGATTTGTCACCCTGACAGCACTGATACATGTTCCCTCCGAAATTCCTGCTACTTTTGGTTTATTTAACCATAAATATTGGCACCAGGTAGGCATGGGTTGGGGAGGGGAAGTGACTGAGAAGTAGAGGGACAAACAACTAATTTTCAGTGTTTAGTTTCATCACATTCTTTTCCAGACCTTAGCTATTGATTAGATCTGGGCTATCTGAATTTACCTTCACCCAGACCTGGGTAGAGGACTGTAGACTTCCCCACCTAGGAGGGGTCTCAAACATTGTTTAGAAAGTTAAGCCAATCTTGTTATTAGCTATGTCTTTTAAAGAAAAATCCTGATCCTAATTCAGGAATTAATTGTTATTATGAGAAAGAAATGATCACTTCTCTCAGAAAAACAGTTTTTTAGTTGTGTTCTAGACTAATGCCTCTTTAGCTTATTTCCCCTACCTTCCCATCTGGCTCCAAATGCCTGGGCAGTGGGGAGGATGACTCTTTCTAAGGATTCCCTTGAAACATTGACCTTTATCAGGGAAGACACCTATCAGTCACTGGACTATTCTGAGATTGGACATTTGCATCAGTTTTTGTAGAAACATTTTTCACCAATAAGAATAAAAAAAAAAAACAGTTTTCTATTTTACTTTGCTTCAGATTAAAATTCGCTCTAAAATCTCCTCCTTAGCTCACTGAGCATTTTGTCATTAGATGTTTTACTGTAAATATATTATGTTTGCTGAGCATGTTTAACATTTCACAAACTTGTTCTCCTGGCAGAAGTGCTACCAAAGCAATCAAATGATCGAAACTTAGGTATTAAAGAAGGAAAAAAAAGGATGAACACTGAGAGTCTGGTTAACTCTTAACTTGAATAATGTAATTCTTACTGACTATGCATTGTCTGTCTAGCAATCATTTAAAAAATTTAGTGTCTATTGTGATTCCTTGTCCTTTCTGCTCACGGTCCTAAGGAGCCTATGGCAGAGATGAAAGAAAGAAGATCACGTAGTAGAAAAAATGTCAAGTAGGGAGACCTCAAGTTCCAGATTTGGCTAGATCTGTTTTCTAGTCATAAGACCATGAATGAGTTGATCTCTCTGGGACTTAGTTTTTCTTCTCATTCAAGCAATAAACATTTATTGTTCAGTTGTTTCAGTCGAGTCCAACTCTTTGTGACCCCATTTGAGGTTTTCTTGGCAAAGATCCTAGAGTGGTTGGCCATTTCCTTCTACAGCTCATTTTACAGATGAGGAAACTGAGGCAGATGGGGTTATGTGACTTGCCTACATTTACACAGCTAAAAAGTGTCTGAGGCCAAATTTGAACTCCTGAAGATTAGTCTGTTTGCCTCTAGTTTCAGTATTCTAGCCACTTCATCACCTAGCTGCCCTCTTTCTTTAAATTACTTCCCTTCTTTTCCAGCCTTGGCCATAGTTGCTGCTGCTTAATCTCCCATCTCCTTTTTCTTCTTCCTCTCTCTGGCATGAAGCCATTCCTGATTACGTCTAGTTGTTGTTGTTCTCATTTTCCTTAGATTATTATATTTTGTCTCCTTAGTAAAACTAGTAAAGTAAGCTCAAGATAGGTAGGGATTGTTACATTCCCATCTTTTCATGTCTAGCTTCTTGGTGTCTTGCCCTTGTATGAGTACTTCCTAATAGTAACATTTATTAAGCACCAGCTTGTGCCAGCACTGTGCTAAATCTGGGGATATAGACAAAGAGAATGACAATCTCCCCTTTCCTGCTGCTTACCTTCTCTTGGGGAAGACTGTACACCAAAGGATGGAAGGGTTGGGAAGGGCAGGGGACTTTGGGAGGGGGGTCCTGGCTCCCTTCTCCAGTACTCCTGTCCAGAATAGAGACAATTCAAGGGGGCTAAGGAACTATTGAGTGTCAGAATTGAATCAGTCTCTGATATGA